>NC_134792.1:40587400-40602400 GCF_046742065.1 Oratosquilla oratoria | reverse complement strand
CGGCGACTGCTCCCCAGACGGCGACACAGAAACAGACCCACACTAATGTAATACAAAGGACCGTTGCCGTTGTTGTGGGGTTGGGGTTTGTGAGTCAATGAATATCAGAGGGCTAGATGCTTTTATTGAGCCCTCAAGGAGATTATGGATTCTCAAGTAGTGTTGCCAGATGGTCTGCATACCATTTGTATGCGGTATATATCAGAGCATTTTCTCTGAAGTCTATACTCAGGATGTGTTAACATATTTATGACCATATTTGGCGATGCCAGGCGGAGAACGAGGAAAACGAGGTCGAGGCGGCCGGGAGGCGGTTATTTATCTATTTAATTATTCATTCATTTATCTATTTTATTTGTTTATTTGTTTTCCTAATTAATCATTTATCTATTTATTTGTATTTGTGTTTATTTATATTTATTAATGTATTTATTCATTTATCTATCCATATTTTTATCTACTTATTTGTTTATTTAAATATTTATTTATTTGTTAATTTATTTGCTTATTCATTTGTTTTTATTTACTTGTTCATATATTTATTTATTATTATGTCTTCACTTACTTGTTCGTTTATTTGTTTATCTATATGTTTTTATTTGTGAAATAATTTGTTCCTTTATTTGTTCGCTTATTTGTTCACTATTTGTATATTTATTTCTTATTGTTTTAATTTATTTCTTCATGCTTTTGTTTTTTATTTGTTCATTTATTGTTCATTTATTTGTTAATTTATTTCTTCATTTATTTGTTTCTTCATTTATTTATTAGTTTATTTTTCATGTTTGTATTCATTTATTTGTTCATTTAGTTTAGATTATCTGTTTATTTGTTTATTGTTTTATTTATTTATAATAGTTACCTATCTATCTCTTCATTCATCTCTTTATGCTTGTCTGTCTACCTTTGGGGGTTTGGATAGGTTAGGTTAGATTGGATTAATTGACATCAGTTAAGATTTTACAGGAAATCGAACAAAACCGTTCTTAATATAAACTTTCTGTTTATCTTTTAGCAAGTTCGTTATTCAGAAGACGCAATAAGCTTTTCGTAATCCAGCTAATTTGTCTAATGACGCACACATATCTAAGATGTTAACACGGATTGGAAGATAAAATAAAATGGAATGAAAAAGAATAAAAATGAAAAAAGATGAAATGAAATGAAAAGAAATAAAATGAAATGAAATAGAATAAGATGAAATCAGATAAGGTAGAATAGAATTAAGTAGAATTAAATCATACACGTACTGTCATGCAATGGAAACCGACAGAGGGGCTAGGCATCAGTGATGGCCACTGTCTGTGGCAGTTATGTATTCGATGAGAATAGGAGCCTACTCCATGAGGGGCTGAATGGTTGCGGCCGAAGCCGTCACCTTTGGCCTTCTATGCTGGGAATTGCAGAGGAATGTGGGATTCGAACCCACAACTGAGCAAATGCGAGACAAGCACGCTAAAGATTACGCCACAGAAGTGAAACTTGGGGGTAATTATTGTAATCGTTATTTCTTCTTAATCTCATTATCACTTAGACAAACTTCATAAATGTTTTTTAGAGATTGCCACGGTATTTCATTCCGCAGGGGTCTGAACCAAAACAACAATTAAAAAGAAAATATACTATTGGAGACACTTCTAAGTTGACCCATGATATGTTGGAATTCTTCCAAAATGTTTATCGTTGTTTATTTTATGCACTAGTTCCCCTAGAGTGAAAGGGCTTGCTGTAAACAATGCTGTTTTAGAGCAGGTTTAACTGCCCGCAGTGGTGTGTGTGTGTGTGTGTGTGTGTGTGTGTGTGTGTGTGTGTGCGTGCGTGCGTGTGTGTGTGTGTGTGTGTGTGTTTGTGTGTGTGTGTGTGTGTGTGTGTGTGTGTGTGTGTGTGTGTGTGTGTGTGTGTGTGTGTGTGTGTGTGTTTTTTAATGCCCACACGGTTTTGATAACCATATTTGTTTTTATTATACATTATTATAGTTCGCTGATGTTCTTTGTTGAAACTCGTAATACTGTGTGTAATAGGCCCACTACCGCCATATTCAGAAACTTGACTTTCTCCTCTGCATGGTCGTATTCCTGTATGTGCAGTGAATGTGTAGTGTTCACGTTAGATTACGATTTTACATGTACGTTCGCGCGCGCGTGTGTGTAAATGCGGGTACATGTACATCCAAAATCTTGCGCGTATAGATGTATATATATTGCATATTTGTTTGTATGCATGTATGTGTATAATTGTACGATAGCATGTATTGGTGTGTGTGTGTGTGTGTGTGTGTATTCTTGGTCCTTCTAATGATGATATGAATCCCATTGTTCTAACAATGTTGTTGTTGTTCGTCATTGAATTATGACATAGGAGTTGCCGAGGAAGAACATTGCTCTCTCTCGGGGGGATTGCGCCAACAGGGGTGGATCAAATAATATTGTATTTAGATGCATTGTACTTGTATTTGGCATATTTTGTCAGTGGGCGTGAAACAGGGATGACCCTTCATCCACGATGAGCTTAGATGAAAGGGAAACAAATGGATGGAGGACGGGAGTGGAATGGGCGGGACTGGGGCCCGAGCCTTGGCTGGCTACCCCCCTTATATGGGGGAAGAAGCATTTGATATATAGGTAGATAGATTTGTGTTGTGTTATTTTTGTATTGCTATTGGCAGTTTGAGAAAAAAAATTGTACACACACGCAGACACACACACACACACACACACACACACACACACACACACACACACACACACACACACACACACACACACACACACACACACACACACACACACACACACTTCCACAAGAGGGCATTAAAAGTTACTCAAAAAGGATAGTTATAGAGGAGATCTGAAAAAATAGTTTCCCACACAGAGTGGTGGATGCCTGGAATAAATTGGACGAAAAAATAGTATGTGCTAAAACCATACAAGAATTTAAGAACAAAATAGATGCTGAAAGATACAAAGACACTACGAGCATATCTCCCTTCCCGTAAAATACAACTAGGTATGGTAAATACAACTATTTAAACACACACACACACACACACACACACACACACACACACACATGTACAGACACACACACACACACACACACACACACACACACACACATATATATATATATATATGTATATATATATATATATATATACATATACATATATATATATGTATATATATGTATGTATATGTATTTATATACTGTATATATGTATTTATATGCATGTACATGTGTATATATATACATATGTATGTATATATATATATATATATATATATATATATATATTCTATTCACTGTCGCTGTTGCCATTTGGGAGCAACGGCGTATATATATATATATATGTATATATAATATATATATATATATATATATATATATATATATATATATATATATATATATATATATATATATTCATTCTGTTCACTGTCGCTTTTGCCATTTGGGAGCAATGGCGTTGAGCATTTTATTGCACATCTCATCCCGAAACTTTTACATTCCCGAAGCATCAACGTTGAGCTCAAATTTGGTTTCTACCTTAATTTTGACGAAAAATAATTCCAACACAAAGGTATTTATATTTGTCAACGTATTCTTAAATACTATTTGTGTATGTCTTTTTTCGCCAAAATTAAAAAAAGAAAAGTATTTATGTTTGTATTTGAACCTTTGAAAAAAAAAAAATTGTTGCAGATTCCATTAACATGACTACGTCACTGAACTAAGTCACAGTGGTTGCATTTGATAACGTAATCTCCAAACTCTCTTTTGGTGCATCGTCTCCCAGATTAATTAGGGTTTGAAAGCCTCTTGTAGTCTGTAAGGAGATAACCCTCGAAGCAGATTCGGAGACTTGTCAAGTGCTACGTTGAAAGGAATTGACTTCTTTTCACTATAATTACGAACTTTGTTCCGAGTGACTTTGGATGATTTTGTTTAATCTTGTTTTATTTGGATTTTATTATTTTTGTTCTATTTACCCATCTGTTTGTTGATTTAATTTTCTTGCCTATTTTCTCTTTTCTTTTAAATGGAATGTGTATGAACATATGCATGTGTACATGTATGGTGGCACATGCATATATGTACAATTGTAAATCTGTATATGTTTATTTTTATATGAAGAAGATACGAGTAAGTCCGAGTTTTAACATAGAAATATTTGGCTTACTCCAGTCGATTTAATTCAGTTTCATGTTACCCACCTTCCCACAGGGACATGGCCAAGAGGCGAAATATCACCCAGGGGTTGTTACTGCCCCCGGGGGTGGGGTGGGGTGGGGGTGCCCTGTGGAGACGGGGATCCCATGGATGTTTGGACCAGAGTAAGGAACAAGCTAATTATGCAGATGAATCCAAACAACATAATGACTACAAGGCTTCCTCGTGCTGCGGGCCCTTATCGGCATAGCAACGGTAATTAGAGTCAGGCACGGCGATAATTAGGACGATAGCCCTCGATAACAGAGGTCGAGTTGATCAAGCCTGCGAGAAAGGAAAACGGTCTTTGGCTGTGTATTCATTGTGGAGTTAGCAAGGGTTTACAAAAGTGAAAGCGTGTAGAAGGGAGACCTTTAGGTCCGTAACGAGGTTGAATGAAGGGAATGGAATGTACTGTATGTGTGTACCAAAGGAGTATGTTCCCCTTATGAAGGGGTAGGCAGAGTAGAACACACACACACACACACACACACACACACACACACACACACACACACACACACACACACACACACACACACACACACACACACACACACACACACACACACACACACACACACACACACACACACACACACACACACACACACACACACACACACACACACACACACACACACACACACACACACACACACACATACATACACATTATGATGAAAAATTAGTCAACTCTCCCATCTAAGCACTTTGGGAAAGAGAAGTCGCTAGCTCCAGACCATCCTGCGTAGGTGTGTGTGGTGATGGAGCAAACAAGATAAGATAAAGAAATAAACGAACACACAGTCCAAACAAGTAAAACTAATTGATGGGCTGGCATAAACGATTAGGCGTTTATCCAGCAGATTCTTGAATCTCCGAGTTGTATCATATTCCATCCCCTAATATATAGAAAGTTGTAAATTCTTTCGTCTGATTCGTCTCGCCAATGTGCTTTGTAATGTTTATTCTGGTTAAGGAAAGGCGGTTTTATTCATCGTCTTGTCCTGTCTAGTCATCGAGACAGAGGTCGAGCCCCGATCAGAGATAAAAAAAAAACCCATCACGATAATGCAGGTTTCCTTTGAGTAAAGGGATGACGTACGAAGAGAGACGAAAGCCATTGGACCTAGAGGAAAGAAGAGGAAGAGGTGACCTGATCGAAGTGTTAAGGTTCTTAAAGGGGAATGATAAAAGTGAGAGAAAATATTTCTTTATTTGGACCGATGGGCGTCACAAGATAACGAAAAGAAGAAAAGAAGAAAAAAAAAAAGAAAAAGAGAAGAAACAAGATAAAAAATTCCCGCGTAGATGCACCAGTTCTTGTAATAGCTTAGATGTTGATACAAAACAGTCTGGAACCATAGCCAAATTAAAAACTTAAGATAGCTGAAGGAAAGGAAATGACGGGACTCCACGACTTTAGCTCGGTGATTTTATATTACAATGAGGAAAATATGGTTAGGTACACGCACGATGGTACTGGATATTCGATAATCGTTTACTGGATTTTTCTATATTCACAAAAACATATTAAAATACGATTATCATATTCAGAATAGAGTATTATAAAACGTTGCCATAAATGGTTTTAATTGTACTATTTGGTTTTCATTGATGGGTTCATGAAGTGAATATTATGTTTGTTATTTTATGGTCACTCCCGTCCAAGTTTGTAAGTTAATTTTTCTATCAAAATGAAATGAATAAATATATAAATGAATAGATAGATAAGCATATCGATAAATAGATAAATAAATGTATGAATAAATAAATAAATAGATAAGTGAATAAGCAAATTGTTGGACTACCCGAGATTCTTGTTTTGTTTTGGCTGACTTTTTACTCTAATGATTTATTTATCTATTTATTTATTTCATCATATTATTTGTTTTTAAGGGTCTCAACCGAGCAAGTGGGTCTGCCCCACATCTATCATATCTCTAACTTCCTTCCATTTCATTCTTTCCTTACACTAAACCCCCAAAGCCTCCCTCCTTCCCTCCCTCTCCCCCATCTTATCTATCCTGCCCTCTAACTAATTTTAAGGGTCGGATTCAGGCCTGAAGATGATTTAACTCGATCGTGACCCCCTTCATCCAGGAGGCCGTCCTTCTCGGCGTCACAGAATCATCTGTGTTAGAAAGGCTCATGTGAAGCTTGTATATATGTTTTCGTCATTCGTTGTGTAGTTTTTTCTTTCTTCGCGTCCCTCGCTTTATTTCTTGTGTTCTCCATGTTTCCTCATTTTTTTGTTCCTGGTTATTGACCTCAAACAACCCTCCCTCCCGTCCTTCCCTCCCTCCCTCCCTCCTTCTCTCCTTCCCTCCCTTCCTCCCCTCCTCCCTCCCTCCCTCCCTCACACCCTCCCTCCCTCACACCCTCCCTCCCTCCCTCCCTTCCTCCCTCCCTCACACCCTCCCTCCTTTTTTCTTCAATCTCTTCTCCCCTCCTGCCTTGGTCTTCTCCCCATCTACTTTCACATCCGCTCCCTCTTCTTGTCCAAGATATTTCTTATCTTTTTCCAGCCCTCCTCCTCCTTCTCCTCCTCTCATCCTGTTCCTCCGCCCAGTTCTCTTTCTCCGCCTTCTCCTTATTATCTTTTTATCTCCGGTTCTTCACCTCGCCTCCTCCTCCTCCTCCTCCTCCAGCATCTTCGTGCCCCCTTCCCTCCCTCCTTGACGCCAGAGATACTGAGTCCCAGATCACATTGTTTTCCTCATTCAATCCAAAGTTTCTCCAGTTTCTCTACAGTTTTTATGAGTTATTTACATTTTTTTTTGCAAGTAGTAATCAAAATAAACCACAAAACTAAGTCTCTTTTACTTTCTTTTAGATTAAAAAAATAAATCATGATCATAGAACTTCCATTTGATTTAATGTTGGGCAATTCGAAAGTGTTTTATTGTCATGGATGATAGTGATAATGTTGAATGAGACAGCGTGAGAAGTGTTTAAGAGTCATAGTTATTCTCACTTGTACGTATACTATCATCATGTTCTCCTTGGCGAGTGAGCATGAGTGATACTTGATGCTCAGTCTAGGCGGCCCACTTCGATGGTGTGGATTCATTTATGGAATTTTGTTTCATGTGACATCAGGCGATTTCGTTCGTGGTTAAGGGGTGACTCTGGTTCTTCTTTGATAGAAACACCATCAACAATACCAACACCAGCAACAATATCACCAACGCTGCCACCACTGCCACCACTTTCTCCACAACTACCACCACCACCAAGACCCCTCCACCACCACACTCACCACCACCAAGACCCCTCCACCACCACCATTACCACCACCACGACACCAGCAACACCACCAACACAACCACCACCGACAACACTCCCGCCATCACTATCACCACCTCCACCATCACCACCACTCTTCTCAGCGACACCAGCTCTCTTCCATTATCGACCATTCCATCACCGCCTCAACCCTGTTTACCATTACTCATCAGTCGAGACGAGTCTCCCCCGCTCACCCTTTGTTGTATCTCCACACGCGGCATAATGACCTACAGAACGCCGGGGCTGCGCTCTCCCCTTTACCTGCCCAAGACATCCCCGCCGTCTGTTCATCTTAAGCTGGCGTAAGTTTATCAAAGAACTGAAGCCATGTAAACTCCTGCGCTACCCATTGGTTAAGCCACAGGGAGGGAATAAGATAATTTGACGTCAGGTGGAGTGTGAGGAAAATTGCCACCCCGTGATTGAGAAATTAACAGAATAATTCTTTCAGTCGGCTTGGGGGATCTTTGTATCTTTTATTTTGACTGTCATCATGCTATTTTATTCGGATGTATATGAACCCTCCGGACATTGTTATGACTAATTATTGATAAGTGAGGACTACAAAATAGAAATTGTTTATATGAAAGAGTGGAGATAAGGAATAAAAATAGTAAATATATACACATATATCTATTTGCAAAAAAAACAACAACAACTGGTAAATAAGAAACGTATTCCGAACGTTTTCGTCTATCTAAGACATCATCAAGGGAATACAGTAAAGGAGATACAGACAGTATATATACAAAGGTAAAAATATTTTAGGGAACACGGAAAGATGTGTCACACAAGCCTAAGAAAATTACCAACAGCCCTCAGGTCACAGATGGACCAAATGTCCGGGCAGGAAAGCATGTAACAATTTTCTTTGAAATAAAATCATCAAGCCTGTACATACCATCTGTGACCTGAGGGCTGTTGGTAATTTTCTCAGGCTTGTGTGACACATCTTTCCGTGTTCCCTAAAATATTTTTACCTCTGTATATATACTGTCTGTATCTCCTTTACTGTATTCCCTTGATGATGTCTTAGATAGACGAAAACGTTCGGACTACGTTTCTTATTTACCAGTGTTTTTTTCTGCAAATTATATTCACGTGTCATTTGTGAAATACTGCAAAACATATATATGATTGTAGTCCCCCCCTGCACTGTGCCACTTGAAATATAAGTGACATTTTACCACAAAAAAAACAACTAATAAATTAAATAAACAAATAAATAAATAGATAAATAAATAAATAAATAAATAGATAAATAAAAAAGATAAATAAATAATTAAGTAAAATAAATATGTTGACGCCCACATACAAACCCGTCACCCTCATACCCACCCACATGCCTACACGGCCGTCCACCCACTTCGCAGTCCACTGACCCGAGGGTCTGTCTCCCACGCGCGGGTCGCACTCGTGTCAACAACGCTTTTCCACTTGGCAAAGGTCATCGTAGTTTTGATGCCACCATCTTGTTTATCTCTGTAGCGTCGTCACCAGCGGTATCACCATTATCGTCAGCGTCATCATCTCGTCATCATTTTTGTCTCGCCACTTATGTTGTTATTACAATTGTTACTGTAACCATCATCATTTCAATCGCCGTCGTTGTCGTCGTCGTCCTCGTCGACCTCGTCGACCTCGTCGTCATTGTCATCGTCGTAAATAATAATAATGATAATGATAATGATTGATAATGATAATATAGTCGTAGTCGTCGTCGTCGTCGTCACCATCACCACCATCTCCATCACTACCACCACCATCACCATCACCATCAATAATCATGAATGTGCGTAGCCATCAAAAAAGTTCAAGACTACCACCACAAATAGTTTATCATCATCACCTTTTCCGCTGTCATCACCGACATCCACCACAACCTTCACCGCAGCTCCATCATTAACTCACCACGCCCACCTCATTACCGTCCTCATCATTGCTGCCTCCCAGCACCTCTCTCTTCATCACTGTCACCACCTCATCATTATAAGGACCCAGTGTTCTGCATCATCATCATCATCACCACCGTCGCCATCATTTTTCTAATCTGTATCTACCAGGCTATCATTATTTGAACCACGTGCCTCTCGGCATCACCACCAGCAGTCATCACCGTAGTCACTACGCCGACATCACTGATATCTTCGTCACACTTCATAACCACCTTTGTTATAACTTAGTGTGAAGTCTGTCTCATTATTAAAGGTGTTGATGTCGGTATTACTCTGACCACTCGTGAGTTTTAAGCAGCAATAACAACAAGAACAAACAACAACAACAACAACAACAACAACAACAGCAGCAGCAGCAGCAGCAGCAACAACAACAACAACAACAACAACAACAACAACAACAACAACAACAACAACAACAACAACAACAACAACAACAACAACAACAACAGCAGCAGCAGAGCAGCAGCAGCAGCAACAACAACAACAACAACAGCAGCAGCAGAGCAGCAACAACAACAACAACAACAACAACAACAACAAACAACACTGGGAGAAGAACATTTTTGACTCAAATGTTTTCTTGGGTATATTAAATATACTTAATGTTGAATCAAAATATTAAATGATTCTCCTTCATAGTTTTCTTGCAACACTATTCATAGTTTCCTCTGTTAACACAATCGCAGGATAAAACAAAAAGTTGATCGTTTTTGGAAGGATGAAGGATTTGTCTAAGAAGGCGAATGAACTCTTGGATTTAGGATGAAGGGGTTGGAATGTACTTTATTCATGTATATATACATTTATTTATTTATCTATTTATTTCTATATTTTGTCTTGAGATTTGTGTTTTGTAAAAAAAAATATATATTTATACACTTCGGTTTATTTTACAAAAATGGAAATCTATTCCTTTGTTTCTTATGAACAATTGAGACACGTTCCTTCGACGCTCATCGAAATGCAAACTCGTAAGGTAACAGAAAACTGTCGTACTTCAATTCGACGCGAACAAATATATATATATTTTTCTGTAGTGTGTTGAGTAAAACCCCTTTGCTAAAGCGTTGACCTTGAGAAAGCTTACCTTCCCCATTTGCTTATCAAGCTTGGCTTTGTGAAAAACGCCAGAAGCGATGAATGAAACACAAACTTGGTTCGCATACTTGAGAAGTAAATTTCACCAGATCATCTATGCCAAGGTTAAAGAATATATTTATGTAGGATCTCAGAGGAGAGGATCTTTAAAAATAGGAAATTTAGGAGTTCATTGACGTTGAAGAATCTGAGTGGCAGTCTCAAAAAGTGTCTGTACTTTTTTTTAATCGCAAAAAAAAAAAAAAAAATAATAATAATAATAATAATCTCTCAAGGAATGTGATGTGATACACCATTAAAGGTTTATTTCTGTGACAATCCTTACATTTTGTTTTCTTGGGAATTTGGCTGGGGGGAGTGGTGAGTACAGGGAGCGATTTCATGAGGATATTAAAAAAAAAAAAAAAGTGTCGTGTCTCGCCATGCAGGTTGACAACTGTTGAACTCTAAAGTGAGGCATTCCTGAAGCGAAGTACGTCTGATAATCATACAAAACTATTTTCTGAGCTACAGGTTCGTTTTCCTTGTCAGAATGTTTAATATTCTTGTCACATAAGTATTTGGATAATTATATAGGGGTTTAAGAAGTTGTCAAAAATATTTAAAAGCTATTTTTTTTTTTACAAATTTGCATGCATTATAAAGATATGTAAATCTGGCATACAAGAAGTACACCAGAGGGTTCATCACCACCACCATCACAATCCACCAACACCACCACCATCGCCAACACCATCACCACCACCACCACTATCATCACCACTACCACCACCATCACCACAATACCACCATCACCACACTACCACCATCGCCACAGCCATCATCATCATCAGCACCACCTTCACCATCACCTTCACCATCACCACCACCACCACCATCATCACCACTACCATCACCACACTACCACCATGACCACTACCATCACGACCATCACCACCATCATCACCACTATAACCACCATGACCGTCGCTGGCGCCGGTGCCATCGTCAGCGTCACTATCATCGCCACCGTCATCACCGTTACTGTCACCGTCATCATCACCATCATTAGCAGTGCTATCACCATCATCATATTTTGTATGGTGATCATTGTCTCTAGGCATGTCGTTCTTGAGCCCCCCACCCCACCCTCCCACCATCATCCCCCGGAGGCCCCTCGCTCCACTCGTCAACATATTCCCGTTTTTATGATGGCCCTCACCATACAATCCTTTTCATCCTCCACCTCCACATTAACTTCCTCCTCCTCCTCCTCCTCTTCCTCCTCCACCTCTTCCTCCTCCACCTCTACCCACCTTCCTCTTCTTCCTTCTTCTTTTCTCCTTCTGCACTCCCGCCTCCTGCTTCTACTACTATTTCTTCTCTTCCTTCCTACTCGTATTCCTCCTCCTCCTCCTCCTCCTCCCCTCCTCCTCCACATCTTCCTCTACCTCCTCCTCCACCTGTACCCCCTTCCTCTTCCTCCTCCTTCTTTTTCACCTTCTCCCCCTCCTCCTCCTGCACTCCCGCCTCCTCCTGCTACTACTATTTCTCCTCCTCCTCCTCTTACTCCTGTGCATCAACAGCAAAGGCAGCACCGTCGTCTGTCATCATCGCTGTTGTTGTCGTCGTCTTCATCTCGGTCATCATCGCATCTGCCTCTCTGTCTGCCCAAGTTTTAACTCCAACCCATCGTTAGGATCAACCTTACCACCACCATATCCACCACCACACTCACCACCACACTCACCCCCACTGCTACCACTGCCACCACTGCCACTACCACCACCACCACCACCACCACCACCACCACCACCACCACCACCGCTACTGCGACTATTAAAACCACCACCAGAAGCATCACCGCTACCATCAACACTGCATCTGCCACCACCACAACCACTACCGCCACCACTATCACCACCTCCGTCACCGCCATCACCACCCCCGCCGCCACCACTAAAACCATCTCTATCACCACCATCACCGCTACCACCACCATCACCGCTACCAACACCACCGCTACCATCAATATCAACACCACCACCAGCACCACCACTACCATCAACACTGCAACTACTAGCTTCACGAGCATCACCACTTCCACCACCATCACTACCGCTCCCACTACCACCACCACTGCTACCAATACTATTGCTACCACCAACCACCATCACTGCTACAACTATTCCCACTACCACAACCGTCATTACCACCACTACCATCATTTCCAACGCCCTCCACTTCCACCATGTCTCCAGCACTGCTTCAACCCCACCAGCCTCCGTGTTCTTTCTGACACAGTACAATGGACGCATTCCGTGCATTGTCTCTAATCTGTTTAAGAGAGAGAGAGAGAGAGAGAGAGAGAGAGAGAGAGAGAGAGAGAGAGAGAGAGAGAGAGAGAGAGAGAGAGAGAGAGCGAGAGCGAGAGCAAACAAAAACAGGCCGACAGGCGTCGCAAGTAGCTTGACGCCAGACAGACCGGCGAGATCGTTCCAACATTTTTCCCTGGGTTGTAATTCGCCCGCTGGTCGCCGACTCTCTCGTGTGGGCGCGCGGTCGCTCGCCCGCTTGGCTGTTCCACCCGGGTCATTCTTAGGATCGCATCACGGTAATGCTTACTGACACACAGTTTCAAGGACATTTTTTTTTACCCCGTTCGTGGATTTCGTCGTTATGCATTCGAGTCTGGTTTTTTTATTCTTTTTTAGTCCTATTTTTGGAGGATTTTTTGGTCACCTGTGTTGCATGATTTGTCGGTCGCGCCCGGATTGTATTTACTCAGGCATGCGTGCACTATGTGACTGTGGGAAACGCACGTTTATTTGCGTATACGCGTTCATATGTCCATGTACAAACACGCGAGCGCGCGAGCACACGCACACACACACACACACACACACACACACACACACACACACACACACACACACACACACACACACACACACACACACACACACACACACACACACACACACACACACACACACAACAAAACACAACCATAGCACTGAACATAGCACAAAACATACCACAAACATAGCATAAAACAAATATAACACAATAACAAAACAAACAACACAAAACAAACATAACATAAAACACAAGACACAAACATAATACAAAATACATACATAACATAAAGCACAAACATAACATGAAATATAAACATAACACAAAACACAAACATAACACAAACCACGAACAACACAAACACAACCCAAACTACAAACAACACAAACATAACACAAAACACAAACAACACAAATGTAACAGAAACATAACACGAACAGCACACAAATAAGAAACATAACCCAAAACCCAAACACAAACACAAAAAACACACTCGAACAAAACACAAACAAAACGCAAGTATAAACAAGATACAAACACAATCATAAAACACTAAACGCAATCAACATACACAAAACACAAACCTAACAAAAAAAAAATATATATAGCACACAAAACCATTCAAGGATTTCTTGTGCACGCATGTTCGAGTGTACGTGGACCAGCATAAGGTCGTACTTCACCGAACATAGCATGACAGCATAAGCGGGTCGACTTATGCACTCTGGTCCCCGTGAACCGGCCTCGGGTAGCTAAGCAAGAGACTAGGAGAAAAGAAAAGAAGAGAGTAAAATAATTATATATATTTTTTCGTAAATATATTAAAAAGATTGCTCGGTTTTGATGAATTTATTAATGAACCTGATTTCACACTTTACATAAGTACATCAAGAATATTGCCGTGGACAGGAGAAAGCATGAAGGTTTATATCATTTTCCTCTCAATTTTGTTTGTTTATTAGATAATTTGCCGTGTACGGTGAAGGTAAAGTAAAAGAATATAACCTGTTTTCACACTTTACGTAAGTACACAAAGAACCTACGAAGGCGTGGAGGAGACTCTTAATTTTGATTAATTTGTCCATTAACGGACATTGCACAACGAAAAGAAAACAAGGTAATAAAAGAATAAACAGTTTTCACATTCTTACGTAAATACATCATGAGCTGTAGAGGGTGGCAACAGAAAACGCGGGAAACGTTTATATTGCAGTCCTCCCACTTTTGATCAATTTAATAGTTAACATTCAATCCATCGTCACCGCGAGTTTCACTAATTGGAAGACCCGTAGCCCCACAGTGGCAGGCAACGGTCCTGGGATTCTCCCACAGATCTTTCTGGTGTTGTCTGTGTTTCACCAGCGTGGGGCTGTTTCTGTGTTACTGACTCAGGAATATACAGAGAAGGGAGCAGTTGCCAGTTGTCAATTTTCCATTTATGAAATAGCGTAAGAAATACATTTGAAGTTGATAGAGAGAAGGAGAGAAAGAGAAAAGGAGAGAGAGAGAGAGAGAGAGAGAGAGAGAGAGAGAGAGAGAGAGAGAGAGAGAGAGAGAGAGAGAGAGAGAGAGAGAGAGAGAGAGAGAGAGAGAGAGAGAGAGA
>NC_134792.1:40559900-40582400 GCF_046742065.1 Oratosquilla oratoria | reverse complement strand
ACCACATTCTCTTGTCATAGTCTCCTCATCTTGTTCCAAGAGAGCAGTGTGCCAGTGTAATGGATTTTCAATTGTGGAGGTAGGCGCGGAGAAGAAGCTGAATCTCGGCCATGTTAGAATTATGTTAAACAATGTTTAATTAAGAAACAATCTTGAAACGAGGCACCTCGAGCAGAAACTACCCCATAAAACGCCACTGAGCATGTACCTCCCTCTGGCCGCACAGTCACACACACACACAGTCATTCACAAGCACGTCCACAGTATATAAAATTATTATATACTCTATTATTATGTAAATACGCGTCTCCCCGGCACTCGCCACGCGTTTTATTACACATGAGGAATTTATATGCTCACTTTCTTCTATACTATGATTATTAGTATTCATTGTTTGCTTTGTTCCACTTTCAGGTGAGTGGTCCTTGTTTGTAAGGAAGGGCGTCTTCGTCATCAGGTATACGAGGCCTTTGTATGGAGGCCCTTGTTAAGAGCGTCCAGGTAAGCTGTACTCTGCTGATATTGTATCTCCGTAGGTATTGTATGTACCAATGGCCTCAGTTCTCCATATATGGGGGTAGCCAAGTCAAAGCAGGCACCCACACCAAAAGATCCACTTAAACTATCCCTCCCATCACAGTTGTAGTGCAGCGAGGCACAGCTCTGGAGGGGATAGTTAATTAGGTGTTGTGGTCTGTTGATGTGTGATGAATGGCGGGACTGTTTCGATCTATGTTTGCACGATGGGGGCCCGTCTTCCAGTCCCAAAGGATCCAGGTGGCTTCGACCTGTCCTGGAAGTCCGAACACGTAGGGCAAAGGTGACGACATCGGTTGTAGATATCCACATCATAATGTGAGCTCTATCAACTTATTCAGAAGATGCGCGATAAATTAATGAACCTGTTGGGGATGTGTCTTTAGAACTGAGAATTTCATTTTGGGAAAGCGTTGTTGAGTTGCAAATTTATCTTAACAATCTGGAATTTCATCGTGCTTGAAGATCTGGCTTTGGTTGACGCCAGGTGATTTTATTCAGCTGGGAAAACCAATCCTTGGTAAGTTAAACCCAGACTATTGGTGGTGTTGGCACCTCAAGTGAATAAATTGCCTGATGGCAACCATATATATATATATATATATATATATATATATATATATATATATATATATATATATATATATATATATATATGTATATATATATATAATATATATATATATATATATATAATATATATATATAAATATATATATATATATATATATATATATATATATATATATATATCCACATGTTTTTAGAACGACCAGTCCCCTTGATATGATAACTTCAGGACAAACATGAGGTGACTTGCCCTCCAAGAAGTGGAGGGTTTCGAATGTTTACAGAGAAATTTATGTATATTGAATTTTGTACAGATTCTTTCCTCGATATATATGTATACACACATATATATATATATATATATATGTATGTATATGTGTATATATATATGTATATGTATATATGTATATATATGTATATATATATATGTATATATATATATGTGTATATATATATACACGAAAGTTTGCGTTCAACCCAGCTCCACTATGATAATGCATATGGTAAGTGTACGAACGCGGGAAAGTATTTGTACGACACTGAATGGGTCCCAGTGTTTAGAGATACGTTTTATCAACCACAATGCACTTTAATTCTAAGCCATATAGGCGCATGCAGAAATTGTAACGTGGGACGCCCGAGGACTCGAACCCATGCGGCGAGAACGTTACCAGTGCCGAGTGACTTAAACCAATACACCATCAAGAGAGCTATAAGTTAAGCGCAAGTTTTCTTATATATCTGTATGCTCGAGTTCATACACATCCTCGAAAGTTTGCGTTCAACCCAGCTCCACTATGATAATGCATATGGTAAGTGTACGAACGCGGGAAAGTATTTGTACGACACTGAATGGGTCCCAGTGTTTAGAGATACATTTTATCAACCACAATGCACTTTAATTCTAAGCCATATAGGCGCATGCAGAAATTGTAACGTGGGACGCCCGAGGACTCGAACCCATGTATATATATATATATATATATATATATATATATATATACATATATATATATGGAAATAAACTCTTCTGCTGGAATTCGAGCCCCCGCCTGAGCGGCTTGCTTCTTACAAAGCGAGGACCGTACTCATCACTCGCTTTGTAAGAAGCAAGCCGCTCTGGCGGGGGTTCGAATCCCAGAAGAAGAGTTTATTTCCAAATGTCAAATTGACACAAACATATATATGTGTATATATATATATACATATATATATATATATATGTATATATGTACATATATATACATATATATATATATATATGTATATATGTACATATATATATGTATATATATGTATATATACATACAGTATGTATATATATGTATATATATATATGTATATATGTGTGTATGTATATGTATATATGTATGTATATATACATATGTATATATATGTATATATGTATATATGTGTATATATATGTATATATGTATGTATATATTATGTATATATGTGTATATATATATGTATATATATGTATATATATATATAATGTTTATATGTGTATATATATATATGTATATATGTATATATATGTGTATATATATATGTGTATGTATATATATATGTATATATATGTGTACGTATATATATACATTTGTCCTGAAATCATTATATCTAGGAGACAGAGATCGTTCTATATATATATATATATATATATATATATATATATATATATATATATATAAATATATATATATATATACATTTCTATAGAACGATCACTGTCTCCTAGATATAATGATTTCAGGACAAACAATGAAGTGACTTGCCGTACAGGAATTGGAGTGTTTCGACTGTTTACTTTACACTTAGATACTGTATGACTTTTGTGAGTGGAAGCCTATTTGCTAGAGAGGAACCCTTGGCTGATGAGTCTGAGGTACCCCCGGAAGGACGAAAATAGATTCCCACTCAAGAGCGTCGACCGTGACGTTACCCCGGTTATCAAGGTCACTGTATGTGGCTTTAGATAATAGTTTGACCTGAGGTCATGGTCATAGTTATTGGATTATGTCAACGTTGTTATTTTTTATTTGTTCATTTATGTATCTACTCATTTATCTATTAATTTATTTATTTATTTATTCATCTATTTATTCATCTATGTCTTTTTATCTGTTTATTTACATGCTTATTTATTAATTTGTTTGCTTATTCTTATTTTCTAAGGTCGGTCCGCGGCATGGTCTAATTTGTAATATTACTTTTAGAGTTTATGAAGATAATGTTAATTTTTGCCTCGATATAATCCCCACATTTTTTTTTTTTTTTTTTTTTTTTTGTGCGCGCGGGCCTTGGGCCACTCATAGATTCCTTTAGGAAGGAACACTGGACCGTTGTCTTAATGTAGGTCTGCATCTTTGACACTGGGTGGGAGGAGAAGGGGAGCGGTTGCCAGTTGTCAGCTCTCGTTGTGTGAAAAAATGGAGGAAATGCAGCCGAAATTGACGGGGAGAAAGAGACCTTGAGCCCTGTCAAGTGACAATGTGTTTACGTAACCAGATGAAGGAACGGACACTGACGGGTTTTCGAAATGACAGGCGAAATGATTCCCTCTGTGCAGTGAAAATGGGCACTGGAAATGAGCAGTGAAAATGAGCAGTGAAATGAGCGGTGATAATGAGTATTGAAAATGAGCAACTAAAATGCTAATCGAGGTGGTTTTAGGTCACTTCTCTGCATAATTAAACCCCTTTGGCTTAATAAAATCGCTTGGCGGCAGACAGAGTAATCGTGTGAGTCGTGAATAGCAGTGAAAGAGTTAAACAACACAGCACCCCGTCATTATGTTCTATTAAGATCTGATAATATTCAATTTACTTTCATAAAACGAAAAACAGATCTGGCTGTCCTGAATGGGTTTGCTGTCCCTTCCTAGGGTTGTTCTCGTGGCTTCCTGGTCGTTTAAGACGTTTGCAAAAATATAATTTCGTCGTTAACCCTGTAAGGAAGGAATGGTGAATAAAGCTCTCTGGCGTTGGGTACAGCAGGATAAAGAGGATGCTGTACTTTGATGGGCTAGTTTATTGCTTATAACCCATTAGAGGTTTCTGAGAATTGGAACGTAGTCGTTGTGGGTTGAAGGATTATTTATTTATCTATTATTTATCTATTTTGTTTGTATGTGTGTGTGTGTGTGTGTGTGTGTGTGTGTGTGTGTGTGTGTGTGTGTGTGTGTGTGTGTGTGTGTGTGTGTGTGTGTGTGTGTGTGTGTGTGTGTGTGTGTGTGTGTGTGTCTGTGTGTGTAGGTGTGTGTGTGTGTGTGTGTGTGTGTGTCTGTGTGTGTAGGTGTGTGTGTGTGTGTGTGTGTGTGTGTGTGTGTGTGTGTGTGTGTGTGTAGGTGTGTGTGTGTGTGTTGTGTGTTTGTAGGTGTGTGTGTGTGTAGGTGTGTGTGTGTGTGTGTGTGTGTGTGTGTGTGTGTGTGTAGGTGTGTGTGTGTGTGTGTAGGTGTGTGTGTAGGTGTGTGTGTGTGTGTGTGTGTGTGTGTGTAGGTGTGTGTGTGTGTGTGTGTGTGTGTGTGTGTGTGTGTGTGTGTGTGTGTGTGTGTGTGTGTGTGTGTGTGTGTGTGTGTGTGTGTGTGTGCGCGCGCTCGTGCGCTCGTGCGTTCTTTCGTAACACTGATGGAATCTCAAGACCTCGTGTATATTTGCTATACACTATCTTATCTTACGCTATGGTTCCTTCTCCGAGATGGTCCACACAAGTATATTTGCTGTACACGAATTTATCTTGTGCTATCGTCTCCTGAGACTTGACCTCTGATCTATGACCTGACCTTTGACCTAGTGCCTCCATGATTTTTTCAACTCTTACAACATTCTTGACTCCTTGATACGGACGTTTTGGAGCTCGTGTGGCTACATATCTGACCTAACTGACGTAACTTAACTTTACTTAAGTTAATTAAACCTAATCTAACCCAATCCAACCTAACCCAACATAACACAATCTAACCCAACATAAGCCAACCTAACACAGCCTAACACAACCTAATCCAACCTAACACAACCTAACACAACATAAGCCAACATAACCTAACCCAACCCAGCCTAACCCAACCTAATCCATCCTAGCCCAATCTAACCCAACATAAACCAACCTAACCCAACCTAACCCAATCTGCGGGTTGTTACTCCAGCTCTTGTGGGAGTTCGGGGTGTGTGTGCGTGTAAGGTCACAATATTACCCATAGATCGATCATATATGAGCTCTAAGCTCTTGTCCGATTGGTTAATAACTGTCGATCACAAGTCCAACACGTGATCCAAAACCATGGTGAAACCATGGTGAATCACACACACACACACACACACACACACACACACACACACACACACACACACACACACACACACACACACACACACACACACACACACACACACACACACACACACACGTCCTTCATATGATAACATCAACATCCACACTTATAGCAGCGTGCAAGAAACTGCATTTTTCATCTTGTAAATTGCATTTCTTCCTTCCCCCCTCCCCACTCCATCTCTCGCAAAAATATTTTGGCTCATCGCTGTTGGAGCGCGCCAATCTTGGCGTCGCTGGAGAGGAGGAAGTTGAAGAAGGAAAAAAAACGGGATGGGGGGAGGAAGAATTGAGAAGTAATATAAAGGACGATGAAGGAAATGAAGAAGGGAGGTTGGAGGTGAAGGGGGAGAGGGAGAAGGGGGAGAGGGGGAGGGGGGAGGGGGAGAGGGGCGGATGTTGGGGGCGGAGACTCTTCTTCTAAGAGCTGGGTCTCAGTGTTGTTCATCTGAACTTGGTATCGAGATTCTCTTCATTAATATTGCTAGACAATTAGTTTTTAGTTCCTAATCTAGTTGAACTACTGTTTTTCATATTTTGATTTCTTCTCGCGTTCATTGCTACATTTTTCAAAAAAAAATTATTAGACAGAAGAGGAAAAATTTCTGCAAGAAATTCCCACAAAGTCAAAGAGGACAGGCCACGAAGGTTTTGTGGTCAATTTATTTCAAAAGTGGCATACATTTACTTATTTTTTATTTACAATTTTAACAGAACACAAATTAAAACAATTAAAAAAGCGAGAAATGATCAAACCGACATTCAGTCACATTTAGCAAAAATAAAACAACTATTTAACAAAATTAGTAAACCGAGTCTTCAACAGATTGAGGTGAATGGATGTTAGTTCATGTTCGAATAGAGAAAGGTGATGGAGGGGAGGGGTTGGGGGAGTGGGGAGGGGGCTTGGGAGTTATGTGTAGGGGACTTGGGGTGTTGGGGGAAGGGATTGGGAGGGATGTGTGGGGAAATGGGCTTCGGTGTCTTGTAAGACCAAGAGAAGAAAGTACCAAAGAAGCACCAAAGCCCTGACGTGGATGATCGTTGTCTTGATGGAGCGGTAGTACACACAGTGGGCATGGAAACACAAACGCACGCACAGATATAGTCACAGGCACACTCGTGTATGCATGGACATGCACCCGCAGGCACACAAACGTACACGTGTGTGCATTCACGCGTGCTTGTTCTCACACGAACGGACCCAGCCAGGTCTCAATTGTTTGAATGTATCTCTGTTTCTTTTTTGATTGGCTTGTTGTTTTTTCTGGATTAACTTTCTTGTTCGGTGGAGAGGGAGGAAGGGAGGGAGGGGTTGGGTCGGAAGACCTGTACCTAGTCTCAGCATGAAGAAAAATATCAAATGAATGAAAGAAATCATTCAATGAAAAAAAGAAAGATGGAAAGTTACCATGCTTGTTAGGATGTATTGTTAGGATGTTTTCTAGGAGATGAAGACCAGAGAAGCGGCGGAGGAAGGGAGGGAGGGAGGGAGGGAAGGAATGAGGGAGGGGGGAGGAGGAAGGAGGGAGGGAAGGAAGAAGGAGGGAGGGAGGATGTTGGGGACGGGAGATGAGAACGGTTAAGTGAGACGGAGAGATGAAGACGAGTGGGGTTGTCGACTGTGGGATGGGGAGGCACGGGGGAAGAATTGAGTCGAGGAGCACTCGTAGAGAAAATCTAAATAAAAGGAAGGAAGAGAGAGAGAGAGAGAGAGAGAGAGAGAGAGAGAGAGAGAGAGAGAGAGAGAGAGAGGGTGAGAGATAGAGAGGAAGAGAAAGAGATGGTAGAATAAAAAATATATAATCATGATTTCCATTTCTACAATTGTTATTCGTCGGAACGAAGTACATTTCATATTACGAGAGGAGAGCAAGAGCTTTACTAATGGTATGGTCATAAATCAATATATGTAGTAACCATAGATGGGTAGGTTGCACAGCCAAATTAAATTTCAGAGCCGAGAGAAATAAACTAGTTTTAAAAAAGAAAATAAACCTTGCAAAGGTTAAAGATAACAAGAATGAATTTCAGCTAGAAATTAAAAACAGATTCAAAGCTCTATGCATACATACATATGTATGCATACATACATACATACCCAATCTAAGCTTGGGTATGTACAGGCTGGATAATTTTATTTCAAAGAAAATTGTTTCATGTTTTTCTGCCCGGACATTTGGTCCATCTGTGACCTGAGGACTGTTGGTAATTTTCTCAGGCTTGTGTGTCATATCTTTCCGTGTTCCCTAAAATATTTCTGTATATATACTGTCTGTATCTCTTTTACTGTATTCCCTTGATGATGTCTTACATAGACGAAAACGTTTGGACTACGTTTCTTATTTACCAGTGTTTTATTTTTCTGCAAATTATATTCACATGTCATTTGTGAAATACTGCAATATATATATGTATATATATATATATATATATATATATATATGTATATATATACGTATATATATATATATAGAGAGAGAGAGAGAGAGAGAGAGAGAGAGAGAGAGAGAGAGAGAGAGAGAGAGAAAGAGAAAGAGAGGGGTGATGGAAGGATGGAAGGAGGGAGAGGGGGGAAGGGGTAGCCTCTTTTCAGTGGAGAGACTGAAGACAACAGACCCAAATTAGTAGCGAGAGCTCTCTGAGACATCGTCGGGCCATTACGTCATAGTGCCCATGACGTCACCCTGTCATGACTTCATCCAGAACAGTGTGGCACTGTTGACTTTGCCTCACGGGCCGAGTGCCATGGTACTGTGGCATTCTAGGACCGTTATGGGGGAAATTATGGTGTTAGTGTTGCAATGGAGTGTGAGTGTGAGTGGGTGTGGGTGGGTTGGTGTGGGTGGGTTGGTGTGGGTGGGTTGATGTGGGTGTAGGGGTTTGTGGGTGGGTGTGGGTTTTGTGGGTGTGGGCTTGTAGGTGGGTGTGGGTTTGTGGGTGGGTTTGTGTGGGGTAGTGGGGTGAATTTGTGCATGTGTGTGGGTTTAGGTGGGTATGGAAGGTTAGGGTTATCTGTATTTTGTTCAGCCAATAATAGGCCCCTAATCCTACTGAAGGAGTTTCCTACCTTCGAGTCTCCTGAAACGCCCGCACACTATATTACGTTTATTTTAACCAGGTGGGGGTACTCTGCAGTGCTGAAGAGTTGATTTATAGTTCTTGGTTTTGTTTAATATATTTTTCTATGTTTTTGTTAAAGGTTTTTAGATGTCTTTCTCCGTGTTCGTGTACTTTCATATCTTAGAGAGCAAAAATTATATGCTTATGAATTGGGGTTTTCGTTTACGAGTGAGTCTTTGCCAGGTTAAAAGTGAACAGACTAGATGCAAGAAGAGTTAATCACGTCCCAGTGGTGGAGCGTGAGAGAGGGTGATTAAACACAAGGTTACAAAAATATCCATTAAGTGAGATAAACTTAAATGAAAGCTGTGATTAAGAGGCAAAAATCACTCCACGGTCATTCCAAGTTGTTCTAATCAAGTATCAGTATTAACAATCTCAATCAAGAATCGTGGATTATGTCACCGAGCTTATGAAACGCTGACACTGAACTGTCGTAGTTGGCAGTTGGCAATTGGCCAGTGGAGAGAGAATGAGTGTTAATTATATCGAAACTGAAAGATAATGGAGCGTTTGGGTCACCGGAGGATACAGTCACTCGTACTACTGTTTTGTCTCGGTTATGTCACACTGTCCGCTATTTATGCAACTTGTCCGCTGTTAGGTCGCCACTAGAATTTTTTCATTATAGACCACTCCCTTATCTTAGCATGACGAAGTCACAAATAAATGAATAAATGAATAAATAAATAAACAAATAAATGAGTAAATAGATAGATAAATAAATAAATAAATAAATGGACCAACCAGAGTTTTTCGATACAAAATTCAAATTCTTTGTCCGACAACTTTTTTCTTATCTATTCAAGGAAATTACGTAGTTGTAAACTAAGCAGGAAAATATATCCCGAACTCGACAAATAGAAAAACATATTGACGATATAAGAACTGTAGCGTGGGTCAAAACTTTTGCTCGTGACTGTATTTTGTTGATCTTTTTTCTGACAGACACTAGATAATTCTATTCAGTTGAGGTATGCACTTGGAGAAAGAAAGACGAGATCTTTGTCGATCGAGACTTCGTTTAGTCCAGTGGTTCTCAACCTGTTTTTTCATGTATTCAACACATGTATTGCTGTTCTTTATCCTCCATGAGTCCACTTCATCACTAAAGTTAATCGCTGTGCATCCACTAACAATCACTAGTTTCCAAATTTTGGCCCTACTTTTGAAACTCTATGGCCCCCCAAGAGGTCACGGACTTTAGGTTGAGAGCCACTGATATAGTCCTTCTTACGCAGCTTAACTGAAGAAAATTACATTACGTTAGTCGGAACAATCTTCTTAAGTGTGTCAACTTCGTCACTCCACCGTGGAGGTTTTAAGGTACCACATAGATGACTACCCAACACTTTCATCATATTCGTATGATCGTATCTATAGAAAGGGAATGTATATGACTCACTTCACTACTGAGGTGGAACCACAATGACGAGGGGGGAGCTGGCATTAACTTACTTACCTACCCCTGACGCATTCCACAAACGCCACCGTATCTCCTATTTTCGGTTCTTTGCAATATCAACAATCACCTATGCACTCCAAAGTGTCGTAAATAACCTCCCTACCCAGAGTCCTCTTGATATTCGCGTCCTTGACTTTTATCATTTGTTTATTTATTCAGAGTTGTTTGCACGGCCGATATCTGGCGCGGACTCTTAGTCTGCGGTGTTCCAATGCGGTGTGCGACTTTTCATCTTAACATTTTTCATGGCCACCAACCTCAACCCCCCACCCCCTACCCCCCACCCCACCACCACCACCACCCTACCAGCTCGTCGTATCCATCGTAAGCACCATACTCCTCACCTACCTTATATGGGAGACCTCCATCGTGCCATACCATCAATACGTTACCTGCTGTCCTTTCCTAAGTCCCTATGTCAGGTCACGCTGTGCTACGCCACGCCGCGCCACGTCGAAATGCACGGCTGTGTCGTCTACTTCCCACGGCGATCACTCCTCCCCCCCCTCCCCCTTCCCCCTTCGTTTGAAGCCGTATAAGTTTCGTAAAGACTAACCTGGGGTTGAATACGCTGAACTTTCCCAATAGGTTTGTCCCGTGGGATCTTCAAATTCCTCTTCACTACTTGAGTACTGCAGCCAAAACAAAGCCCCTTGTAGCTTTCTTCCGTTTTTCTACCTGTGTTTTTTTGCAATGCACCTCTCTCGTGTCAGTACGAGTAGGTATATGCACAGTACTATAGCTCTGTTCTGAGATGTCCTTCCCTACTGTGCAAAACAAATCTTACGCAAGAAGAGTTTGGTCTCTTAAGTCTCAGCTAGCATCAGCCCTGCCAAAGACATCCTCAAGGCATTCCTTTCGCTCCTACTCAGCATGCAGCTCACGAAGACTTCGATAATTTCCTTAGGCATCCCCGAAGCCTCACAGGAGCCTCACTAGGCCTGACTCTGCCTCTCATGTGTCCATATTTAGACTTGTCATAGTCTCAGTCAGGCCTCAAGTCTCGTTTGAGCCTACTTAATACTTACCTTGGCCTGTCTAGGTCTCGGAGAGGCCCACTCGCATATCGCCCAGGCTTCTTTTGTTTCACAAAGTCCGGTCATAGGGCGTGGACCAAAGAGCCTCGATTTGACAAAACTCGTCCCGAATCTACCCAAATCCAGCTCAGGCTCTACCCAAGCCTTACCAAAGGTCACACTCCCTCCTTCTACCTTGCCACACACGCACAGTTTTATCTTTCCTCGAGCGAGTCATCTTAATTCAAGAGGAGCGGTCCGCGCCATTTTCCATAAGGGTCCTGGAGAACCACCTCCCACTTCCTGGCAGCTGTGTCACCGCGGTTCCCCGTTTTACATGGCTCCTGTTTTCATCTCCCCCTACTTCTTCCTCCTCCTTTCTTCCTCCTCCTTCTTATCCTCCTCCTCCTCCTCATCCGTCTCATCCTCCTTCTCCCCCTTCCCCTTCTCATCCCCCTCCTCCTCCTCCTTCTCCTCCTCCTCCTCCTCCTCCTCCTCCTCCTCCTCCTCCTCCTCCTCCTCCTCCCCTTCCCCTTCCCCCTTCTCATCCCTCTCCTCCTCCTTCTCCTCCTCCTCCCCCTCCCCCTCCCCTTCTCCTTCTCATCCCCCTCCTCCTCCTCCTCCTTCTCATCCCCCTTCTCCTTCTCATCCCCCTTCTCCTCCTCCTCCTCCTCCTTCTCATCTCCTTCCTCCTCCTTCTCTTTCTGTCCCTCCTCCTCCTCCTCCTCCCCTTCTCCCTCTCATCCCCCTCCTCCTTCTCATCCCCTCCTCCTCCTCTTCCTCCTCCCCTCCTCCTTCTCATCCCCTCCTCCTCGTCCTCATCTTCCTTGTCCTCCTCCTTCTCCTCCTCCTCCCCCTCCTCCTCCCCCTCCTCCTCCCCCTCCTCCTCCCCCTCCTCCTCCCCCTCCTCCTCCCCGTCCTCCTCCCCCGTCCTCCTCCCCATCCTCCCCTACTCCCCCACCCCCTTCTCCCCCTACACCTACTTTTCTCACTACTCTTCTTACTCCTCCTTTTCCTCCTACTCGTTCACCTTCTCTAAGTCCTTCTCCATCCTCCTCCATCCTCCTCCCCCTCCTCCACCTCCTCCCCAACTTTCCTCCTCCCTCTCCTTTCTCTCGTCTCCCTACTTTCGTTCTTCCCCCTCCTCCCTTCCCCCTCCTCCCTTCCCCCCTCCTCCCCCTCTCGCTCCTCTCCCCCTTCTCCCTCCTCACCCTCCTTCCCCTACTCTTCCTCTTTGTCCTCCCTTAATTTTCTTCTTTCTCCACCTCCCTCACTCCTCTCCCACTCCTCCCGTACTCATCCTCTTCCTCCTCCTTTTCCTCCACCTCTCCTTCCTTCTCCAACTCCTCCTCTTCTTCCTCCTTCATTTCCTCATTTTCACCCTCCTCTTCCTCAACAGAATCTATACGGGGAGCCACGATATTGAAGTGGTGAAGGAATTCGTTCTGACATTGAGATGAATGACGCCACTTGATGACGAAAGCCTTCCTCGCTTGTGGATCAGCCACCCCAGCCACCCCAGCCACCCCAGCCACCCCCAAGCCTCCCGTCGGTGTGGCTGTAGCCAAGGCGTCACACTTGACAGGGCAGAAGACTGCCGGGGTAAGGTGGGGTTGGAGGGAATAAGATAGAGAGAGAGGAAATATATATGTCTTATGCTTGTGGTAAAGAATGACATTCTGCACTCGCCGGAGTGCCTGAAGAGGAAGGTTATAAAGTAAAAATAAATAAATAAATAAATAAATAAATAAAAAATAAGATATAAAAAATTGGAGATGCCTATGTGTGGTTAAACCCATCCCTCTTTCACACTGATAGGCAGGGAAAGGGATAAGCCGTAGACGTCCTTACGGAAAGGGGCCGATGATGAACGCTCTAAAAAGCAAAAAAGAAATATGAGAGAGAGCGAGAGAGGACGAGAGCGCGAAGGAGCTAGAAAGCGCCCGCACGAGAGAGAGAGAGAGAGAGAGAGAGAGAGAGAGAGAGGGGGGGTAGGGAGAGAGAGCGAGAGAGCGAAAAATAGAGAGAGAGGGCGAGTGAGCTCCACTTCCTGCGTGCCTCCTCGCGTCCACACTACAGACGCTTGATAAGCTAATTTAAGGAAAATTCACGAGACGTAAGCAGTCCGTGAAATCCCTTCAGTCATCACCTCGATCACGTACAACCATGGGCTTAACCTCGTCAACGCTGTGACGTACTTGACGTATTATGTTTTGGCTGAGAACAGGCGTTGTGATACACCTGAAGATCTTACACTAACCAGAAGTGGGTCTCGGTCCATGGGGACCCCCTTTAGGCAGGTGTCCGCCCTCCTCAGCTGCGTAAAATCGTCCGTCCTTAGCTGGGAAGTTAAAACAAACTCCTTAAAGTTTTAGTTTTCGTCACCGTCTTGAAGGAGTTAATCAAGCTTCACGTGAAATTGTCCTTCTTTTCCTTCAAGAAGCTGAGCTGCAAGAACTTCCTCTTCCGTTACAGCTCGTGTCTGTGTCGTGATGGTCATTATAACATTTCCCAATTACAGCTTTGTATGCTTTATTCTTTATACATTACGTAGAATACAAAATGTTCACTGCTACCTTTATCTGAAAATTGATAAACATGAAATTAAACATTGGCCAGTCGCTGTTTGATCGGTCCATGATGATCGTGGTCGGAGAACGGAAAAGGTGGATGTAGCCTTCTGTGATATCGATTAAAAATACTCAATAGGATTGTCAGATTTCGAAAATATAGTCAGTACGAGAATCTTTAAACCTCTTAGTCCTAAGGATGCCTCTAAACCAGCGTTTCCCAACCTGGGGTGCTGGAACTAATTCTAGGGGTGCTGAAACCAATTCTAGGTGCTGAAACCAAGTCTAGAGGTGCTGGTATGCAATGCACACACACGCACACTTTCCTTTGTTCTTCTAGCAATGAGATATTAGAAAGAGGGCGCTGGGCTGCTTAGACCTAACTACAAGGGGTACTAGGGTCGGAAAAGATCAGGAAACGCTGCTCTAAACTGAATAGCATTGCTTTACAGTAACCAGAAAGAAATCTTGAAGATCCTCTCAGAATTGGAAGTATTAGTCAAGTTTTTTTCTTTATTTTTGAGGAGATATTTTCTTAACCATTTTGGTCATAGGCGTTTACTTAAAACTAATCAAATTACCCGTCATTATTCAGGAAAAAATATAAAAATCCTGAATGAAAGGGAACCGTGTTAATCACGAATAGTAATACTGCGCTACCAGTAGGTTGGAGCACCATGCACGTCACACTACCCATGGGGAAGTCTCATCTCTTTATACTAAATTCTAACTATGAAAATTAACATCCCTGTTATATTCAGATTGCGAGATAATACTGATGACCCACTTTCGGAGAAGAATAAGCGAAAGTATAAAGATCTGTATATTTCGATCACTAACTGTGATCCTCTTCAGCAGTATTATTTTACAAATGTGCTACGACATAACTTTGTTGAGATTTCGAGATGTTGGAAAGAGGTTATCAGCCCCAAAGAAGAGAAGCAAACTTTATCTTCTCGATGTACTGAAATTTTCAGCTCTTGTTGGAGTATAGATATTATCTTTTAGATACTGATTTTGAGCAATTTTTCTTTCCTTCAGGGTGGAAAAAATGCGGTAAGTATTGGGTGTAGAAGGAAAACTGGACTGGAAATACAGTCTTGTGTTCAGGAATCGTTCTTCAAACTACATTCTCTTCGTGAAATTTTGACATACATATATATATATATATATATATATATATATATGTATATATGCACATATGTATATATATATATTTATTATATATATATATGTATATACATATATATACATATATATATATTATATATATACATGTATATACATATATATATTATATATATATATGTATATACATATATATATATGTATATACATATATATATATATATATATATATATATATATATATTTGTGTGTGTCTATGTGTATATATATGTATATATGTCTATATATGTATATATATGTATATATATATATATGTATATATATATATATATATATATATATATATATATATATATATATATATATATATATATATATTAGTGTTCCTTTGGATCTTGCTAGGTTGCGAAGGATTATGCCAGGAGACGTTTAGTTGCGGATGGAACCGTCACCTCTTTCTTGTAATTTTAGATTGCCAGGAAATCACTTGTAGCCGTTGAGATTGATCATGAGTCGACCTAGTTAGAGTTGAGTACAAAGCCTAACGCACTACAGTCGTCAGTTTCATATTTGTTCAATACTCCAGTGGTAATAGCCGCTGTTACTCCCAACAAAATATGTGTGTGCGTGTGTGTGCTTGTAAGATGTGATATCGAGTTCGAATTTTCGATGTAGATAATGGGTCCCTGCCTCGCGAATTCCAAGTCACACAGCGTGTGGCACGATGCAGCCTGTGTGGTCCTCTAAGCCCGCGATAAGGCGGTTCCTCCTCCTGTCCGCTGTTTTCCAAAAAGCTTTTGTCTAGGCGAAACTTGTTGGACTTTATGGACGCATATAACATAGTGGCCTACTTTAGAAAATTCTGTACCAGCTCATGCCAGAGGGTTATATTTAGTTCAGTGATGAACTTGACATAATAGGCAATGGTGACATCGTTTTGTTCACAGTCCACTCCCCGGTTGAGTAAATTCGTGTGACATTATCTAGAGCAAGAATCTGTGAAGTAAAGTGTATACGTCACTGTGTTCCAAAGGTATTCTTCGATATAGTACTGAAGTGTTATGGCGACGGTCTGAGTACAAAGGAAAAGTGCTCTCCATTTGTAAGGTGGTTAAATGAGATGATGGTTACCCTTTGGCCACAGTAATTAATAAAATCACCTGGCGCCAGCGAGAATAAAAGGGAAAGTGCCACCCGGTACGGAAGGGGTCAAAGGTCGGGCAGGTCATGCCCTTTTGGTACTGAGGTCTCAAGTCTCTGTACCGTCATCGACACTGAACAAGAACGGATATCCATTCGCTACCGTAGTGGTTTCAGACATCTGAATGAACTACCCCGGCGGTGAGATCAAAGTATACTGTGAGTATACTGAGGAATGAATTAGTACATAACCTAAACGTATTGTATGTATTCTTCAATGAGAAACGCTAAACAATTTTATTAGGGGAATGGGTGTAAATACAATTTTGGGTATGGTTGGACACTGTAGTCATATCTTGAGCATACGGATAATGGAAAGGCAGTTAGCTTCTTCAGCTATTCAAGACGTGTACATTTGTCGTGACTGTCGCCAGGAGATTTTATTCCGCCAAGAGGTTAATGGAGGAGTCAAGGGATGTGGGCAGTTGGGTGTGCAAGCATTTGGCACAATCGCACCGTTCCACTCGGTTCCGCTCGGTTAGAACGAGGCAGACACCGCCCTGCTTTGTCACCACCACCATCACCACCTCCTCCTTCTCCTCCTCCTCCTCCTCCTCCTCCTCCTCCTCCTCCTCCATGTTCCTCGACACTCCCAAGTGGGGGGAAAAATGTTGCTTTAGTTTGCCATGAATGAACAGACGGAGTCTCCTTGTTTACTTGTGATACCAAGATTTGTGAATCAAATCCCATTTGGTACCAGTAGATGCTTAGCAAAGCTCTGAGGAACTTGTTTGGATAAATGTACTTTGGGGCTTCACATTTGGGTTTCCACGTCTAAGACCCAGTGTTGTAATGATTTCCCTTTCTCCTTGTTCCCTGATATTTCTCTCTGGACTTTCGTCAGTGCCTTACCAATATACGAACACTGCACAAAATACGATAATCGTCGTCTCTGCCGTTGTCGTCGTTGTTGTTGTCGTCGTCGTCGTCGTCGTCGTCGTCGTCGTCGTCGTCCCACTTGTGTGGGCTAGGCAAGAGTGAAGAGAACCAAATACGGCTAAGGCGACCTCACTTCTCGCCAAAAGCAGAAAAAGGAGAAGAATAATGAAAAAGTGGAGAAAAAGCAAGACAGGTTATGTCTGCATTGGCTCATGAGGGAATGTTTATTGTCTGTTTGCACAATCGATCACGTGTGGTCGTACGAAGAACAGTGATTGATTAAGCAAGTTATATATGTGCATTGGTTCGGAAGAAAATGTCTCCTGTGTGTTTGCACAGTCTATCACATATGATCACTGGAGGAGCAGTGATTGATTAAGCAAGTGATGCCTGCGCATTGGCTAAGGGAGACGTAACTCCTGTGCGTTTGCACAGTCGATCACATGTGATCATAAGAGGAACATTGATTGATTAAATGCCCTCACTGTGTTTAGTGGGTCGTGGAGGTTATCGTGGACCCCGGAGAAAGGTCAGGGTGGGGGTGGGGTGAGGGGATGGGTGGGTTGCTAATGTTTCTGAATAAGCACCCCGGACGGCTAAACGATGTCTCGTGTCCACGACGACGACCATGAAGCGACATGACGTCATCCATTTCGTGTTCAGTACTCTTCCCTTTCTTCTTACTCATTAATCCATTCAGTTATATATTCATCTATATATCCATTCATTTACGCATCTGTTTGTCTAATCAATTGATTTATTCATTCATTTATTTATTTGTTTATGCATTTGTTTATTTGTTTATCCATTATCTTTATTTTTCTACATCTTCTTAATTGTTTTATGTTTTTGTTTTGACAGAATGGGAAATTCGGTAGGTTAATTTTTAAGGTAAGATTTCACGGAAAATCGAATTAATTCAATTTCAAGATTGAATTTCTGAACAGTTCTGATTAACTGGATTAATAAAAGAAAATACACGTATGCATTCGTTTGCCCGTGCATTCTCGTTTCGGTGCGCGGGCCAACACCTTATCGTGGAATAAAGAAAAATTGTATAATACTTCGTCCCGTCCTCTTGATTTAGGTTTAGTGAGTAAAATTAGTAATTTGTTATCCTCCTTCGCTGAATGAAATTGTCTGGCGGCAACTGGACGAAATGCCGAAGTCTTAACCCATTCAACTCCGATGACAAGATGTCTTGTCATTTGGTCAAATAAAACCAAAAATCATAAAACACCAAAATGTTTGATCAAACATCAGAAAAATATGACGTTAGTCCTCGCTTCGCTCGCAGCGAAGCGAGGACTGACGTCATATTTTTCTGATGTTTGATCAAACATTTTGGTGTTTTATGATTTTTGGTTTTATTTGACCAAATGACAAGACATCTTGTCATCGGAGTTGAATGGGTTAAAAATGAAGCGAAAGAGTTCAGATTCGAGGGAATCGCCTCGTGAACTGCATCTCAAAAATAACTTAGTCTTTATTGGAGCTGCCGCCGGGCAGTTTCGTTCCTGGTGGAAACCTGCAGGTAAGGATTTTCCTCCTCCTCCTTTTCCTCCCCCCTCTCTCCCTCCTCCTCTTCCACCTATTCTTTCTCCTCCTATTCATTCTCCTGTTCTCTTCCTGTTCCCTCTCCTATTCTTTCTGTTCCTCTTCCTCTTCCTCCTCCTGTTCCTCCTCCTATTCCTTTTCCTCCTCCTATTCCTCCTCCTCCTGTTCTTCCTCCTCCTGTTCCCTCTCTTCCTATTCCTTCTCCTATTCCTCTTCGTCTTTCCTCCAACTTTTCTCTCCTCCTATTCCTGCCTGTCCTCCGCCTATTCCTCCTCCTTCTATTCCTTTTCCTCCTCCTATTCTCCCTCCTATTCCTCCTCCTCCTCCTATTCGTCCTCCTGTTTCTTCTCCTATTCTTTCTCCTATTCCTCCTCGTCTCTCCTCCTACTTTTGTCTCTCCTATTCCTGCCTGTCCTCCACCTATTCCTCCTTCTCCTCCTCCTCCTCCTCCTCCTATTCATCCTCTTTCTCCTCCTCTTGTCCGTGCCCCAAGTTCCTTGCTGTTATTGCACGCACTCCGGAGTCCACAAGATGAAGAACCCTTTCGTTACCGAGACTCGATTAATGTCGGATTAGTTTGGTTATTGTCGGTTTAGCCCCGAAGGAGAGTAAAGGATTACAAAGGAGGAGCATGCCGACAGGAGACCTTTTGGTCTATGACTAGGTCGGATGCGAAAAATGATAATAATGATATATAAATAAATAAACAGAAATAAAAATATAATAATATAGATAACAATAAATTAAATAAATGCATAGGTATAGTTAGATAATAAACAAACAGGTAAGTAGTAAATAATAATGGATTGATAGATAAATAATAATAAACAAAAATAAAGCAGATAGTAATAAACAGACAAATAATAAACACATAAACAAATAATATAAAATAAATGGCAGGCATTACAGCATCTTGCTTAGGTGTTTATCTAAACGAATCTCAAAGCTTTGAACTGAACTACATTGCACTGCATTGCACAGTGATTCACTTTCACTTTGGTCTTGGATCACGTGTTGGACTCGTGATCGACAGTTATTAACCTCCCGGATGAGAGCTCAGAGCTCCTATGACCGATCTATGGGTAATACTGTGACCTTGCACGCACACACACCTCAGCTCCCCGCCCACGAGAGTTGGAGTAACAACACGCAGCGCAGCGATACTAAAATTATTTCAGCCCTAGGCGGGAGTCGAACCCGGACTGCCGCGCCGTAGTGTCAGGCGAGAACTCTAACCACCACGCCACGAGTTGAGTTCTCCGCGAGTGGTCGGAGAGTACACACGGTGGGAGTCTCTTCGGGTTTGATTATATTAATAGGTCACCTTAATTACTCGCCCCGAGCCTCTTTTTGCCTCCGAAGGGGAGCAACGGAAATGACGCCTGATGTGGGCGCTCTGGAACGAGGTCAGGTCGGGTCAACAGGAATCGGTGACATTTGAAGACGTCACGACCGCTGAGACACTTCCCACGATGGACTGCAGTGGTGGCGGGTGGGGTGGAGTGGGGACGGAGAGGGGGGGGGGGGGGTTATAGGACTTTTTTTTTTTTTTTTAGTTTGGGAGTGAAGTATACGTCGACTTACTCTTTAATAGATTCGCCTGTCGGCAGCTAGAAAAAGTATACAAAATTGTTCCCCTTGAGTTTTAACACACCAGCGGTTGGAGGGCTTCTGTGAATCTGAATAAAATCGCTTGGCGTTAACCTGAACAGCGTCGCTCAACTGATCATCAAGATGTAAAGTGTGATTCAAAATCGTATTTTATCTCTCTACAGTAGAGGGTCTTCTCGAAAGCGGATTGAAACTGCATTTGGTCATCAAAGATCATCAATATATTAATAACCCACCCGACCTGTTCTGAAAAAAAAAGGTTTATCTAAAATTTACACTTGTGATGACAATTATCACATACAAAGAGGACACCGAACTATGAAAATACTTCCTATACACGCTCTCAGACGTACTGCAGTGTCACACAGATGGTCGTGTTCGTTGAACTACCACGGGGGAATGGGCTAATAAACCCGATTCGGACATCGACACAGAGAATCAGACATCCAAAGGCCGTGATTACGGGAGGAAGATAGCCAATCGTTTCTGATGAGAGGAATAAGATGGCCACACAAAAGAATGGATACATGGACAACCTTCAGGGCAGCCGACGAACCTCGACAGAACAATGGGGACGACTTGTCGCGACCGGGAGACTTCGGCAGAGCGATTCTGGCGGAGAGGGTAGAAGGAACGTGGGTACAAGGGGCACTGTCGACCTCGGGTGGGTCCTGTTAGGTTTTAGTTAGGAGTCCTTTCTCTGCCTTGATCTTTCTCTATCTTACTTTCTTTTATTTGTCTCTTACTCTCTGCTTCTATCTACCTCCCATTTTCTCAGTCTACTGTACCGTATATCTAGCTGTCTATTTTTAGCTTGTCTCGGTCTTTTTTTCTACGCTCATTTCTTTCTCTATTTTTTCTGTCTCTCTTTTCTGTTTCTATGTTTTACTCTCCGTCTCTCTCTGTCTGTTTGTTTCTTTATCTGTCTGTGTCTGCATGTCTATGTCTACCTATCTGTGTCTGCCTATCTGTGCCCGCCTGTCTGTGTCTGCCTGTCAGTGTTTGCCTGTCTGTGTCTGCCTATCAGTGTCTGCATGGTATCATCTGCTTGTCAGCTTCTGTCTGTCTGTGTCTGCCTGCCAGTGTCTTCCTGTCAGTGTCTGTCTGTCTGTGTCTGCTTGTCAGTATCTTCCTGTCCGTGTCTGTCTGTCAGTGTCTGGTTGTCAGTGTCTGCCTGTAAGTGTCTGCCTGTCTGTGTCCACCTATCAATAACTGCCTGTTATTGTCTGCTTGTCAGTATCTCCCTGTCAATATCTGCCTGTCAGTATCTTCCTGTCTGTTTGCCTGCCTGCCTGTTTATATGTCTGATTGTCTGTCTGCCTCATCTTTCTCATCTTTCTTTCATCTCTCATGTGTCATCTTTCATATTTTTCTTATTTGTCATACTTCATCTCTCATTCTTTCTCGTCTCTCTCCCATCTCTCACTCATCTCTCACATACCTTTCTCATCTATCTCATCTCTCTCTTATCCCTTATTTTTCATTCATATATACACACACGCGCACACGGCTATTTTCCCTCTCTCCCACATTCTTCCCTTCTTTCGTTAACTGCCATACCTCTAACCTTGTTTTAACTACTGACTGCCTAGATAGATAGATAGATAAACTTTATTTGGCAAAGAATCAATATACTGTACATAAAGTGCAGATAATGACAAGAACACATAGTTCGAAATAATAATTGCAAATTGCCGAGGATAACACAAAAAGCATGTACGCTTATTTCCATTGTGATCCTCATTAGGTTGTTATTCTACACTAAGTCACACAGACAATATACGTAATCTACCAGGGTTTCGGAGAGTCGAAGACCCGTGCCGCGGAAGACAGAGATCCTTATAAATGATTACTTGTTTCAGAACCTGAGGTCGATGAAATGGAGAACTCGCATAGCCTTGGCTGCACGAGATCTTCCGGGAAGTGTCTAGGTTCCTTCCAAGGAGCTCCTTTTGTGGCGTCGTCGATAGCAGCCGCTCTCTGTTCAGGATAAGAAATCATGAGGTGTCCGGTTCGAGTCCTACAAGGGAAATGTTATTCATTTATTTTTCCTTTATAGCCGTTTCTTGCTTCTGTGGATACTTTTCTCCTCTACTGTTGTTTATGTTATTTGATGTAAGTCTATTCTTCTGTCTCTGCTTGTTTAGAGTTATGATAGGGCCTCCCAGAGAACATTTGCTGTATCGCCCACAGTTGACCCACGACTAATTTTGAACGTCGCTGTGGGACTATTCTTACAATCCTTGAAATATCTTGTGATTCACCATGGTCTTGGATCACGTGTTGGACTCGTGATCGACAGCTATTTCCCTCCCGGAACAGAGCTCAGAGTTCATATATGACCGATCTATGGGTAATGCTGTGACCTTACACGCATATACACCCCAACTTCCCGCCCACGAGAGTTGGAGTAACGACTCGCAGCGTAGCGATACTGAAATTATTTCAACTCTGGGGGGGTGGGATACCCGGACCGCTGTAGTGGCGGCCGGGAACTCTAACCACTGCGCCATCA
>NC_134792.1:40549900-40554900 GCF_046742065.1 Oratosquilla oratoria | reverse complement strand
CCCCCTCCTCCCCTTGCCTCCCGCTCACCTCCCACTCCCTTCCTCCCCTCCTACCCCTTCACCTCCTCCTTCCCCTTTTCTTCATCACCTTTCTTCTCCTTTTCACTTCTTCCCCTCCTCCCCTCCTCCCCTCTTCCCTCCTCCCCTCACCCGATCATCACACATCCTCTCTTTTCTCCTTCTCTTCTCCCCTCCTTCTACTCCTCTCGTCCTTCCTTCCTTCCTTCCTTCCTTCCTCTTTCCATCCTCCTCTACTTCCTTTCTTCCCTCCACTCCTTCCTCCCCTTCCTTTCTTCCTCCACTCCTTCCATACTCCCTGTCTTCCTTCTTCCTCTCTTTCCTTCCTCCTCTCCTTTATTACTCCACTTCTTCCTCCCCTAGTTCCACTACTCCTCTCCTACCCCCTCCTTCTTCTCCTTCTCCTCTTCCCCTCCTCCCCCTCTTCCCCTCGTCCCCCTCCTCCCTCTTCTAACTCTTCTCTCCTCCTTCCCCTCTTTCCCTTTCTCCCCCTCCTCCCTCTCCTCCTTCTCCTCTCTCCTCCGTCTCCTCCCCTCCTTCCTCTTCTTCCTTTTCCTCTCCTCCTCCCTCTCCTTCCTCTCTTTCTTCTCCTTCCTCTCTCTCCCCACTCCCTCCTCTTCCCCCTCCTCTTCCCCCTCCTCCCTTCTTCCCTTCTCCCCCTCCCTCCCCCCCGAACACCCTCCCCAGCCCTTCGCTGCCCTCCCTGCAGACCCTTGAAACAAGGCCATCTCCCCCTCCTCCTCCTCCCCTCCTCCTCCTCCTCCCCTCCCCTCCTCCTCACCTCCGTCTGTCTGTCCTCCTCTTCTCCATATTTTCTTATCAGGCGGGAGATCACGCCACAGTTGGCCTTTTTTCGTCCAAGAGAACATTCCCCCAGCCAGTCATCCCCCAGCCTTCCCCCAGCATTCCTCAGCTTCCTCCAACCTTCCTCCAGCATTCCTCAGCTTCCCCCAACCTTCCCCCAGCCTTCCCCCGTATTTCCCCCAGTGTTCTTCCAGCGTATCCCGAATTTTCTCATCTTTTTCCCAAACTTGTCCTGCCTTTTCTAACCTTTCCTTTCTTTCCTTAGCCTTCCCCCACCATCTCCAGCCTTTCCCAATCTTTCCCAAAAATTTCGGACATTCTCCAACGTTCCCCAAAATTGCCTAAGCTTCCCCAGCCTTGCCCAGCTTTACCCAAACTTACCTAACGTTTCCAATCTTACCCAACATTTTCTAACCATGTTCAACCTTACCACACTTTCCTCAACCTTCCCCAAACTTTCCCAGTCTTCTCCAAGCTTTCCTAATTTCCCCTAACTTTCCTCAACCTTCCTCAACCTTTCTCAAACTTCCTCAACCTTCTCTATGTTTCCCCAACCTTCCCAAACTCTCCCCAAGCTTCCTCAACCTTCCTTAATCTTCCTCAACCTTCCCTAACCTTACTCAAATTTACCCAGCCTTGTCCAGCCTTCCCCAACCTTCTCTAACCTTACTCAACCTTACTCAACCTTCCCCAAACTTTTCCAAGGTTTTCCAGTCTTTCCAAAACTCCCCAACCTTCCCTAACCTTCCCCAACCTTACCCAACCTTCCCTAACCTTCCCCAACCTTCCCCAACCTTTCCCAACCTTACCCAACCTTACCTAACCTTACCCAACCTTACCTAACCTTACTCAACCTTCCTCGAGATTCCTTGACCGTCCTCAACCCAGCCCAACTTTACCTAGCCTTGGTTTGATAAATTCGTGTGAGATTAATTAAAAAATAAAAAATAAAATGAAATAAAATAAAATACATACATACATATACCAAAGGCTTCCCCCCACCACCACAGATAATGAAGGTACCCAAAAATAAAATAAAATGAAAAAAATATATATATATAGTCAAGGAAGTGAGTCACTTCAGCGAGGGAATTATTCCACTTTCTTTCACCCCGTGAACTTCGTCCCGGCTCCCTCGCCTAGACTCCTCCCCCCCCCCCCCGTGTCCGCTCCTCCTGGCCTTCATCAAGAACCCTTCACATTTTTTTTTTGTGCCCCGTCCTTGTTGCATTATAAGTGATTAGTAATTAACCCGAGGGCCGTCATTTAGTCATAATCATATGCATATAGCCGGGCTCTTTTTCTTATCGTTTGTAATTACTGGACTCGGCCTAGCTTCCCGGTCGACACCCATGTCCATGCCCATGGCCACCTCCACGTTCCTGCCCCATGTCCCCTTCTCTTTTTCCATCCCTGTCCCCCAGTCATTGTCCCTCCACATCCCCTTCCCCGTCCCCTTATCCGTCCCCTCCCCTGTCTCTGTCCTTGTCTCTAGCTCTCCAATCCCAGACCCAACCCCAGACGTACCTCCCCTCCCTTACCATTACCCTTGCTCTTCTCATTACCATTCTCATTACCCTTCCCATTACCCTTCCCTGTCCACATTCCCTTCTCCTTCCCTCTTTCCCGTCCCCTTCTCCTCCCCTCCCCCGTCCCCGTCCCCGTCTTCTTGCCCTTTTCATCTCGGCCACGCCCCTCTCGACCAATTACTCCAAGATGCGCCTTTGCGCGCACAAGGCGGTCTCACACTCGTCCCTCCTCCTCGGACGTAACACTTCCCCTCCGGCACTCCTCCTCTGCCTTTTGGTCGTCCTCGCGTTTGCCCGTTGTACAGTTGGCTCCATTTCTGAGTACTACAGTGGCTGCGGTCCTTTGGCGCATCCGGCCTGTTTCTTTACGTCCTCTGCCTCGAATTTTATTTTCATTTTTATTTTCGTTTTAATTTTCAATTCTGTTTCTATTTTCATTTCTATTTTCATTTTCATTTTTTTTTTATAATTTATTTTATATTTACGAGTAAATAGGCTTCGCAGACAACTTGTCTTTTACTCCTGTGTGTTTGATAAGGCTCAGTTTAAATTCACAAGAAGCTGGTTGGTCTAAGGTATCTTTTCGAGTGCATGGCCTGTTCCCTTCAGGACACAAAAGACACATATATCAAGAATACGATCCCATTTGGCTAGAGTGACTTAAAGAAAGATTCTCATTCCAGGTACCACTGGCTTATGATTATATAACCGAGCTTTTGTCTCGGTCTCTCTCCTTTTTCTTATGTGTTTCTTTCTTTCTGCTCTCTCTCTCTCTCTCTCTCTCTCTCTCTCTCTCTCTCTCTCTCTCTCTCTCTCTCTCTCTCTCTCTCTCTCTCTCTCTCTGTGTGCATGGTCTCTGTAGTCTCTCTGGTCTCTCTGGTCTTTCTTGTCTCTCTGGTTTCTCTGGTCTTTCTTGTCTCTGGTCTCTCTTATCTCTCTGGTCTCTCTGGTCTCTCTAGTATTTCTTGTCTCTTTGGCCTCTGTTGTCTCTGGTCTCTCTTGTCTCTTTTGTCTCTCTTGTCTCTCTGGTCTCTCTTGTCTCTCTGGTCTTTCTTGTCTCTCTTGTCTCTCTGGTCTTTCTTGTCTCTCTTGTCTCTCTGGTCTTTCTTGTCTCGTCTCTTCCCCTCTCTCTCTCTCTCTCTCTCTCTCTCTCTCTCTCTCTCTCTCTCTCTCTCTCTCTCTCTCTCTCTCTCTCCCTTTCTCTTTAATTTAATAGGTTGCCATTAGTGTCGCATGGGCGGCGTTTCCTGTGCTGTTGTTGGTGGCCCTCTTCGAGGTCGGCTTGTATGGCAATGTTCCCTCAGGCCTGACGGTTTTTTTTGCGTCCTACTTCTCTGATTTAACCGTTTCAATACGGCGACATACTCCTTTCGATCCTTCTTCCAGTCGATGCCTATCGATCCCGAGAACGTCCTCGGCACAAAAAGAAGTCTTGGTTGATCGAGATCCCCAGTCTGTCCTCGAGGGAGCCGGCGCTTTTGGGTAACTGGAGTCTGTCGGTGTTAATCGAGGGGTGGGGTGGGGGGGAGGAACACCCGCGTTACCGTGATGAGGGAGTTAAAGGTTACTTTTCGGACGCTTCGTTGAACTTCGAGTTTTTGCAACAATGGGTTTCGGTGGCAGATCATGCCGACCGGAGACCTTTCAGTCCATAACGAGGTTGAATGCTACAAAAAAAAAAAAAAATGAATAAATAAAAGAAAAAGAATAATAATAAATAAATAAATAAATAAATAAATAAATAAAAATAAATAAGTAAAATAAAATAGATAAATAAATAATTATAATAATAATAGATCAATTAATAATGAAAAATAAATAAAAAATAAGTAAATAGATAAAATAGATAAATAAAATAAAATAAATAATAAATAAATAGATAAGATAAAAAATAAAAGATAAATAAGTAAATGAATAGATAAACGAATGAATAAATAAATAAATGATAAAATAAAAATAAAATAAATAATAAATAAATAGATAAGATAAAAAATAAAAGATGAATAAGTAAATGAATAGATAAACGAATGAATAAATAAATAAATGAATAAATAAAATGTTAATAATAAAAAATGGGGTAGATCATTTCTTAGGTATTTATTCAATTGAATTTTAAGAATTCGAACTTTGGTACATGGGCTCTCCGGAAAGTTTATTGCGATGAAGGTCTTCAGACTCTACATTGTTCGTGACATTATTTTTGCTTCCTCAATAGTAAATTTATGATCTAGCAGCTTGATGCTATTGTTTCTCCTCTGTTTAGTAAATAACCTGAAAAATAAGCCCCCAATTTTATCTTCTTAGTTCTTTTTAGAACACAGTGAGCCTTAGTCAACTAACTCTTGGTTCTCAGTTTCATAAGGGAATTGAAGTTCAAGTCATTTAAGCGGTTTTCGTATGATTCGTTCCGTCAGTGTCTTTAATGATGCTCAAAATGACTCTTGGCAGACATTACTGTATCGGTATTATTCCTAATAACATTATATATAATGTAAAAGTAGAAGTTTACAGGTTTTCGATAAGAATTTTGAGATGTCTATTTCGATCTGTGCTTTATCATACAATTCTGATAATCAGTCACAGGATTCAGATAGTTTGAATTTACTTACGTCTGTCTCTTTGAAATATTTTTCTGCTTATTATGGAAGG
>NC_134792.1:40514900-40542400 GCF_046742065.1 Oratosquilla oratoria | reverse complement strand
TGTATAGGGCAAAGGTGACGGCTTCGGCCGTAGGTACGTTGGTTCCTCATCAAGACCTTTAGTGTCTTCATTCACTGTTCCACCCATTTTCGACTTTGTGATTCCTTCCTGTGCTTCAGTTTGGGAGAACAGTTGAGTTTCGTCATTTTTTTTTTCTCTCAAAACTATTTTCTTCCTCAATTATCTTTTTGTTCGTGGATATCTTATGCTCTCTCTTCGTTGTAAGATTCCCACGCTGTCCTTCAATTCTTCCCATATTTTGCGTTTTTTTTTGTCTCAGAAATACACATTTAGTTCAAGCAATATATTTTTCGAAATTCTCTTCACTTCAGTTTCATTGTTCCACTCTCAAGCCATCCTGTGGATATGTATAGAAATGTCTCGTTTGCGCTGCATATCTTTAGACTTCGAATTCTCTCCAATCTTTCCATCACAATTTTTTTTATTTCTATTAAGTGTGTAGGTCACACACTAGGGGTTACAAGGTTGGATAGAGTGAGAAACAAGGAGTTGAGGAGGAGAGCAGGAATGGAAAAGTAGATGGTAGATAGGGCTGATGAAAAAGTAATGAGAGGGTTTGTACACGTGGAAAGAATGAATGAAGAAAGATTAGTAAAAGAGGTGTGGAAGGCAGAGGTGGATAGAGTGAACTTGAGGGGACGACCGAGGATGAGGTGGATGGATGGAGTAAAAGGAGTTGTGAGTGTGTGTGTGTGTGTGTGTGTGTGTGTGTGTGTGTGTGTGTGTGTGTGTGTCTGTGTGTGTGTATTGAATGTGCGTGTGCAGTGTGTAGGTGCATTATGTGTGTGTATATAGTGTATGTGTGTATGTGCACGGTATGTGTGTGTGTATATGATATATGTGTGCGTGTGTGTATGATGTGTGTGTCGTCGAGGTATTTAGGATAAAGTTGAAAGTACATTCTGTGAGAAGGCGTAACTGTGGGCGTTGGAACTGAACATGAAATCATAAAAAAAAAGAAAATCCGGGTAAAAACAATCTGAACGAAAATCAAATTTGTAGGTGAACGGAATCGTCAGGAAATGATATCAGAATACAATGGATTTTTTTTTACAATAAATAAACCTTTAGTAATTTTAATAACGAAGTAACAAGCGATTTACGCAAATTGTGTTTACATCAGTTTCATGTTCGTTTCTCCCCGCAAGTTCGGGTTATATGTCAGATGCCTGTCCACTATGTTATTTCTGAAGAAGCCCTGCTGGGCGAAACGTTAGATACATTGGATCCCACACTCTGCGTTTGACCTCTCTCCTACATACATAGGTCTTTATAATAAAAATATATGTATATATTTTAATCCAAATTTTTTATTTTTATTTATTTGCTTTTCCTTGCAGTAGAATAGCGTTATCATAAATCAATGCTATGAGCAATGAAGATAGTCTCTTCTAATGTTGTCTGATGCTAACCAGGATAAATGTGTCAATTAGAATAGACAAAATTGTTGAGGTAGAGACAGAGGGGACCACTCTCCTGAATAGAATCGTGTGGCCATAACCAGACAATATTTGAATATACAAAACGTTGCCATTACCGAAAACGTTCATAGGAGAAAAAAAGAGTTACTATTTAAGTAGATTTTTTTCGTTTGATAAAACGAAGTGCAAAATGGAAGTAATGTTCTCGTCGCCATTGTGCGAAGCTGCATTGGGGCCAGAAAAAGACATTAAATCAGGACTCGCCCACACGAGGGAAGGGTGGAGTACTTGTAATGGTGGCCGTGTGTGTGTGTATGTGTGTGTGTGTGTGTGTGTGTGTGTGTGTGTGTGTGTGTGTGTGTGTGTGTGTGTGTGTGTGTGTGTGTGTGCGCGCGCGTCTATGTAAATATTTGTCTATGTATGTATGTATGTATATATGTATGTATGTATGTGTGTATGTGTATGTATATGTATGTATGTTATGTATGTATGCATATATGTATGTCTGTATGTATGTATATACGTATGTATGTATGCATGTGTGTATTTATGTATGTATGTAATGTATTTATGTATGTTATATATGTATGTATGTATGCATGTATGTACGTATGTATGTATGGATGTGTGTATATATGTATGTATGCAATGTATTTATGTATGTTATATATGTATGTATGTATGCATGTATGTATGTATATATGTATGCATGTAAAACGCGTTAGTAGATTTTTACTCTCGCACTTTTTGGTTACAGAGCCTCTTTCCAAGTGCCTCTCCCCAATGTTCTACTCGCCTCCGCCTCCCTCTTCCCTTTCCTCAAAAATAGAGGCCTGGTAAACTACAACCAATAACAACAATAAATAAACAATAAATAACAACCAACCCCTCTCTCACTGTCGTTTCCTCCTTCCCTACCAGTCTTACTTTCTTCCTCTCCATTTTTACGTTCTTCTCTGTCAATTCCATTTTCTGCTTTCCCGCTCACTCTCTCCTTTCTCTCTCCTTCACTCCACTTCTCTTTCCCTCCTCTCCCTCCCTTTCTCTCCCTCCCCTTCTCTCCCTCCCGTTCTCTTCTTCCCTTTCTCTCCTTCCCTTTCTCTCCCTCCCTTTCTTTCCCTCCCCTCCTCTCCCTCCCTTTCTCGCCCTCCCCTTCTCTCCCTCTCTCCTTCTCTCTCTCTCTCGTTGAAATGAAAACAGTAAACGCACCCTCACATAAAAAAGGACGCCTACACAGCATACCGCTGCCGCCACCAGCACCACCACCACTACCACAACCCCCAACACCACCACCATCACCAATACCACAACCACTACCACAACTACCACCAGCACTACTACTACCACTACCACTACCACTACCACAACCACCACCATAACTACCAACACCACCAAAACCACTACAATCACCATAACCTCCACGACCATAGCCAGTACAACACACAACCAGCACAGTTATAAACACCACAGATACAACCACAAACACCACCACCAATTATAATTGTACCCTATGCCTCGTGTCCAAGGTTCTTTCGCACAACGATCTGACCACACCCTCGTCCTGCGTTTGTCTTTTAGGGGAAAAGGGGGAAGTGAATACCTTTTGCTCAGCCATTCACAGGGGGAATACAATCGTCTATTGATAGCCTGAATAGAATATAACAAGCGGGGGTACAGCTTTGGTTCAGGGATGGTATAAAGACAGAATCTCTGTGAGGAAGGGAAAAAGAATGAAGAGGACAAGTATATTTGGGTATCGGTTAATCAATTTGCTTGTTTTCATGTTTGTCTATTTTACCTAACTTGTTTATTTATTTATCTATGTATGTATTTGTATATTTATTTATATTCTATCCATCATTTTATATACTTGTTCATTAAGAACCGAGATGTCAATATTGGTATGATTTATATTCCGTTGAGGGAGAGAGAGAGAGAGAGAGAGAGAGAGAGAGAGAGAGAGAGAGAGAGAGAGAGAGAGAGAGAGAGAGAGAGAGAGAGAGAGAGAGAGAGAGAGAGAGAGAGACAGATAGATAGAGAGAGAGAGAGAAAGGGAGAGGGAGGGGGAGAGGGAGAGAGAGGGAGAGGGAGATGGAGGGACAGTTGGGAGAAAGGGTGGGACAATTGGGGAGAGAGACAGTTGGGGGAGAGGGAGAGGTTAGTTGGGGAAGAGAAAGAAGGAAAGGGAGAGGGAGAGAGAGGGAGAGGGAGATGGAGGGACAGTTGGGGGAGAGGAGGGACAGTTGGGGGAGAGGGAGGGACAGTTGGGGAGAGGAAGAAGGAAAGGGAGAGGGAGATGGAGGGACAGTTGGGGAGAGGGCGGGACAATTGAGGGAGATGGAGGGACAGTTGGGGGAGAGGGCGGGACAATTGGGAAAGAGGGAGGGACAGTTGGGGGAGAGGGAGGGACAGTTGGGGGAGCGGGAGTGACAGTTGGGGAGAGGGAGGGACAGTAAGGGGAGATTTGGGAAGAGAGAGAAAGCGAGTAGGGTGGGGTTGGGTTGATGGTAACGTGATGATGAGGAGCGAGAGGGCGCGCGCGCCGGGCCAAGTTTGCATATTGCGAATGCGGCGGCGACGGCAGCGGCGCCGTCGGGAGGGTGTCGCCGGGGCGCCTTGTCCCTCGGAGGACCACGGGAGACGCTTTCGTAATCACGGCGCGACGCCCTGCGGGTGGCTCTCCCGCTGGGCGAGTACTCTTCTCCCGCGACGGTTGGTTGGGGTGTGTGTTTACTTCGAGGATGCAGTGGGCAAAAACAAGACGTCAGGACACAGTGGAATGTAGTGGAGTGCGCATGCGTAGAACAGACTGCCAGACGAACGATGTATGTGATATGCAGTGGGCGTACCTTAAGTTAAATGAAGTCAAGTTAACTAAGCAAACTTCACTAGCAACATTTACGCTCCACTTTTGCCTGACGGCCCGTTTTTTTTTTTTTTTTTTTTTTTTATGTACGGACAAATTCCAAAGCTCGACAACATTATAATGACTTGCCTATAGATGTCACTATCATTGCTGCATGGTTACTATTTTTTAATGTATGGTAATCAGTATCTCAATGGAATACTGCACAAAAGAGATTTTAATGTTTTATTGTAATTCTGCGCCAGTGAATACACTGTATAACTGTCGGCGAACTTTTGATTCCGACTGTACATTCATCAAATTATAATAATAATAGTAATGATAATAATGATGGTCATAATATTGATAATGATAATGAAATAATGATCATGATAATGACGATGACGGTAACAAAATGACAGCATCCCCGAATCCGATATGCATTGACACAGCTTCAATGGAAAACAACAACAACAATTCCAGAGGAAGAAAAAAAGAGAGAAAAACAATGAAATAAAGAAAAGAGGGTAGAAGAGAAGAAAAATCTCGTTGCCTCCATAATTCGTGACAGGATTCCCTTGGGACGTTTAGAGTGTCGAGTTCGTGCCTCCATATTTGAGAATCGCGCTTTGTTCGAGTTGGCCAGATTAGCCGCAGCTCTCGGCCGCCGCTCTAATTGCGCATAATTAGACGCTCGCACTTGTCTTGTGTTTGCACGTCTGTGTGCGCGCGTGCATGTGTGTGTGTGTGTGTGTTTGTGCGCGCGCGCGTACGTATGTGTGTGCATATATATATATATATATATATATATATATATTATATATATATATTATATATTATATATATATATGTGTGTGTGTGTGTGTGTATCTGTGTGTATGTGTGTGTACATGCGTGTATCCGTGTGTGTGCGTGGGCACTCATGTTTATGTTTCGATGAATCTATTCGGGTTTATGTTGACACTGGCGCCACTGGGCGATTTTATTCAGCACTCCCCACTCTAGTCAGCCTCCTCATAGCTCCCAACAAGTCACCCAGAATCCTACCCAGTGATTGTCTTATTATATATATATGTATATATATATATATATATATATATATATATATATATATATATATATATATATATATATATATATATATGTATTGTTGAGACATTCTGACAGGTTGATGTAAGCGGAATAGGAAACACAGGAGTCTTAGTCTTGAGTTTATTCCTGACTAGTTTCGCAGGTATGCTATTCCTTTGAAAAAGCATACCTGCGAAACTAGTCAGGAATAAACTCAAGACCAAGACTCCTGTGTTTCCTATTCCGCTTACATATATATGTATATATATGTGTATATATATGTATATATATGTATATATGTATATATATACACATTCATATATATAAACAAACACACATGACATCAAACTAAGGAAATTATCAAAACCACGGAACATCTTTCAAGAATTTCCAAGAATTTCAGTTTATTAAGAAACGTTTGACATTAACATCACCCATAGCAACAGGTTGCCATTGACGGTGCCAGACTCTCTCACTCCTAAGTTACCCCGTCGGGACATATGTGTGGGGTCGTGATAATGTAAGTGATATATTCTGTACAAGCCTGCCGGGTCTAGACAAAGCAGCGTGATGGATGCTGGCTGCTTGGCGAGAAAGGATGTTCCCTTTCCCGAGCTTGTGTGGCCACAGTCACAATGGCAGTGTTGTCGATTCAGTGGTGTATTGATTTTTTTTTTTTTTTTTTTTTTTTTTTTTTTTTTGAAGGGACGTGTAGACAATGGGTCCGCAATGCCACATAAGGGTTTGCTCTTTTATGATTTATGGTTTTATTTAGTTATGGACTTGTTTGTGTATGTATTTATTCATCCAGTTGTTTTGTTTCTTGGTTTACATATTTGTGTGATACATCATGTGTATTCCCGCGTGCGTGTATATATATGTATATATATATATATAATATATATATATATATATAATATATATACATATATATATATATATATAGTGTTGGTGGACTGGCTAGTGAGGTTGTTTAATGTTTGCTGAAGAGAGGGTAGAGTGCCGGAGGACTGGAGGAGTGCCTGTATAGTTCCACTTTACAAGGGAAAAGGGGACAAGTATGAATGTAGTAGTTTCAAAGGGATTAGCTTGTTAAGTGTAGTTGGGAAGGCTTATGGGAGGATCTTGATTGAGAGGATTAGGAGAGGAACAGAGGGAGTAATTGGTGAGGAACAGTGTGGATTTAGGACGGGTAGAGGTTGTGTAGATCAGATTTTTGTGATAAGACAGATATGTGAGAAAGCTATAGGAAAGGGGAAGGATGTTTTTTGGGCCTTTATGGACCTGGAAAAGGCTTACGACAGGGTAGACAGAAAGGCACTGTGGGAGGTTTTGCGGATATACGGGATAGAAGGAAAGCTTCTAGGAGCTGTCAAGAGTTTTTATGAGAGTAGTAGAGCTTGTGTCAGGATTAGAAATGGAGAGAGTGAGTGGTTCGAGGTAAAGGTGGGACTTCGTCAAGGATGCGTTATGTCGCCCTGGCTGTTCAACTTATACATGGATGGGGTAGTGCGAGAGGTAAATGCAAGGGTAGTGGGTCAGGGATTGGAGATGATCAAAGAAAATGGAGAAAAATGTGAGGTGAGCCAGCTGTTGTTTGCGGACGACACTGCGCTTGTAGCAGGATCGGAGGAGGGATTGAGGAAGTTGGTGATAGAGTTTGGGAGAGTGTGTGATAGAAGAAAGCTGAAGATAAATGTGGGTAAAAGTAAGGTGATGAGATGTACAAGGGGTGAAAGTGGCAGTAGTCTGGAAGTGAGCATTAAGGGAGAGCGACTGGAGGAAGTGGATAGTTTTAGATACTTGGGTGCAAATGTGGCAGGAAAAGGTAGAGTAAAGGTGGAGGTAGAATGTAGATTGAGAGAAGCGAGTAAATGCCTTGGTGGATTAAAAAGTGTAATGAGGAATAGACATTTGGGGATGGATGCTAAGAGGAGACTGTATGAAGGAGTGATTGTGCCAACAGCACTGTATGGGGCAGAAACATGGAACATAAGAGAGGAAGAGAGAAGGAGTTTGAATGTGTTTGAGATGAGGTGCCTGAGATGAGGTGTCTGAGAAGTATGATGGGGGTTACTAGGCTGGATAGAGTGAGAAATGAGGAGGTGAGGAGGAGAACAGGGGTGGAAAGGGGGTTGGGAGATAAGGTTGATGAAAGAGTATTAGGATGGTTTGGACACATGGAAAGAATGAGTGAAGAAAGACTAGTAAAAGAGGTATGGAAGGCAGATGTGGAGGGAGTGAACATGAAGGGACGTCCTAGGATGAGGTGGATGGATGGGGTGAAGGGGGCTTTGGGGAAGAGGGGAATGTCTGTTGAGGAAGGACGGGAGAGGACAGAAGACAGGGGTGAATGGAGAATGGTTGTATATGGATGATGTTGTGATGCATGAGGTGAAATGGGCGGGGGGATGGGGGGTGATGTAGTATGTGTGAGCAAAATTTGACGCAGCCCGAAGGGATTTCTCCCCGTCTTCTCCTTTATGCATGGGGGGACGGAGAGGGGGGTCGCCGATTTAATGAAGCGGCCTTGCTGTGGATGTGCTGTGTCTTGCGGCACTGCTTCTGACCCAGGGCAGTGGACAGGGTGCAGGGATAACCCGTCATGCAGGAGGTGCTAAGATAAGAGGGAGGGTAGAGGGGTGCGGAGTGTATTCAGGGATGGAATGGGTGGGAATGATTTTATGCCTTTTCCTTTTTGGCTACCTCCCTTGTAAGGGGGAAAAAGCCTTGGCATATGTATGTATGTATATATATATATATATATATATATATATATATATATATATATATACATATATATATATATACATGTATATGAATGTGTGTGTGTGTGTGTGTGTGTGTGTGTGTGTGTGTTTGTGTGTGTGTATGTGTGTGTGTGTGTGAGATAATTTCTTGCACTAGTGACTCACAACAAGAACAAAGAAGGGTTATGTTTAAACATGCAGGTGTGGAGCAATTCCACACAGACTCTGAAATCCATTGGGTACGATCGGATCCCACAAATCTGAAGTCGAGGACCAAACAGGCTTACAAATGACCCTAGCTTGCCCATCCCGCGCGAATTAGTAGTCAAGTGAAGACTTTATTTGCGCGTTTCCCTGAGGCTGCGACATGACGTCATAGCCGAGTGATGTCATGTCGTCGGCACTAAAAGAGACACCAGTTTGTCTTCATGATAATATGTGTTGCTTTCGACCTTTTTCTCGCGTTTAATGAGGCCCACGTGGAGCTGAGTAAACGTTTGCTATAGATAGTCCACAGCCTTAGGACGTTTTCTTTTTTCAGACTTGTTTATTTGTGTGTGTGTGTGTGTGTGTGTGTGTGTGTGTGTGTGTGTGTGTGTGTGTGTGTGTGTGTGTGTGTGTGTGTGTGCGTGCGTGTTTGCATGTGTCTATGTGTGTGTGTGTGTGTGTGTGTGTGTGTGGGTGTGTATCTGCGTGTGTATGCATGTATGTGTGTGTGCTTATCTATTTATCTATTCATTTATTTTTCTATAATTTCCCCACTAGTTAGAAATGTAGATATGTGATACAGAGCGAGATATCTGAATTAACAAAATATCATCCGAGCTTATATCATAAATCTACTCTTCATAATATACAATCATGAAAGAAGTCTTGAGACACATTTCGACTTGAATTTAAGAAACAACTTACGACAGGGAGACCTGGCTAGGAAACTATATGGTACGGTTGTCATAGAAATGTTTGGAAAAACCTAGAAACATGAGATTTGTATGCTATATTTGACTGACTTGCCCGATCAGTAATTCATGTGTATGTTTAATATCATATCGAGGAAAATATTTGAGCAGAGTTATTATTCATTTGTAATTTTTACTGACTCGTCCATTATATGATTTTGATTTTGCCATGGAACTCTTTGTCATTTTCTCTGAAATAGACAAGTAAATGAATAAATAGATGAATAGATGAAAAATAGATATGGAAAATAGGTAAGTGAATAAATGGATAAACAAGTAAATCGATAAAAAAAAACATAGATAAATCATAAAACAAATGAAACAGTTAATTAATATTAATTAATTCCTCATTGTTGGACACCGGTGTTTTCTTGCCCTGGTGCCAAGTCATGACTGTCTACTGCCCTGACAAGAGGTACAGCCTTATTAGCAAGGACAAGGTCGGTGACCTTTGGTCAGTGACCTTAGTTATGGTAATAAATGCTCCGCATTGACGATGATCGACATCTCTGTCCAATACCCGGTCTTTGCTGATGCTGAAAAGTGGTGTGGCGAGCACTCACCCTTGTCTGAATCCTGAATCAACAGGAAAGAAGTTGGAGACGGATCCTACACGCATCCTACAGGACTCCCCGTCCCAGAGTATAAACCAGATATCAGAGCAGTGACTAAGTCAGTTTATGAATATGTAGATAAAAGGTTGTGTTGAAAATGTAAATGTGCCTTTTCGAAGTTAATAAATGTGACCTATTTTCAAGTACCATTTTGGAGTCATTTGACTAATTCTAAGTATGTTTCGTGTTGTCATCATTCATGGGATTTAGTGACATCCTCCCTACGGGCCAGAGTCACTTAACATTCTTTAACGATTGAAAAGTATTTAAGGGTCACCCTCATAAAAAAAAAAAAAAAAAAAACCGAGGGGCATGCTGACAGGAGACCTTTTGGTCCATAACAAGGTCTGATGCGAAAAATTATAATAATGATAAAAAAATATATATATATATATAAAAATATAACAATGAGAAAAAAATTATAACAAATAAACTAATAAAAATATAAACATAAACAAATAAAGAATTCTGCCACCCTCCTTAAATCTCGTTTTTACCATCTCTATGATTCCTCCTCTTCCACGCGACGGTGGAACGAGATTGTCCACAAGGATAGAAGCGCTGGTAAACAACAACTCAAAACAATATCGACAACAGCATCCCCTTCAGCGCGATATTGTCGGCAAGCACAGAAACACTAGTTATTGACAATGAAATACTAGATCCTTGTTTTAACTGGTCTCCGTGTTCTCCACACAGGGTCATCGTCACCTTCACCAGTCTTTATTGCGCAGTGACACATACATACTGTAAATACATAAATACATACATACATACATACATGCATACATACATGCATACATACATACAGTATATACATATATACATACATGCATACATACATGCATGCATACATACATACATACATACATACATACATATACATATACCAATATATGAATACATACGGTACCCGCCTAGAGCTGAATAAACATCGCAGCACATCAAGCTGGCAACCCTACTTTGGCATGCAAAGTTTTGTGTGTGTGTGTGTATATGTATACACACACACACACACACACACACACACACACACACACACACACACACACACACACACACACACACACACACACACACACACACACACACACATATATATATATATATATATATATATATATATATATACACAGTATGTATATGCATGCATGCATGCATGCATGTATGTATGTATGTACGTATGTGTGTGTGTGTGTGTGTATGTGCATGTGTATATGTATGTGTATGTGTGTGAATGTGTGTGTGAGGTCAAACCATTACCCATAAATCGTGCAATATATGAACTTTCATCCTGGAGGGTAGTGTCTGTCAGTCACGATTCCATCACGTGATCCAAGACCATGATGAATCGTGTGCATATCAAAGACCCTTTCCTTCTTATAAGGGGGTGGCCAATTCAAAGCACACATCCACTTCATTCCCATTAACACCAATTGAACGCCCCTCGCATCTCAGAGCTTCATGAATGAAGGGTCATCACTGTTCCCCTCCCCACACTGCCCTGGTCAGAGGCAATGCAGCAAGACGTAGTGCCTCCAGAGCAAGGAACCGACAGCCGGAGTTGGTTTACTCTCCTCGTCCACTCAAAAACTTTACGGAACGGACAAGAGCATCCCTTCGGGTTGTGTTATGCTTTCGTCCATTCACAATGTCTCTCTCCATTCACTACTATCTTTTGCACTATCTCCCTCGTGTTCGGCAGACATCCCTCGTTTATCCAAGCCCCCCTACTCCTCTCCCATCCTTAACCCCATCCATCCACTTCGTTCTTGGTCTTCCTCCACTTTCTGATCTTCCTCAATCATTCTTTCCATATGCCCAGACCACTTGATAAGTGAAATGATTAGATCGGTGTCAAAGATACGATGTTTTGGTAATTCAAGAAAGGAATATGAATTAGAAAATTTGGAACAGATGACTTCGTGAAACTATTCTTATTTACTTGTTTCTAGTACCATATAAAGTTCTCTGTTAGATTACTCAGATCTAACTTTTCATTAGCTAAAAAATATAGAGGAAGTAAATCAGCCTCTTGTATACTTAATTTTGGAACTCTTAAGAATATTTTGACGAAATCTGTAAACATTACAATTAAAGTATTAAGTATCAAAAAAGAGCCAGCAATGTTTGTAGACATGCGCCTACAGGCAGTTCATTTGAACTTGGAAGACGTCTTAACTAATGCTAGTAAACAGTTGATTTGTTGTTCTCCAGTCTTGATGAAGAATTATTTGTTTGTTTCGTTATTTGCTATCTTTTTATATCAATGTATGTGCTCTGTCAAGAATTTCTAATCTGGAGGCTGGATTTTTACTTTATTTTATTGAATTGTTCATGTATTTATTTATCTATTATTTTATCTTATTTTATTTTATTTGTTTTCTTTATCATATTTATCTTATTTATTTTATTTTTCTTATTTCATTTTATTTATTCTATTTATTCTATTAATTTAATTTATTCTACTTTATTTATTTAATTTATTCAATCTATTTCATTGATTTATTACTTGTTTCATTTATATATTCATTAATCTATCTATTTATTTATTCATTATTTGGTTATCTTTTTGTCTATTCATATATTTATCTATATTTGCCTGTTTATTCATCTGGTTTAAACTTATCTATTTCTGTTTGTTATTTTATTTTTTTGTTTATTATTCATTTATCTATTTATTTATTTGTTTATTTTTTACTTTTCACTAAGTCAAAACGAAGATATGAAGAACCTCGTGGAGACTTCCTAATGTGTCCTGGCAGAGGGAGGCGGCGACGGCACCAAGGCTCCCCTGAAGGGCCCGTCCTAGAAGAGGATTAAGAAACCCACTTGCCCAGATAGAGGGAAGCGATTCAGAACCCACACAAGTCAAAACGTTCGTTATATGTGTGAAGTCTTCATTAGATCATACGTCACAAGAGACGATACAAAGAAAATCTATGATCCTCTTTACGAGAGAGAGAGAGAGAGAGATCATTGGGCACGATTGTGAGGCTCTTGTGCTAGGAATATATTGGGTTGCTTTTATTAAAATTTCCTCAGTTCAGTCAACCTCGAATAGAAGCGGACTTGGAGTGTCTGGGTCTCTCAGTATAAACCGTGGTTTTCATTTCCGTTAAGATTAATTACAAGGATCCGGGTGTGTGTGTGTCCGTGTGCAATTTTGCAAGGCTTCGTTTATGTGTGTGTGTTCGTGCATGCGTGTGTGTATTTGTTTACTGTATACATACTTTGAACGTTCTTGCAACGACATTTTCGTCACTTCTTGTGAAGGATGCACATGTGCTAGCGTGTGTTGTGTGTTGTCCCTTTTTATCTTATTTTATCTTATTTGTTTTATATTAATTAATCAATTAATTTATTTATTTATTTATTCACCTTTATTTTGTGAGAACTAACCCAACGGGTGAAGCTTCTGCCGAAGATGCAAAGAAGTAACCAAGACATATGAATGGAGTTACTTTATCTTGGAGAAGAAAGGAAGAGGAAGTTGTTATGAAAGGCTCGAGATGAATATGAGGTTAGAGGAATAGGAAGAGTTATGGGAACATGAAAGGCAATATACACAGTTGCGGTCATATGAAACTAAGTCGGTTTAGCGTGGAGTGATGCATGGATAGATTGCAACATAAAAACTTTCAGAAACTGAGATGCACCAGCGGATGGCTCTTATCTTTGGAGGTCACCAGTAACGCTATAGAGACACGCGGCCGTTCTAGGGTTCCCAAATACCTTCAGGAACCTGTACAAAATTACTCGGCGCTATGTCAGTTTCATTTGTCCGCAACTGCACGAAGAGACTACTTCCGAGTGGTGGCTGGTTTCAGGTAGTTCTTTAGAATTTCGCTCGAAGTCTCCAAATTTTGGAGGTCTCCAGACTTCGGAGGTCTTCAGATTTTGGAGGTCTCCAGACTTTGGAGGTCTTCAGATTTCGGAGGTCTTTAGACTTTGGGGGCCCCTCTGATTTTGGGAGTCTCCAGACCTCAGAGGTTTCCAGACCTCGGAGATCTCCAGACCTCGTAGGCCTCTACACTTGGGAGGTCTCCTGACTTCGGAGGTCGCAGACTTCGGAGGTCTCCAGACTTTCGAAGTTCCCAGACTTTTGAAGTTCCCAAACTTTCGAAGTTCCCAAACTTTCGAAGTTCCCAAACTTTCGAAGTTCCCAAACTTTCGAAGTTCCCAGACATTCAAAGTTCCCAGACTCTGGAAGTTCACAGACTTTCGAAGTTCACAGACATTGGAAGGTCCCAGACTTTTGAAGTTCTTAGACTTTCGAACTTCTCAGACTTTCGAAGTTCCCTGACTTTCGAAATCCTCAGGCTTTCGAAGTTCCCAGACTTTCGAAGTCCCCAGACTTTCGATGTCCCCAGACTTTCGATGTCCCTAGACTTTGGAGGTCCCCAGACTTCGGAGGTCTCGAGACATCGCAGGTCTCGAGACTTTGGAGGTCATCAGACTTTGGAGGTCTCCAGACTTTCAAAGTTCCCTGAGTTCGGAGGTCTTGATACTTCGAAGGTCTCGAGATTTCGGAAGTCTCCAGACTTTGGAGGTCACCAGACTTTGGAGGTCCCTAGACTTTGGAGGTCACCAGCCTTTGGAGGTCACCAGACATTGGAGGTCCCAGACTTTTGAAGTTCTTAGACTTTCGAACTTCTCAGACTTTCGAAATTCCCAGACTTTCGAAGTTCCCTGACTTTCGAAATCCTCAGGCTTTCGAAGTTCCCAGACTTTCGAAGTCCCCAGACTTTCGATGCCCCTAGACTTTGGAGGTCTCCAGACTTCGGAGGTCTCGAGACTTCTAAGGTCTCGAGACATCGCAGGTCTCGAGACTTTGGAGGTCACCAGACTTTGGAGGTCTCCAGACTTTTGAAGTTCCCTGAGTTCGGAGGTCTTGATACTTCGAAGGTCTCGAGATTTCGGAGGTCTCCAGACTTTGGAGGTCACCAGACTTTGGAGGTCCCTAGACTTTGGAGGTCACCAGCCTTTGGAGGTCACCAGACTTTGGAGGTCACCAGACTTTGGAGATCACCAGACTTTGGAGGTCACCAGACGTTGGAGGTCTCCAGACTTTGGAGGTCACAAGACTTTGGAGGTCATTCGACTTTGGAGGACACCAGACTTTGGAGGTCGCCAGAATTTGGAGTCACTCGACTTTGGAGATCACCAAACTTTGGAGGTCTCCAGACTTTGGAGGTCACCAGACTTTGGAGGTCACTACACTTTGGAGGTTTCCAGACTTGCGAAGTCTCTAGGATTCGGAAGCCTCCAGATCGCACAATTTCAAGAAGGCTTGTTCTGGTGATCAGAGCAGTAGACTCGTTACCTTAGGTTCACGGGTTTTCATCCTTAGGTGGATTGGCACGTTTGGCAGTGACTGATTCTCATATTAAGTAATTGGGAATAAGGCTGTTTCTGCAAGACATTGAGAGGAAACTTACAGAAGAATGATAACGGTAAGGGTGATTGTTGTCTATAGTTTAAGAGGATGGCTACTCACACCACTACAGAAGTCAGGCATAGTCCTCAGATCCTCCCATAGATCTCACCAGTAAGAAACAATGGACTATTGTCAGCACTATATTGATGTTGGAATATTGCAGTGTCACCGAATGGTAAAAAGAAGGAAAGGTGTGCTGTCACTGATTACCAGCTTTCCGTACTTAAAAAAAAAAAAAAAAAAAAATGATAGCTATTCAAAGCTGAAACACAGGGTGCTTCCGAATAATTGAAACCCATTCAACGAGGCTTTACTTAATATCAAAACATGATATATTGATAAAGATTACATTTATTTGAAACTGAGATAATAACAATTATATATATCAAAGCGATAAGGTATAAACTTGAAAAAAACAGGTTGCTTAGAGAATATGCTCCCGATGTCCGCCATTGAGTCGGAGGCATTCCCTACACGCGCCGTACAAAGTTATTGATAACACGCAGACAGTCCTCCTGACTGATGATATGAATGTTTGCTATTATGGGTGCTTTCAACTCTGGGCTGGTAGTAGGGTTGTTCTTATAGATATTGTCTTTGAGGAAACCCTAGATGAAAGAAGTCTGGGGGGTTGAGATCCGGAGAATGTGGTGACCATTCCGTGTCGGTTTTTGCGGTTGATGATGTGTTCCCCATAGTGCTTCTCCAACCAGTCCATGGTGATGTTTGCAGTGCGAGGAGCGGCACCATTCTGCTGAAACCACTGTTCATCTTCAGCAGCACCACGTCCCTCCAGCTCGCCCCAGAACAGTTCCATGATTTTCACACGGTGCTCCTTTGTTACTGTCACATTTCTATTCTCATTTTTCAAAGTAAAATGGTCCAATAATTTCATGCTTGGACATTGCAGCCCATGTAGTGCACTTCTTTGAATGCAAAGGTCACTCAGCAATAGGGTGAGGGTTGTGAGTACCCTAGAAAACCCAATTCTTGTAGTTAACATGACCACACAGCAGAAAGCGGGCCTCATCTAAAAAGCACACGTTGTTCAGGAAGTTTTCATTCTCCTCAGTCTTTTGAGAGAACCACCCACACATAATGACTCTCTTATCCTTATCATCTTGGGTGAGCTGGCGTTTGATCTGAATCCTATAGGGATAGAGTTTCAGATCAGAGATCAAAATGCGTCCAACTGAAGAAAATGAAATCCCAAGCTGTTGACTTCTACGACGCAGAGATTTGCTCGGGCTTCGGCCCACAGAATCTTGAACAATCGCGACATTCTCAGGTGTGCTGACTGTGACAAGAGTTCCAGTAGGTGATTTTCTAGCCTTCCTACGATCCTTTACATTTCCATAGGCTTCAAAATTTCGAACCCACTGAAATTTTTTATTCTTGTTTGGGTAATGTCTGTAATCGAATAGACGACTATTCTTGGTTTGAGCAGTCTTGAATGACTTGGTCTTGTAGTATGTCTTTACGCAGAAAACCTTTTGTTTTGTAGCCCAGTCATTGTTATCCAATCATCTGCAAAAATAAAACTAAGTTAAATGTTAGTTTCAATAGGGAACTTATGAGAAGTCCAAAAATGGGTTTCAAATATTCTGAAACACCCTGTAGAAATATCATGGTCCCGGTCTGCAGACCGAATCCCAGCCCCTCAGGTTGCACATCCAGATAGAGATGAGGATGTTGATGGTGTCTGAAAAGGACCGGAGGGACATGAGTTACCTCTACGTCCATCACTGCACAGAGCCTCCCGCCGTTAGTCCCGGCAAGAGCAAAGGTTGAGGAACGAAAGGGAATCTCACAACAAGTGGGATCACCAGAAGAGACCGCGAAATGCAGACGAAACAACAACGAGAGGACGAGTTCGTTGACGACGTTTGCGCGAAGAAGTGACGGGACCCTCAAGGCGGAAGTTTGATAAGCGGGGCCTTCATGCCAAGTAGAGAGTGACGTCACGGCCACATAGCAATGTAACTCGAGCCTTTCCTTGTTCCCTAATGCTCGGGGTGAACTCGTCGCCCCGCACTCCATGTAGGCTTCTTTGACGTGTCTTGGTGTCTGATGCGTGTGTGCTTGCATGCAGGGACATAGATACTACATGCAGGCGTATGTGCGGGTATATACACACATGTGCGAACACAAACACATACACACATACATGTACACACACACACACACACACATACACACACACACACACACACACACACACACACACACACACACACACACACACACACACACACACACACACACACACACACACACACACACTGCAGACGATGCCAAGGTTAGCAGAGTGAAAGATAAGAATTAAAAAGTTACAGGGAGATCTAAATGAGTTATATGAATGGACTCACAGTTGAGAAATTAATTTCAGTGTAAAAATGTAGAATATTAGATATGTCTAAAGTGAGGAAAGGCCATCACTGAATTTTGAAATTGCAAATAAACAAAAGCAAAGGAGGAAATAAAGAGGAGTAATGATGATTGGGTGATATGTCACCGGAAAATATATTAGACACTGCTTCTGACCCAGGGGGGTGGGCAGGGTGCAGGGATGACCCGTCATCCAGGAGGTGCTCAGATGAGAGGGAGGGTGGGAGGGGTGTGGAGTGTATTTAGGGATGAAATGGGTGGGAGTGTTTTTATGCCTTTCCCTTTTTGGCTACCTTCCTTGAAAGGGGAAAAAAGCCTTGGTATATGTATATGTATGTACAAGGAATACTTATTAATTGATAATGAACATTAGAGCTGAAATCCGATACATCGAAGAGGATATAATAAAAACAAAAAACAAAAAACAAAACAAAAAAACAATGGAAACCTGACCCGTCCCAGACTAAAGTATGCTGTAGTTGTGTAATCCCCATATATGGAAAGTTATGTTAAAATGAATAAATAAGATAAAAAAAAATCGGCATCAACCAAAATGGTTTACAGTATGACCAAAAAAAAAAAAAAAACAATATGGAATAAGATGACCTTTAATCATAAGAAAGAAGTGAAATGATAGCAGCATCCAGAACAAAAAAAAGTGGATATAATCAACAATGAAAACTTCTCGGTGCGAAGAAAGACTAAGTCTTTGAAAAATGTATATAAATGTATATTCAGCTAATCTGTCCCCAATTCCTTTTAAACTTTCCCTCTGTTGGATGTAATATATATTGCATGTATATATGCGTGTATATCTATGTATGTTTATGAATGATGTGGTTAACGTGGTTGTTCATTGACATGCATTTCTAATATATTTGCATTTTATTTTTCAGGTGAGTCGTGTTCTGTAGGTCAACTTAACCTTGAGAAACAGAAGTAAGTCTTGTTTTGGTATATTTTGACATGAACCTCGTCATATTCTTGTGATCTACGTAAATACAAACGTTGTAGATTATGTGTGTGTGCACACACACACACACATATATATATGTGTATATTATTCAACCACAAACAACTTTTAATTCCATGCCATCGCAATCGAGACTGAAGAATCGCTCGATGGAGACATTTTGTTAGAAATTGAAACGTGAACGAGCCGAGGATTCAGTGTAGATGTATGTAATTCGAGCATACAAGTATAAGAAAATCGTACTCAACTTATATCTCTCTTGATAGCGCATTGGTTTAAGTCACTGTAACTTTGTTACGGGTTAGCTGGGTTCGAATCCTCGGCTCGTCCACGTTTCAATTTCCAACAAAATGTCTCCATCGAGCGATTCTTCAGTCTCGATTGCGATGGCATGGAATTAAAAGTTGTTTGTGGTTGAATAATATCATTTGATCGCTGGGAACCATTCAGTGTAGATGTATAATCTATCCCACGTGCACATACTAGCTAAATGCAATATCATAGCGGAGGTGGGTTGAACGCGATATTTCGTGTAGATGTATGTAATTCGAGCATACAAATATAAGAAAATCGTACTCAACTTATATCTCTCTTGATAGCGCATTGGTTTAAGTCACTGTAACTTTGTTACGGGTTAGCTGGGTTCGAATCCTCGGCTCGTCCACGTTTCAATTTCCAACAAAATGTCTCCATCGAGCGATTCTTCAGTCTCGATTGCGATGGCATGGAATTAAAAGTTGTTTGTGGTTGAATCATATCAATTGATCGCTGGGAACCATTCAGTGTAGATGTATATATATATATATATATATATATATATATATATATATATATATATATATATATATATATATATATCAGCACACACTGAATGGTCCCCAGTGCATAGATTTTTCATCTTATCAGCCACATTAACTTCTACTTTAATTCCTTGCAAACACGATCGAGAGTAACCTGGAGCTCGATGGAAGCATATTCGGAAACTGATACGCTGTCTGGCTAAGGACTCGAACCTAGCCGATACGTAAGAAATGGACAGTGACTTAACCAATTGCGCTTTCAAGAGGGATTTAAGTTTAGCATAATTTCCTATATATGTATGCTCGAGTTACAAATACACGAAGTGGGTTGAGCATAGAATTTATGTATATGTAACTCGAACACACACACACACACACACACACACACACACACACACACACACACACACACACACACACTATATATATATATATATATATATATATATATATATATATATATATATATATATATTAATCTTTTTCAACCACATTAATTTTTCACTTTAATTCCATGCCATCACGATCGAGACTGACAAAGAGCTCGACGGAAGCATATACGGAAACTGATACGTAGTCAAGCCAAGGACTCGAACCCAGCTGAGACGTAACAAGTGAACAGTGACTTAAACCATTGAGCTATCAAGAGATCTCTCTTGATAATCCTCATTCAACCTAACCTAACCTAATTTTTATTCCACTGTTGATATTCGGCATAGTGGGGTGACATTTCTTCATGTGGGATCTCATAGGGTGACGATTCTTCATGTGGGCGTTCTGGAGTGACAACTTTTCATGTGATCCCTCGATTGTGTTTTCAAGGAATTAAAATTGAAATAATTAACGTGGTTGATAAGATAAAACACACACACACACGCACACACACACACACACACACACACACACACACACACACACACACACACACACACACACACACACACACATATGTATATATATATATATATATATATATATATATATATATATATATATATGCAAGGTATACATATATGCTGTAAACGTTTGCACGTATGTTGAAATATGCTTATGTATATTTCCTTGGATTTCGTACAAATTAGTTTATATTATTATTCACGATTAGTGTGTGTATCTGTTCTTATGGAGATCTGCTAAACCATTTTCTAAACTCTCTTCTAAGTTTACCGGCTCTTGATATATCGATAATTCCCTTTGACATCGAAGAGGTTGACCTGGAATAAGTGGGCAGAGAGCGGGGTTGGCATTCATCATGGGATATCAACACACTAATGGGCATCTGCTCTGTATACCTTACGGCACAGTTGCCTCCACTTGTAAGTACTACAATGGTTGTAGTCTTCTGGATCATAGATTTACGACGTGAATGAGACTTTTACGACGTCGTAGGCTTGTTTTTATCATAGATATTTGAGGTGAAGAAATACACTTCTTAGAACTTCGCGTTCTTCAGCCGCTGTATTAGTTGGAAGGGGATTTATCTGTGGTACCTTCAAGTTCTTTGGATCTTTATCCTCGGAAAAGGGGGGGGGGAGGTCAGAACCTTTCCACTGTCATTCAGGAGTCACGTATTTGGATTTGTCTGCTGCCAAACGATTTTATCTTCATGACAGAACCTATCTACGGAGCGAAAGAACGCATGTGGATATTACAAATTTAACAGGAAGAGTGACCCATAGTACTGGTCAACAACGCAACCGTGCCCCTGAGCTCACACTTGAGGGACAAGAGACCATTTACTCGAAGTGAAGGAAATGCCACTCGAACTCGGTTGGAGTCTTGTTCGATCAAAGGGATCCCACAGTTCTTTCATGACAGACGCGATTAGAAAATGAGCGTTCAACTGCCCCGCTACCCGCAACATGAATCAGGAAATAGTTATTGTGTGTGTCTGGTTTCCTGTATTGAGGCCACTGAAGGTACGGTCACTGACGACGTAAATACCCTAGGCCCTATATCGGGGTTGCGTGTCCTAATATGGCTGAGTGATGCATGACAGATAATTATGACACAATATTTGACATTTTTCTAGAAGCCAAACAAAGCTGGAACTTATACAAGGAGGCAAACAAACAACCTAGAATCTATTCATTTCCACTATCACGAACAATCCTTTGCGTCTAATTACACCAACCGGCATATCTCACTGCAGCTTATCTCTGTTCGGAGGCGTAACCCCGATATAGAACTAGCTACGGCGAACCTAGCGTATTTACTTCAGTCGGTGACTGTACAGTGATGAGAACCCCTTTCCTGCGGCCCAAGATTGTCCACAAGGGTAGAATCGCCGGTCACACACTCTCCATAACGACCCTTTGTATTAGGCTAAGTGAAATGGTCAGCTGGAACGGAAAGTGTCATCCAAATGGAAGGAGTTGATAGAGATTAATATTAATCGATATTAATATTAATCGAGATTAAAACTAATCGAGATCAAGATTAATCGAGATTAAGATTAATCGAGATTAAAATAATTGAGATTAAGATTAATTGAAATTGAGATTTATCGAAATTAAACTTAATCGATATTAAGATCAATTTTACCTAAATATCTATATCTCTGTCTATACATATATATATATATATATATGTATATATATATATATATATATATATATATATATATATATTGTTACGGGCGGCTGGTATGTGAAGAGACGTTACGTATAACGGATATGTGCTTAAGAACCAGCTCACTTCTAGAAGCCACTGTAGGACTGAACTATCTGGTCAGGGCCTAGATAATTCGTAAGACTAGAAGTAAAGGTAACAAAGAAGATTCCAGGAAAGGAATATTAAACTAGCGATAAAACTAGTAAACGAAATTATTAATGTGAAAATATTTACAGGCAATCAACACAAAAGAGAATGGGCAGTAGGGTCAATGGGACCGTTACATGATTATAAGAATATGGAAATTATCGTTCAAATAAGAAACACAAGATAAGTATACAATATGGTACTATCTAAGTACAAAGAGATCAGGAACATGCATCAGAATAAGTAATAAGTACAAATATAAGTAAAGTAATGCAATGTATATCAGACACGTAATGTAGACAAAAAGGGTGATCACTTCACACCAATCGTCTCATGAGTCCAAACTTGTATTTTTATCAAGAGATCAATAGAGCGAGAAATGACAAGGAGTCAGCGATTTCCACCGCTTATATACCATTGGACCGGAAGCGGGATACTTCCGGTTAAGGGTGCGGGTGAGGAGGAGGGTAAGTTAACACGTCAACATGGGTAGTTTTAGGACCCTCGACTCGCTTGAACAATCTATTTATTTAGTAACTGTCAAATCTGTGCGCTCCGAACTATTCAGGATTTCGCTTGTCTGTTTGTTCTACAAGAGTGCGCACCTCTCTCCGCACGTAGGCAAGATTACATATAGTGGACGGGCGTTACTGCTTAACATTGTTACAATACATACATAGACAAGAAATATGAACATAGTTATGTAATACAAAGGAACACAATTCTATAACATAATTACACATATGACGTAATATCTAATATTACGTTACACCTCCACCGTTTGGGAAAGCTTTTCACTTTCTGTTGAAAAGCTACGTTCTAGAAAGTATGGAGTAGTTCTTCTGCGCAGGGGACAGCTTCTTGCTGTAGTAGGCGATAGCGTGAAGAACTTCATTGTGTTCTTGCAAGAGGGCGGCACCGATACCGGTGTCGCTGGCGTCGACTTGCAGGAGAAAGGGTCGTTGGAAATCGGGTGCCCTTAGAACTGGTGCGTTAGTGAGAAGGGACTTCAGGTTTTTGAAGGCCGTCTCACAGGTAGGCGTCCACACGAAGTCGTGGTCTTTTCTCAACAGGTCAGTCAATGGTTCTGCTACATCTTGTTTCTCAGATAAGTGTCCTACTTTTATCTGAAGATTTTGTAGTATCTGAGAGTTTTCCAAGGGAATCTCAGGAGGATTAGGCAGGTTATCAGGAGGCTCTTCCGATTCTATTGTGGTAGAGCTGCAAATTGGAATTGGATCTCTGGAATGATAAGGTTTTAAGGTATTTATGTGACAGAGACGGGAACTCTTTCTTCTGTCTGGAGTTTTGATTATGTAGTCGAGATCACTGGCTCTGGACAAGACTTCATAGGGTCCTTTGTATTTAGCCTGCAATGGATCTCCTGGTATGGGAAGATAAAGTAACACTTGATCTCCTGGAGAGAAAGTTCTAAGTTTAGAATTTTTATCATACCGACCTTTCATTACTCGTTGAGCATTCGCCAAGTTCTCTCTTGCCAACTTCCAAGCTTCTAACAACTTCTCGGTGACCTGGGACACGTATTTCAAAGAAGGAACAGGTGGTTCTTCTTTCATCCATTGTTCATGAAGTATCTTTAGGGGACCACGGACTTCATGACCGAAGACTAATTCTGACGGGCTGAATCCAAGGCTTTCTTGAATTGTTGTTCGGGTGGCGAACAACAAAAAGGGGAGTCCGTCTTCCCAATTTCGAGTGTTCTCAGCACAGAAGATTCTTAACATTGTCTTGAGCGTTTGGTGAAAGCGCTCTAGAGCACCTTGTGATTGAGGATGATAGGCGGAGGAAGTTACATGATTTATACATAGTGTTACAAGAGTTTCTCTAAACTTGTTGGAAAGAAAATTACTTCCTTGATCACTTTGAATGTTCTTAGGAAATCCTACCATAGTGAAATATTTCAACATTTCTCTGATTATGTTTTGAGCTTTAATATTTTTCAAAGGAATGGCTTCTGGAAAACGAGTGCTCATACACATGATTGTGAGAATGTACCGATTTCCTTTACTTGAAGGAGGTAAAGGTCCTACACAGTCAATAAGAACTTTTTTAAATGGCTCTTCCATTACAGGAATGGGATGGAGTGGAGCTTCTACAATTTTCTGGTTGGGCTTACCTACAAGTTGACATATATGACATGTTTTACAATATTGGGCAACATCTTTGACAACCGTGGGCCAATGGAAATGTTGGGTTATGTTGAACAAGGTCTTTCTTACCCCTAAGTGACCTGATAAAGGAGTATCATGAGCCAATCTTAGAACATTATTCCTGAAACCAAGAGGGAGGACTATTTGATTCCTTACTTGCCATGGCTGGTCAGCGGTTGCGGTGGATGCTCTCCATTTTCGCATTAGGACTCCGTTTTCTATATAGAAACCTCGTGACATATTTTCAACTTCTTCTGGAGATGAAACAATCTCGTACAAATTTTTAAGAGAATGATCTGACTTCTGTTCTTTGATTAATTCTGCTCTAGATAGAGAAACTGGTGAAGAAGAAGATGGGTCGGTTTGGGAGAATAGGGATTCTAAATTATAAGTCTCCTCTTCAGATTTCTTGTACTGAGATCTGGTTACAGCACAAGCGGGAAACAACTGTAAGTTATCTGAAGGTTCTACTGAGGTCTTAGGGTTATTTGTTATTAAGGGAGAAATGACTTTGCTTCCAGCGATGTCATTGGCCAACAATAAGGATATTCCTACTATGGGAAGAGAATCTACTACTGCTACTTTAACCATTCCGGTTGTTAAATCAGACCGCAAGAAAACATTATGTAATGGACATTTTACAATTCCTCCAACTCCTTCTATCAATATATCATAACCTGTATATGACTCACCCAGATTCTGCAAGACAGAATTTAAAATCAGACTTTGCTTTGCTCCTGTGTCTCGGAGTATGGAAATAGGATATTGTTGTGAACTACTACTATGAGATATAGTTCCTGAAGATACAAATGGTTTGAAACAAGGATCATGATCTGATGAGGGGGGTTCTACATTACTTGACAATACCGGCTTCTTTGGTAGTGTATCCTGAATAGAGGATTTTGAATCATCTGATTTTATTTTACTTACAAGAGTTGGTGACTTATTGGAGAATGAGGGTGTCAGTCTCTTTCTGCAATTAGAAATGTGATGGCCAACCTGTTTACAATATGAACAAGTTACAGGGGGATAAGTCTTAAACCTTTCCATTCTTTGCCAAGGTTGGTTTGGAGGATATTGATTGAAATCAGACCTGTAACTGAAATGTGATGGGCTAGACTGATTTTCAAAGCGTTTCTTTGGGGACCAAGGATCAGAGTATTTTGTTGAATCTGGAATATATGACTTTGACTTTTGGGATTCCATTTGTCTTGACTTAGGTTTATGATTTAGTGTGAACTCATCAGCCAATACAGCAGCTTTAGTTAAAGTTTCGGGAACATGATCATCTATAAAAATCCTAAGATCTGTCTCTAAGGTATTCTTAAACTGCTCCAATAAAATCAACTGTTTAAGTCTATCTAAGGTGTCCGTTTCACTAGCCAAACACCACCTATTGAATAACCTCTCTTGTTGAGCCGCATATTCTACGTATGTTAACTGAGGTGTCTTCCTATAATTACGGAATTTCTGTCTATAGGCCTCTGGTATTAGTTCATAAGCTTTTAAAATACAAGCTTTCATATTATCATACTCGCTTTCTGCTTCTGAAAGAGAAGTATAAATTTGCTGAGCCTTACCCTTAAATTGTGTTTGAATGATTAATGGCCAATTTTCTTTAGGGATTTGTAACTGTTGCGCCAATTTTTTCCCCTGAAGAAAGAAAATTTCTGGCTCTCCTTCTGAAAATTGGGGTAGAAGTTTTACATACTTGGAAATATCTATATGACCTTCCTGAACTACGGGTTGTCTATCAACAATCCTAGCTTCTACTTCTGTCTTCTTTAATTCTAACTCTACTTGTTTCACTTTAGCTTCCTCTTCTCTAGCTTTAAATTCTGCCAATTTGATTTTAGTTTCCTCTTCTCTAGCTTTAAATTCTGCCTCAATTTGCATTTGTTTCAGTTTAGTTTCCTCCTCTTTAGCTTTAAATTCTGCCTCAATTTGCATTTGTTTCAGTTTAGTTTCCTCCTCTTTAGCTTTAAATTCTGCCTCAATTTGGATTTGTTTCAGTTTAGCTTCCTCCTCAATTTCTACTCTCCTGACCTTTAATTCAATCTCCTTAATCTTAAGTTCGGTTAGTCGTGCCTCTATTTCTAACCTATTTGAAGGAATTTGTATAGCTGTAATCTCTTCTGGAGATAAGATCTCATCTTCGATCAGATTTTCAACGAGTTCCTGAAGTATTTTTTTCTTTCGCAAACTTGTATCAATGTCTACTCCAAAGTGCTTGCCTATTTCTATCAAAGTGTCTTTAGTTTGTTTCTTTAAGAAACTTACCTTGGGATTTTGAACGAATTCTTGAACTATATCATCCATCTCTATAAGAATGTGTTAAATACCTGATCCAATATCCTTGGCAAGGGTCGCCACTTTGTTACGGGCGGCTGGTATGTGAAGAGACGTTACGTATAACGGATATGTGCTTAAGAACCAGCTCACTTCTAGAAGCCACTGTAGGACTGAACTATCTGGTCAGGGCCTAGATAATTCGTAAGACTAGAAGTAAAGGTAACAGAAGATTCCAGGAAAGGAATATTAAACTAGCGATAAAACTAGTAAACGAAATTATTAATGTGGAAACTATTTACAGGCAATCAACACAAAAGAGAATGGGCAGTAGGGTCAATGGGACCGTTACATGATTATAAGAATATGGAAATTATCGTTCAAATAAGAAACACAAGATAAGTATACAATATGGTACTATCTAAGTACAAAGAGATCAGGAACATGCATCAGAATAAGTAATAAGTACAAATATAAGTAAAGTAATGCAATGTATATCAGACACGTAATGTAGGCAAAAAGGGTGATCACTTCACACCAATCGTCTCATGAGTCCAAACTTGTATTTTTATCAAGAGATCAATAGAGCGAGAAATGACAAGGAGTCAGCGATTTCCACCGCTTATATACCATTGGACCGGAAGCGGGATACTTCCGGTTAAGGGTGCGGGTGAGGAGGAGGGTAAGTTAACACGTCAACATGGGTAGTTTTAGGACCCTCGACTCGCTTGAACAATCTATTTATTTAGTAACTGTCAAATCTGTGCGCTCCGAACTATTCAGGATTTCGCTTGTCTGTTTGTTCTACAAGAGTGCGCACCTCTCTCCGCACGTAGGCAAGATTACATATAGTGGACGGGCGTTACTGCTTAACATTGTTACAATACATACATAGACAAGAAATATGAACATAGTTATGTAATACAAAGGAACACAATTCTATAACATAATTACACATATGACGTAATATCTAATATTACGTTACAATATATATATAT
>NC_134792.1:40509900-40512400 GCF_046742065.1 Oratosquilla oratoria | reverse complement strand
GAGAGAGAGAGAATGGGAGAGAGATAGAGGTGGAGGAAGGAGAGAGAGAGAGAGGGGGGAGGGAGGGTGTTAGTGACCCAGGCTGTATCACGCGATGCCACGGAGACAAGACTCGTTTATGCTCATCACGGTCCAAGTAAAAACGTCGTGGGAAAATGGCGAACAAAATGGCGAACAAAATGGCGTCTAAAAAGAATTAATGGCAACGAAACAGGAAGTTGTGTTTGCACGCCTTCTGTACCGGGGGTCACTTTTCTTTTTATTCCTGCCGCCACCAGGCGATTTCATGCATCTCCGTGGCCTGTCCTCATGAACTACGTTCCGTTGGCCGTAGGTTTATATCCATCTTATGGGACTTAACTGTAGGGAAGTGTATAAAAACCTGTTTTGGAAGATAGGGACATTTTTCTTGTGGTGGTCCCTTGTACCGTGCCCATGTTCAGATTCGGTGCCTGGTCGTCCAAAAGACCTGATCCCTTTTACGGGTTCATCTACGAGGCTTAGTCAACCTCCTTAGGCTCAACCCAAATGGGAAGTAACGCAAAACCTAATCCTCTTGGGACCTGATTTTTTTTTTTTTTTTTTTTTTTTTTTAATGATTTACAAAATTACAACTCGTGTGGGTCTCTACCCATTAATCCTAAGAAGACATACGGGTATGTCTTTTACAATGTTAAGTCATATGGTCTAATGTATTAAAGGTCTGCGCAGTCTTTTCGGTCCTCTACAGTTAGCCATAACAAAGTTACGAGATGTCCGCTTGGGGTCGTTGGTTAAAGGTTCCTTTGGGTTCTCAGAGGGTCGTCATGTACACGAGTTCCGAAAGTGACACCAGGCATGCAGACTTCGGGATGGAACCGCCGACATGACGCGTGTATTAACGTCATTAGCGCCCGAGATGACCGCTGGGGTTGGGTTTGTCTCCTGAGGTGGTGCAGCAGGACCGGCTTCAAACAGGCGCTGTGGTTGCTACTCTTTCTTTTTCGAACCCCCCTCCCTCCCCCCTCTCTTTCTCTCTTTCTCTCTCTCTCTCTCTCTCTCTCTCTCTCTCTCTCTCTCTCTCTCTCTCTCTCTCTCTCTCTCTCTCTCTCTCTCTCTCTCTCTCTCTCCCTCCCTCTCACTCCCATTCACTTTTTTACACGCGCTCATACAGTGTTTTGGATCAGTATGATAACTAAAATTTGCGAGACAATGTTGCTTGAAAGAGAGGCGTACAAAATATTTGGGAGAGGCGATCTTGGCAGATTACGAGAGATAAGAGAGAGAGAGAGAGAGAGAGAGAGAGAGAGAGAGAGAGAGAGAGAGAGAGAGAGAGAGAGAGAGAGAGAGAGAGAGAGAGAGAGAGGGTGGGGGTCATGGTTTCAAACTTGTCAAGTTTTTACTTGGGAGTGACTGATGTGCTACAGGAGAAAGATGGGCGGGTCGACCGAAGAAAGCTTTTTGATAAGATATCCCACAATAGAAGACTGACATGGAAATTAAAATATGTAAGAAGACTTAAAAAGAGCCTTCTGGACTAGATGAAGGACTTCCTGACGAACAGATTGATGAGGACTGTGGTGAAGGATAGGATGTCAGATTGGAGGAAGTAATTAGTGGAGTCCCACAGGGCTCAGTGTTGGTATCGGTTGCGTTCTTGGTTAATTATGTAATGGAACAAGTGGTTGTGACAAGCTGTAAGCCAACGGTTCTAAGTTCGTGAGGACAGTGATGGATGAAAAAGATTTAGAGTTTCTAGGAAGATATAGATAGGGTGTCTAAATGGAGCTGAAATGGGGGATTAATCTTAATTGAAAAATGCCAAGTATTGGAAACTGAATAAAACTAGCAGAGGCCACCATTACACTGTAAAATGGTAAACGAATCAGTTACATTAGCAAAGAAAGAAAATGACGTAGCATTAGACAACTGGAAAACGTAATTTGAGGGCAAATATAAGAGTTAGCTCTTACTACATGGACAAGGATATGAGGAAACATTTTTCGAAAAATTGCTACACGTCCCGACTGAGTATGCCACAGTTATGTGGCCTCCACATAAGAATAAAAGTTATGTGGTCTCCACATAAGAATAAAAGTATGAATCCAAAGATCAGCGACCAAAATGGTTCTAAACCTAGTTGATCAAATATACAAAGAAAGTCTAAATATACTGAAACTGCCAACATCAGACGGAAGGAGAAAAAAATGAGATACAGCAGTGTTCTAAGCAGTGGAAGGGGTGAGCATAATTAATCCATCTATCCATGCACCCATCCATCCGTCCATCCGTCCATCCATCCATCCATCCATCCATCCATCCATCCATCCACACATCCATCCACTCATCCATCTATCCATCCATCCATCCATCCATCCATCCATCCATCCATCCATCCATCCATCCAGTCGTCCATTCATCCAAAGGATTAAAAAGGATTACAATGGCGGAGCATGCCGACAGGAGACCTTTTGGTCCATATCTAGGTCGGATGCGAAAAAAAATCATAATAATAAATTGA
>NC_134792.1:40497400-40502400 GCF_046742065.1 Oratosquilla oratoria | reverse complement strand
AGAATGAGAGAGGTAATGAGAGAGAATGAGATTGAGAGGAAATGACAATGAGATGCAATGAAAGAGACAGAGAGAGAAATAGAGAGAGAGAGAAAGAAAGAGAGAGAGAGAGAGAGAAAGAGAGAGAGAAATGGAGAAGAGAGAAAAAAGAGTGAGTGAAAGGGGGATAGAGGCAGAGAGAGAGAGAGAGAGAGAGAGAGAGAGAGAGAGAGAGAGAGAGAGAGAGAGAGAGAGAGAGAGAGAGAGAGAAGGCGGTGTTGGGAGGTAAAGAGAGAAAGAGGGATAAAAAGAGAGAAAGAAAGATATAGAAAGAGAGCGAGAGAGAGAGCGCGGCGGAAGAGACGTGGAGAGCTGTGGGACAGCGGGCTCGCTTGACATTTTACGGTAAGGCCATACGGAAGCTATACGACCGTTCCCCATTCCCTTTCTTCGGCGCTACTTGAAGCCCTTGTTTATATGTGTTCCGTCATGTGTAGGAGGCTGGAAAAGAAGGAAAGGGACATGGAGGAGGCAAATGTGGACTGAAGAAGAATAAGGAGAAAAATCGGAAGAAGGAAAGTAGTCAGAAATGGAAGTGTTGGAAAGGAAGAATTTGAGCCTTCTGATAATCATATAACCCTCAAGGCTAACTAAAATCATCTGGAGTTAGCCAGGATACAATCATTAACGGGCTTGATGTGGTTGAAGATAGATATTCAGGAAAGAGAAGTAAAAGTAACCAGTGGTCATTGTAATGACATTTTTGCCAGAATGTCAGATATTCTTGTTCAATTAAGAAAAGCTTTTTAACCTTGAACAATCTCGACTGACCCTCCGAAGCCCTGTAACCACTTTGTTGTTTTTACCTGCCTTTCGCCAAACAATTCTGTTCAGCTTAGAGGGACCTATGGGCCTCAGTGGATGAAGATAGATCCCCTGGGGTCTGGTGTTGGCCCAGGCAGCGAAGGTCGAGGGAAAGGGGAATCGAGGACTTCGTGGAGAAATGGAAGGTTGGGTGGTGGTGGACGTGGTGGAAGGAAGGGGTGGGGCAGCGTGTAGCCTGGTAGGGAAGGGGCGTAGGGCAAAGGAAGAGGTAGTGAAGGTGAATGGGATGGTACAGAGGCCGGGGAAGGAAAGTTAGCGACGTAGGATGATGATAAAATCACGGAAGGCGTAGATCGCCTCGTTTTGTTGCATGGAGCCGTTACCACCACACAAAAGAAGGCAAAATCCGAAATAAAGGCTCAGAAAATAAAAGTTGGAAGAATACCTTTAATGTTGAGATTTTGTGCTACAAATTGTGATAAAGACGGAGATTATACATTTCGCTCATCTGCATAAAGTGTATAATGTAATTGAGAATTATTATGAGGTATTCAGGAATGTTGTATTTGCCTCTTATCATGCCATTCGTTATCCTCATGGGATAAGGATGTTCCGTACTGGGAGTGGCTGGCTTGGATAAACATTTTCAAATTTTGTGTAATCAAGATAACGTGAAAGAGAAGAAAGTGATGCAGCTCAGGAAAGGGATGCAACTCAAAAAAGTGATGCAACTTAGGAAAGTGATGCAACTCAAGAGAGTAATGCAACTTAGGAAAGTGATGCAACTTAGGAAAGTGATACACCTCAGAAAAAAAGCAGTTCAATTTTGATACAATGAACAAAGATGGAGACTGTAACAAGGCGCGGAGAGGAGGATAATATTTATTTAAGGAATAGGATCTGAAAAGTAATCTCCTCGCCACAATGATATTCCTTGAAAGAGATCGCAGAGAATTAAGTTTTAGGTACAAGCGGGATTCGATCTCTGACCACGCCTGTTTGGTGGCAGTGGCGAAATCGTTTCCGTGGCTGGTGCGGGTTTCGAACTTGGGGATTCATTCATCTTGTAACCGTCATATGCGCATTCTATCAAAAGAAATAAGACATATGCACGCAAGCACATACATATATACATATACATAAACATATACATATACCTATACATATACATATACATATACATGTAGATACGGTATACATATATATAATCTATGTATGTATAATATAGTTTTGTGTGTATCTATGTATGTGCGTGCGTGCGTGCATGTGTGTGCCTGCATGGGTGTGTGAGCGTGGGTGTGTATTTACAGAGACACATGTATAAACAAACATGTTTAATGTACACAAGACTGGAGGGGAAGACGGTCAGTCATAACACGTGTCAGGGGGACATTGGGCGTTCCTTTAACCTGAATAAATTCGCCTGCCGTTTGCCAGAATAAAATGCTTCAAATATATTGGATTTAGTACATTGAGTGGGAATAGTGGAGAGAAGGAGCATAAGGATGGTGGAGTGGAGGTAATGAAAGGTTAATTCGTTGGTTGATATCAACTTGATGGGGTATTCTTTATTCGTATTGGTGAACAATATGTTTGCATGGTTTCAGTTTCGTTGAAAAATTATCCAATTCGTTATTTCTTATTTTTTTCTTAATTGCTTGTGCCCGCATTCCGAAAATATTCAAAATGCAAGGACGGAGTAAATTTTTGTCCTCTGATAATTTTTTTTGCAAGTTTAAGATCAACCTCTTAGGTGGTCTATGGCAATTTACCCTTTATTTTTGGATGTCGTCAGCCGATCTGGACGAGAAATATTTTTATTGTACAGCTGGCATCACCTCCACGGATATTAACGTCTTGTACTTTCGTCAGGCTGTTTTTTTACAACCAACTGAGACACTATCAATGATAACCAAGGAGTAATATCAATGGTTCTTAGCATTTTAAGTTTATCTATTTATTTATTTATTTATTTATCTTTTTACTTATTCATTCAATTATCTAATTGTTTATCTATTTGTTCGTTTCTGTGTTTATCTGTATTAATACTATCTTTATATTGATAGGTCCCTCTGACATACTATTTACCTCTGTGGCATTCTTATACCCGGCATTGGAACAACTTATACATATATATATATATATATATATATATATATATATATATACATACACACACACACACACACACACACACACACACACACACACACACACACACACACACACACACACACACACACACACACACACACATATATATATATATATATATATATATATGTATACACACACACACACACACACACACACACACACACACACACACACACACACACACACACACACACACACACACACACACACACACACACATATGGATCATCTAAAAAATTGTCCACTTCTTCGGGTGGGCTATCCTGGGGGTGATTCTTCTTCAGATGTAATTTTAGGGCAATAAATAGTTTCTAAAAATTATTCATAATCCTACCCTAACCTAACCGAACCTAACCTTCAGGTGCTGTTGGTTGGGGGGACATTTCTTCGGGTGGGCTAACCTGTGGTTACTATGCTTCAGGTGTGCGTTCTGGGGTGACAATTCTTCAGGTGTTTCGTATATACTGTACATATCCTTATCTATTTTTTTTTCTTTTTTTCAAATTCCTTTACTTAATGTGAATCCTCCTCAACAGAAATGTGGCATGGCCTCTTACAAGGGGAAAGGGGATTTTGGTACATGGATGTGTTCATTACGTGATGTAACACTTTATCCAACCTCACACAATCATGTCTTGACAAATGAAACTTAAGATTAGGTTATAAGAGCCACAGTTCATTGGCAGGATGCGTTTTCTGTGTTCCTAACTATTTGACTATTTTAGTTAGTATGGTAAATAGTGACTTACTCTGGATAAAAGAGAGTAAGGCGACAAGAACTATGGTAACAGTTGCAAAGTAACAATCAATCCGAAATATGCGTTTTATTTTTTCCCTAGATATGTAAGTCATGGCAGTGAATATCGGCAGGAGGGCAAGGAGAATGAAGTGGGAATGAAGAAAGGCTGCGGGGTAGAAACTTAATATATACAAACCTACATACGTACATACACACATACATACATACATACATACATACATACATACATACATACATACATACATACATACATACATACATATGTATATACACACAAACATATACACACTCTCTATGAATAGATAAATGAATAGATAAAAAATACATATATAAAAGGAGAGGCCTTCTACCCTCCTTCGAACTAATAGTTTGCTTGGGAAACAACCCAGGGAGGTGAGACAAGCATAGACGGTTAGAGGGGAGAGAAAATTAGTTAAAGGGGGAGATTGGGGAGATAGGGGGAGGGAGAGAAGATAGGGGCGCCCATGGCCGTGGTGGGGGAGGGAACATACGAGGCAGTAGAGGAAGAACTGGAAGAGGGTTAAATTGAAGGTCGACGGGTGTTGAGAGAGAGGGAATGACAGTTTGTGTCAGGGACATAAAGATAAATGGAAGGTTTGAAAGAAAGGAAAAGGAGAAGGAAGACGAGGAGGAGGAGGAAGAAGAGGAGGAGGAGGAGGAGGTGATGAGGTGACTGAAGAGGCAATGGGATGCGGGGGAGAGGAGGGGTGAGTATGGGTTAGTGTTAGGGTGTATGTTGCCGCCCTCTGGACACTGCCGCTGGGTCTGGTATGTTTAGCAGGCGAGAATGAGGAGAAGGAGAGGGGAGGGGGGATGGGAAGGGGGAGGAGGGATGGGAAGGGGGAGGGGGAGGAGGAGAGGGGAGGCAGGAGGGGAAGGGGTAGGGGGATGGGAAGGGGCAGTGGGAGGAGGAGAGGGGAGGCAGGAGGTGAAGGGGAGGGGAGGGGGATGAGGAGAAAGGGGAGAAGTAGGAGCAAGAGGAAAAAAGGAAGAGGAGAACGAGAAGACAAGAGGAACACGAAGATGGAGGAGGAGGAGCAGGAAGAGGAGGAGAATGAGCACGAGGAAGAGGAAGAGGAGGACGAAGACAAGGAGGAGGGGAAATAAAGGGCGACGAGAAGGAGGAGGAGGAAGAGGACGTCGTGGATGTGAACGACAATTAGGAGGAGGACGACGATGAGAAGGAGGATAATGATGAGGAGGACGAGAAGGAGAAGGTGGAGGATGACAAAGAGGAGGAAGACGAAGAGGACGACGA
>NC_134792.1:40484900-40492400 GCF_046742065.1 Oratosquilla oratoria | reverse complement strand
TCTATCTCTGTGGTTGCTGACCTTTCCCAGTGTTATTATGTTGGTCGAGTCCGCTCGGTCATCATTTTATTTTTTCCTTTGTGTTTTTTTTTTTTTGCATATATATAATATATATATATATATGTATATATATATATATATATATATATTATATATACGAGTATATATATATATAATATGCATATTATATATATATATATATATATGTGTGTGTGTGTGTGTGTGTGTGTGTGTGTGTGTGTGTGTGTGTGTATACATATTTATGTTTCTATATGTATACATGCTTATATATATATATATATATATATATATATATTTCAATATATATACGAGTGGCAGGTGGTAAGGTAAACACAGACAACACTTGGGTTTTTTCCTTTACGTTTTGATAATGACTGGAAATAAAAATGTCAACTGTTTTCTGTGTTCACCTCTCCACCTTGCCCCTTGTCTGTCTTCCATACTTCATTGTGTATATATTTGTATGTTTGTATATATATGCATTTGTGGGTCAATCTTTCGGCTTCTAAACTGTAAACCCAGTTTATAAAAACAAGTTCCAGGTTTGTATTTCCTTGTGACCCACATCAGTTTATGGACGATGAGTAATTTGTCTGCAGCATTGCTTTTGTCCTTTGGTAAACTATCCCACCGAAGCAGTAAAATCGCACAATTGATAAAGAAGAGATAAGGAGTGCATGAGAATGGAGTGATGGTAGAATTTATAAGTGGTCAGTATTCGTTTTTGAGTTGAAATTAGTTTCATCTCATAAAAGAATGCTGAGCGACTTAGTGTGTCTCTAAAGGGCCATTTACACGGTCAAACAGTTTGACAAACCCGGTTTGTCAGACAAGTGTTTGAAGTGATGTTTGACCGTGTGAATGGGGTATTTGGTCGTCAAACACGTTTGTCGAACGTGTTTGACAACCAAATACCCTGTTCACACGGTCAAATATCACTTCAAACACTTGTTTGACAAACCGGGTTTATCAAACCGTTTGGCCGTCTAAATGCCCCTTAAAGCTCGTAAAATATGGACTCTATAAATATTATGTTATAAATACATCATACGAGTCAGAAAGAGTAAGTGGAGAAGATAATTACAAATATTTTCGAGAGGAAAACGACACGAGTAAATATGAACAAGAGTAATGTTGTGAGAACGAAAAGGAGAATGTAAAACTAGAAAGAAGTGACTTAGAAGAGATTACGATCGACTTACTTGGAGGTGAAGGTAGTTGTGGATAATCAGTGAAGCAGAAAAGGGAAAATAACCTGATTTCCTCAGGAGAGATGCCTATTCTAGTTAACTTTGTGAAGGGAATGGAGAATATACGAAGGGTAAAAGTAGAAAGTATTACAGAAACAGTGTTGTTATGTGGAAGAGAGCTATGCGTGCAGGAAATAGTTGTGCTAAGGACTGTACAGGTTAAGTCAAAAGCCTGGATCCACAGACAAATTATTTATTCAAATACATAAATTATAATAAAGTAATCTAAACCGGAGATTTTTGCGTATACGGTGAATGCAAGACCTTTGGTTTTTATTTAATTTCAGTGTTGATACTGTGGTAGTTAGATGAATTAGCGCGTACCTATGGATACGGACTTTTGATCCACCCTGTAGATACGCTGGAGACGTAGTGCTTGAGGACTGTGTGTGAAGTGAGGAATACGAATAGGATACCGAATAAGGATTTATGGTTAGGGTGGAAGGGAAGAAAGCGTAGACGAAAGAATGAACATATCAATGCTGAGATGGTTTGGATGTGTGAGCTTAAAGAGTGACTAGAGTAAGAGTCATAGGTGGAAGGGAGTAGAAAAAAGGAACGACCGAGGTGATAAAAATAGAAATGAAAAAAATAAAACAAAAACAAAATTAGATTGAAATAGAAACAAAATTAAACGAAAATGGAAGGTGGGTGTTGGGTTACCACAGATGTACTTTCTTTTCTATAATAACATATAGAACACAGCGTTATGGAACTACATATAGAGAGAATGTTTATATTTCTTGCTTTAGTACGACATGGGGCTTTTTCAAGGGGCTGCCGCCGTCCCAGCCTCAATAAATAAACAAGAAACTTTTAACGGCCATTCGAGAGTCCCGCGCACTGCACCCTTGTGTCCTTGTGGTTGGTTACTGCAAGTAGAATCCGTGACGTCATTTGCTTGTCTGTTATGGTTGTGAACTTGTTCATTTCTTTTGCTCTACGAGTTAATCCTTTGTTTAAACCAGGAAGTATTTGAAACATATAGAGGAACAATAGAACTAGTTGGCTCCTAATTTTTTTAGATACACCAACAAAGATCTTCCCCAAAATTCAAGTGTTTAAATTTATCCAAGAACTCGAGAACCGAGGAAAGAATTTGGTAACAGTGAAGATAACTTTCAAGACTAGAAGGATACCTCTGTAACTATGCGAAGGGTAATTACGTGAATAGGTTCCTCCACCGGCGTGCAGTTGTCCGGGACATGAGCGCAACTTGATTCGAGGAGCAGGTGGTTCAAGATGGCAACCGCATCTGGCCAGCCGTCCTCTGGCCCGCTCTGCACACCCAGAGTTTCTGCATGTAGTAAGCTGAAGTTTGTGTGTGTGTATGTGTGTGAAGTAGAAGTAGGGTTGTCTGATGTTCCGTAGATGGTTTCCAAGTTCAAGGATGACAAAATTATGAAAGAAATGAATAAAAATCCATATTTACTTGCGCGCGTGCACACACACACACACACACACACACACACACACACACACACACACACACACACACACACACACACACACACACACACACACACACACACACCCACGCACAAATACAATTCATATTTGAATGTGGTTCTGCGCATGCGTGCGTGAGTGCGTGCCCATGCACGTGATGGCCGATCGGGCAAGCGCGCAGTTCGTGAAGAACAACGATTCGGGTCCTCGTGAGCAAGTAACGTCACTGAGGGCATGAGGTCTCCGAGACCATGCCGGACGCTGAACTGTCCTTGTTTGCAGGTGTTCTTAGCCGCAGGTTGCGGTACTCCTGCTGGTCAAACCCGTTTCCTGGTGTCTGTCATTACGCTGCAGGTGAGGGCGGGTGCTCTGCAGAGGTTGCACAGCATTCCGGTCAAGGGCGTGCCGACTGTGGTAGGTGCGGTCCGCTGTTTCTCCTCCCCTTCCTGCGCCTCCGTCAGTTGACATGAAGACTCATTGTCATCCGAAGGAAGACATTGAGCTGGAAGAGGACTGGGTGCATCGCAAATTAATTTAGATTAACCTAACATAAACCTAACCCAACCTAACCTAAACCTAACCTAAACCAAACCTAACCTAACCAAAACCTAACCTAACCTAGCCTAACCTAACCTAACCTAACCCAACCTCACCTCAACCTCACCTAACCTAACCTGAACCTAACCTAACCTAAACCTAACCTAAACCTAACCTAACGTAGCCAAATTAACCTAACCTAACCTAACCGAACCGAACCGAACCGAACCGAACCTAACCGAACCTAACCTAACCTAACCTAACCCAACCTCACCTCACCTCAACCTAACCTAACCTAACTTGAACCTAACCTAATCCTAACCTAAACCTAACCTAACGTAGCCTAACCTAACCTAACCTAACCTCACCTCACCTCACCTCCCCTCACCTCACCCCAACTTAACCTAAACCTAACCCAAACCTAAACCTAACCCAAACCTAACGTAAACCTAAACCTAATCAACACCTAACTGTCGTTGCGCTTGATTCCTAGTTTAACTGTCGCTATACCCGTGTCATCGCAGGTGTCCTGGTTTAGGTATGAAAGGCTGCCGGTTTGGTAGTTGTAACTTAGTGACAGGTGAAGTAATTGATAACAGGGCTACGGATGTAATGATGTGACCTGGTTTGTTCTAGAAGTGACTAATCAAGAACGTAGGTAAACATTAACTCTCTGGCTGCGCAGTGAGTTTCCTTCAGATGGATATAATTGTTTAAAGGCAGGTAGAACAAATGTACAAGTTGTGAATAGCAGTTGTTCTTTTGTTATTTTGTTATTGACCTTGATCTTTGGGAATATCATGATATTATTATTGATAGACGTACAAACCTCATCACGATCCTAACAGTATATTGGCATGCTTAATACATTATTCTGACTAAATGGATGACCCTTCTCTCAGGCCGACACCAGGATTCAGTAGTCAGTGAACAAACCCTTTAGGATCTGTGTCTGACACGAATAGAATCGTCTGCCCTTAATAAGAACAAGGTTTTAAAGTATGTTATCGTGTTAGAAGGGTTAATTGGCTCTGACAGCACCTTCACCATTAAACGGTGGTACGATCGGATCAAGAAGCTTTCTTGGCGAGTACACACTCATATGTGTTCGCTAAATCTATATCACGATTCTCTGTCTTCTTCGGTTCACTTGATACGGAATCTCCAAACGCGTCAAATGATCATTATTTGTGGAAGTTTCCGATGTTAATAAGGTCTACTAAGACCTCGGAATGCTCATGACACAGATCAAAGATGTAAGAAGTTCGAGTGAGAAGAAAGCGAAGATAAAAGAAAAGGGATGATACGCATCGGAACGGAGAAGCCGCGCTGTGCTATAACACGCTCTCTCGAGAGGCGATATGGGCCATACTTCGAGATAAGAACAAATGTACCTGACCTGATTGAAGCTCGGGGACTTGAACCACCAGTGCAAACATGCTTGGAGTCCTGAGTAACTCAGCGGAGGTTGTCGACAGTTGTCACAAGGTTGAAGTCAGACTTGGTGGTGGGCGGCTGTGGTTTTTAATCATTTTATCACCATTCCCTTTCGTTTTAATTCTTGCTTCTACGTCCTCGTTGGTAGATAGCCCTTGATTCTACAGCCCCCACCTCCCTCAAGAGTAGTTGGCTGTAGCCTTCACGCTCCTCCCCCTTAGTAGTTATCTCTTGAATCCACATTTCCATAGCAGTTCCACCTTCCTACCATCCTCGCTCCTTCTTACATCAGAAGAACAGAATGAATTAATCGTCAGAATAAATAAAAGTGAATGAATGAATAAATAAGATTTGAATAAAACAATAACAATATTAATATTAATAATTGAAAGAAAGCTGACAAACGTGTTTCTGCTCACTTGCATGGTTCAATTTTATGTGGATTTAGAAAAAACTATACTTGTCGTCTTCTGGGCTCACTCCCTCTCAATGAGAAACTCGTACAAGGAGCTTATGAGCGAGGTTGTACAGTTCCTCGAGCGAAGTAGCACCCTGGAGATGTCCTACGGAACTCTGCTGTTGCTGTGCGTCCCACCGGATGTGGTTAAGTACTCAATGAATGAAGGGCACAGGACAGTCAACTTCCAATTCAGGCGTCCTGTTGTCGACACTTGCGAATAATAATACTTGGTGTTGGCAGTTTTGAAGTATTGATGAATGTGATTGTAGTGACTAAGGTTTAGGTGATGTGTGAAGTGAAATGGGTGATATGTGTGAAGGAAAATATTATAGAATAAACATAAAATAGGAACAAGTCATTTCACTTCGTAGAGAGAGGGAGAGAGAGAGACAGGCAGGCAAACACCGTTATGACGTCAGGTCGCTGCCCGCGATCAGGTACCATCCTGCCTTTTTTTTTTCCATTGTTTGTGGAGCTGATACCCGCACGGACCTCAACCTTGTCGGTGGTCCGGAACTGTTCATATAGTACATGAAAGCAGGAGACGGTGTCCACGGTAGGTCATCACTGCAGTAACGATATCCGAAGGAAGCTGATATATCACACACACATTGATGGCCAAGTTACTTCAGGCTTTTAGGTGAACAGCGGTCGGGGACCATTTCTCAGATTGGATGCCTTTCCTTACCTCTGCGCCGCGACGAGGGTTCGAACAAATGCCACGGCGGGCCCCCAACCGTAGTAACCTCTGCAGTAAACAGCTTAAACTCACTAGCCTGAGCAAGGATCGATCTGTCGACTCCGTGATTACAAGGAGAGCGCGCTACCACTGTACAAGTGGCTAGTAGTTTGTCTTGAGTCACTGGAATTTGTGTAATTTTTACTGAAAGTGAGGATCCTTAAAGACCATTATCGTTATCTCCAGCGCTATAATCGAATAAAATATTTCCTTTAGTTTATTATCTTGGGTCAGTGTACTGTAGGTCTACACTATACGTTGATGTCATGTGATGTGAAATACAGTTTGCCATCCGACAAACTGATGATGATAAAGCTGGTAGACATGAAAATGATGAGGTATGATTATTAGATAATAATGAAAATATATATATCGTTTTTTATTCTAATTTTCATCCTCCGTGAATATTTTTTATTTAACGAATATGCATCCTATTTTACATTTAGATGCTGCCTAGCCTACATATTGCGTAATACCATCGACTTAAAAACTTTTTTAGATTCCTAAGTTCCTTTTTGGACAAAGAGGGTGCACAACTGTTGATGTGAGAGCATTCTTGGTGTAACATTTTAATGTACTTTGTACTCAGATAAGTAAATATTCTTCTGTGTTGATATGACACATTGCTTTGTGTATGTAAGATATAATCTGCGCTAAACGTTAAAACCCTTTGGTACTGAGATGATAGAGATGTACAAAGTAGGCCAACGGTAACTAGAAGAAAATGTGAGGGATTGAAACGCTATTGGAAGTAATAGAAATATTTGCACTAGAATACTAATCTAGTTATGATAGATTATTTTCTCACTTATTAGGGTTTGACTCGATGCGAAAGTGGGGGTGAGTGAGGGTGGGCGGGGGTGGGGGTGATATTATCCTTCTGTGACGAAAATTGGGGAAATGTTGGTAACTGTATTGTTTATTTGTATTCTCATATATCATTTGATTGAATTTTACAATAATTGCTTAGTTTTTTTTCGTACTCCCGTGTGAAAAGTAATGTTGTTATACAAACGGCTGATATAGGTTATCTTTGTTGAGTTTCATTCAGGTTAATATGAATGGAGTTAGGTAAGCGCATAAACTATTCATACGATCGTTACGTAATTTTTCGGTGACTTTGAATTTTGTAATTTGTAACCTGTAATTCATGACTTTGCACTTTACATCTGTGACCTCCCTCCCTCATGGCTGTTAACAGAAAAATAAATATTTTATCCTGTTGTTGATGTTAACACAATTCAATGTGAGACGTATGAGAGATGATCCTAAGTCCTGCAGTTAAGCTGGTAAAGCTCTGCGGGTACCCACTGTCACATTTAATAATAACATTAACAACAACGACGACGACGACGACGACGACGACGACGACGACGACGACGACGACGACAACAACAACAACAACAACAACAACAACAACAACAACAACAACAACAACAACAACAACAACAACAACAAGTGACCCCCCCCTTTCCCTTCCCCCCTTCATTTCCCCCCTTTCCCTTCCCTTCCAAGTTCCCCACTTCCCTCTTCCCTTTACCCATATCTTCTCCCCCCTTCCTTCTACCTTCACCCCTCTCATCTCTCCTCCCCTTTCGCCCTCCTCT
>NC_134792.1:40469900-40482400 GCF_046742065.1 Oratosquilla oratoria | reverse complement strand
TGTCTGTCTGTCTGTCTGTTTGTCTTTGTCTGCTTACCTGTCTGTCAGTCTATCTCTTTCTCTTACTGCAGTGGCGTATTCACTGTGGTGTGGTACTTGCAAAGGTATTTAGGCATTTGTTAATCTATTTGTTTAGTTATGTTTATATTTTTCAGCTATATATTCACTTACCTTTACTTATTCACTAGTTGATTTATTCATTTACCTATTCTTATTAATCTATTTATTGTTTTATCCATCTACGTGAAAGACCTGTCCGGGACATTACTCCAACCATCACCTAGAATAGTAGTCTAAATTTGAACTAATTAGTTGATTCATATATTTATTCATTTCATCTATCTTTATCTGTAAATTCTATGTCTGTCTATATCTGTATATCTATATCTATACATATATCTATCTATATTTATATATCTATATGTCTATTTCTATCTATATATCTATTTGTATCTATATACCTATCTATCCATATATACCCATATTTATATCTATATCTATCTATCTATATCTGTCTATCTGTCTCTCTCTGTCTATCTATATATCTATCTATCTATCTATCTCTGTTTACATGTTTGTTTACTTGTTCAACTTACCAGTGCAAGTACGATCGCTGGCCTTCCTGTTCATGCATGCGAGAAGTACTTTCACTTTTGGTGCCTTGCGTTATGTCGAAGAGAAAAAAAAGGAGTATTGAAGACGTAAGAGCAGCGATTCTTCCCCTACAAAATATGCATTTTGTCGCCAACAAAGACCACTTTTATTGTTGGGGACAATATCACACCGAAGAGGCGGCGGAGTCTTTAGGGTGGTTAAAAAGAAAAAGATATAAAAAATATATATATATATATATATATATATATATACATATATATATATATATACATATATATATGTATATATACATACATATATATATGTGTATATATATATATATACATACATACATATATATATGTATATATGTATATATTTATATATATATGTATATATATATATATATATATATATATATATATATGTGTGTGTGTGTGTGTGTGTATATACATATATATATATATATATATATATATATATATATATATATTTATATATATATTCTGATAACCACTTAAGAAATAGAAACACAGAAATCCCAAGCGCTTTTGTGTAATTCACATCCTCAGGGAAGAATACAGACAAAAGTATGGCGCCTTGTCACCTCTCCTGGGTTTACACTTTTCCGTTTATATTATCTTTGTATTGTACTTTGTATTCTCCCCTGAGGATGTGAATTACACGAAAGCGCTTGGGATTTCTGTGTTTCTTTTTCTTAAGTGGTTACCAGCATATTTCTGATCACGTGTTCAAGTGATTTATTTGCATATATATATATATATATATATATATATATATATATATATACATATATATATATACATATGTATATATATGTATACATATGTATATATATATATATATATATATATTTTTTTATATATATATATATATATATAAATATACATATATATATGTATATATATATATATATATATATATGTATATATATAAATAATTTCTCTTCTTGGAGAGGTAATTAGACCTAGTCCCCAACCATAGATAATATGTGATCAAATCACGCCTCCTCCACCCCTCCCCCTACCATACGGGGTTTCCCTACAGAAGCAAAAGTCCATTGCGAAGGACTAGTATCCTTTGTCTTGAGAGTAAGAACATCAAAGTGAGCAATTGAATACTTGATTACAAGTTGCTAAATATACTGTATGTTCCGTTTAACAATTATCACTCTGTTGAAGGGGAAATGCGGGACATTGAAATTGCCTTTATTGGAATTTTAACATTTCATTCGAACGGTTTTGACTTGTGTCTTTCTATAGAGTTGGTGTCTTGAGAAAGATACAAGTACAGAGAAGTGCTATAGTCCCAAGAAAGGCATTTACAAGTCCCGTGTTTCCTTTTCCTCGTCGTTCCTTACTTGTCTATACAAATTCTAAGTAATCATCACCCTTCCAAGGTCGTAAGTCACATGCAACCTGTCAAGAGTGGCGGATGTTGCCACTAAGCTTATGAAATGCTGTTGAGGCCCGATCAGTGTCAACAGCATTGATATCAGTTATGATAGAAATTAGATAATTGAATATGATATACGAGTATATATATATATATATACATATATATATATATATATATATATATATATATATATATATATGTATAATATTAGAATATAATTAGACTATGATATAAACCGACCAATACGCTAAACACTGGTCTAACCATACTTCCAGTAGCAAAATCGTGATTGGTTTTTGGGAAAGTTGGAGGAAGTAAACTTGACCCTTTCAATCCGTGAGCGTTTCTTTTCAAGACGAATTCCATTGACGCTGATGTGTTCGAGTGCTTCAAGAGTGGTGGTAGTTAAGCCTAAAAAAAAAAGGAACTAAAAAAATTCTTCTGCTTGTCGCCAGAAATTTTTACTCTAGTGGAGAGAGTCCCTGTTATCTAGATCTTGAAGTTGTAAATAACGCATAGAAACAGCGAAATTGGAACTGAAAATAAAAAGATAAATAAAAGAGACGAACAAGGTCCAACACAGAAGGATATTTATATCCTTGTGGGAAGGCTGAAAATAAGCACCAAGATTAAAAGGTTGAGGAAAATACCTACAATCTTGAGGGTCAAGAACTATCTCGATTAAAGAAAACAGTCATAAAAAAAAAAAAAAAAAAAAACGCTGAGAGGTCTCCCCTTCCCACAGTCAAACGAAGAACTGTTAGATAGCAGAAGTACCTTCAGTGTCAGTGCAAAGACTTTTTCCAAACAACTTTGTCAGAATAGTTGCTTGTTTAACCCTTTGGCTTCCTACGGATTCCCCCTTTGTGTGTAAGAGTCGTTTGTTGGCAGGCAGGGTATCTAGTGTTTGTTGCTAATAACTAGCGCTTCTATCCTTGGACAATATAGCACTGAAGAGATGGAGTCACTGAAGTAGTAAAGAAGAGAGTAGAACTGAAGTTATCAGCGATTTTTTTTTTCGAAGTTAGCGTCCAACCATAAAAGAATACTGCAGGTTTCTGGACCGTAGGGGTATCACTAAAGCTCTAGAAAAATAATTACTGCACAAAACCCATGCAGTCATACAGGGAGGCGCTACATAGAATAATCTGAAGTCCTTCGACACTGAAATTTATCTAAAGATAATTCAGGAATCTTATGAAATTCGGAACTCCCCCCCCCCCAATATTTAGAACGAAAAGTTACAAAACGCCGGATACCAGAGGTGGTTGTTACGTGACTTAAGTCCACTCCTCCACGCCCACCCCTCTCAGAGAGGTCACAGCCTTCTGACGAAAGTCATTCTTCAAGTGTGGGAAGCTAATGTAGTCTCCCCCTACGCCTGTCAAAAGAGGCACTTCTTCATATTCCAATATATTTTTATCCCGAATAACGGAGATTTCCGAATACCAGAAAGACTCCCAATGGAGAGAACTGTCTCTCTTTGTCGGTACAGCTCTCTCCTGAAGAAGGAGCTCTCTTTAAGGGGGTTGGGGAGGACGGGGGGAGGGTGGCGCTCTCTCATTAAGCTCAGTGCCTCTTCATGTCCACTTGTTGTGCAGTACAAGGAGCCTTGTGGCACGTCGCCCTGGTCTTCACGATGACCCTGGGATAACCTTATAACCCAGGATATGTTTTCTTATATACAACAATGTGGTCTTTGCGGAGTCTTCTATTTTGGGCCTTTGGGAGCTCGTGGAGTGAGGGACGCCTCTTCGACGAGCTGTCGTGGCGGCTGCTCGTCAGCCTCGACTCACACCGGGAGCAGGAAGGCGCTCTTTCACGGTCTCTCTCGCTCTCTCGCTCTCACTCTCTCGCTCTGTTATCTCTCTCTCTCTCTTTCTTTCTCTTTCTCTCTCGCTCTCTTTCTCTGTCTGTCTATCTGTCTTCTCTTTATATCTATCTATCTATCTATCTATATATATATATATATATATATATATATATATATATACATATATATGTGTGTGTGTGTGTGTGTGTGTGTGTGTGTGTGTGTGTGTGTGTGTGTGTGTGTGTGTGTGTGTGTGTGTGTGTGTGTGTGTATCATCGTTGATTGTTTAATTTAGTTTCACTGCATATACAGTAGTTCATGTGAAGAGATGGTTATCTTTATGATCAGAATTACAGAAACGATAACGAAAGGTGATAAACTATGTTCATAGTGATGATGTGTAGTGGCTCAGGTTCGGAGGGCCGCAGTTGTACAACATCTTGCGGTTATCCTTCCAACTTTGATCCCAGCTGTGCCCAGGCTCACAAGAATAAGTAAATAAATAGATGAATAGTTGAATAGATAATTGATAGATAGATAAATCGATACATAACTAAATAGGCTGGTATCTGAATGGATATGCAAACGAATACATCGATGTTTAGATAAATAAATCAATAAATAGATAAGTAAATAGATGGATGAATAGATAAACAGATCAACAGGCAAATAAACAAATAGATAAGAACAAATAGAAAAGTGAAGCATATCATGGTGTACAGCGTTACTGTTATATAGTTTTATGTTGATTCATATTCATTTCTTTATTCGTATCTTCATGTCTTAATGTCTTCTTTCTTTGATTAATTATTTGTTTAATTGTTTATTAATTAGAACCTATTTGAGATTTTCTTTTTTCGTAAGTCATCTCTGAACTCCTAAAGAATCCTACCCCAAGAACCTTTAAACCCTTTAATACCAAATGGAAATAAATCCTATTATGACAACTTTAAAGCCTCAACTTTCTAGCGGTTTCGTTCATCCTATGAAAAACTTACCTCTGTGGTCGATGGGTTGACGCCTCTTCATGAATAAAATCGCCTGGCGACAGCTAGAAGGGAGCCTCTGGACTGCACCACAGGCTAATGGGCCGGTGTTAATGCGTTCCACTTCAATCCATTTGGTTCCCTGTGTACTCGTTTGAACTCTCGAGTGCTCTCTGTGACCAGACTTAGGTAGGTTGTTGACCTCGATACAGTGGGCGGCCCGACTGCCACGGGGTCTAATAGAATAGTCTGAAGACGGGACAAGTACCACCTGGCACGGAAGGGGCTCTACAAGATAAATTATAACACCTTTGCAACCGAAATTAGATGACATGGAGATGAATGAAATAGCCTAGTAGTTTTCAGATGTTGATAATGATAGTGATAATAGTAATAGTAATGATAATGGTAATAGTAATAATGAAAATGATTATAATAAGGATAAAAACGGGTCACCCAATGAAAAAGGTATTAACTTTCTAGATCTGCAGTGCTTGTTCTAGTGTTGCTGGTATATCATTACATATTTAACCTGAATAGAATCGTCTGGTATTAGCGAGAACAGAATATTCAATATCTATCTATCTATCTATATATATATATATATATATATGTATACATATATATATATATATATATATATATATATATATATATATATATATAGTGTGTGTGTGTGTTTTCTTTTTCTTAAGACAAAGTGCCGTTGACATTTGTATACTTTTTCATAATTTTCTCTTCATTTCTTCATTTGTATTTTTGTTTAGCTATTTACTTAGTTATTTATCTATCTGTTTACCCATTCCGGTATTCTTCATTTTTCTATTTAGTGTTCCAATAATATATTGAATATTGATCAGGTAATATGATATTATATGATTCTGTTTCATTGTTATTTATGAAGAGACTGTTATGGGCATGCATTGTGACTATTAGGATACCTTATGTGTTCGTTGAGGTTCAAACTCGGACCAGGTATTACTGACGAAGCGAAACCGCATCCGATCAAGCCACAGCGAGAGACTTTCGTTACAGACAGCTGAAAAACATCCGTGTCTGCGTACGTAGAACAGTACTGCACTGTCAACAGAGAACAGTACTGTACTCCTTTTACCAACATCTGCTCAACCAAGCAAGATGGGTCTATGTTCTTAATCTTTTCACTACCGGAGGTTGCCATGAATGAATAAAATCGCCCGGCGGCAGCCAGAATACATAATGCGGTGACTTGCATGTGATGATCTGTAGGTACGAGTATAAACACAGCTATGCAATATGTTTGTCTATTGGTTAGATTAGTGTGGTTGCTTTAGTTGCCTTTTGCAATTTCTGTACATGGTTATCTAAACTTATTTTTGTATTAATTCATTTTATTTATTTATTTACTTATCTAGTAAATAAACAATTGAGTATTAAGGGAGAGAGACTGGAGGAAGTGGATAGCTTTAGATATTTGGGTGCGAATGTGGCAGGAAAGGGAGGAGTGGATGTGGAGGTAGAAAGTAGAAGCAAGTAAATATTTTGGGGGATTAAAGAGTGTAAAGAGAATTAGAAATGGATGCTAAGAGGAGGTTGTATGAAGGAGTGATTGTGCCGATAGCACTGTATGGGGGCAGAAACATGGAATATAAGACAGGAAGAGTTTAGATGATTTTGAGATGAAATGCCTGAAGTATGGTAGGAATTTCTAGGCTGGATAGAGTGAGAAACGAGGAGATGAGGAGGAGAGTGGGGGTGGAAAGTGAGTTGGGAGATAGGGTTGATGAAATAGTATTGGGATGGTTTGGACACATGAAAAGAATGAGTGGAGAAAGATTAGTAAAACAGGTGTGGAGGGCAGATGTGGAAGGGGTGAAAATGAGGGGGCGACCAAGGATGAGAAGGATGGGGTAAAAGGGGCACTGAGAAAGAGGGGAATATCTGTTGGGAATGGACGAGAGAAGACAAAAGATAGGGGTGAGTTGAGAATGGCTGTACTCGTATATGGATGATGCTGTGATGCATGGAAGGGTGTGGGTGGGGGATGGGGCGGTGAGGAGTATGTGTGAATGATATTTTGACTTCAGTCTAAAGGGATTTTCTCCCCGTTTTCTCTCATTCTGCATGAGGGGACGGAGAGAGAGGGATGTCGCCAATTGAATGAAGTGACCTTGCTGTGGATGTGCTGTGTCTTGCTACATTGCTACATTAATCGTATCTACCTAATTGTAGTATACAAGAAAGCAACGCTCGTGGGATCCCGTCTCTTATTCTCTAATTGAGTATTTCCAGTGTGAGAGCTGTGATACTGTGTAATAACCTTTCCGGTTGTTTTATGAGAACACTGCAAAAGTTTTTTTTTAATTCAAATTTCTCTATGAACGACCAGACATTGAAGTGATTCTATTATCTATTTATTTGTTTCTCTATTTATTTGTTATTTATTTGTTCATCTATGTATTTACTTACCTATTTATATATAATTTTAACTTTTTTATTCATTTATTCATTTGCTTTATTTATTTGTAGTCTCATTTTTATTTATTTGTCTATTAATCTTTATTTGTTTAATCAGTCAATGTATATGTACTGCATCTATTCATCTATTGATGTATTTATTTGTTCATTCATCTTATCTTATCTTGCCATGTCTCATCTTAGTTTATTTTTAAATAATATAATTTAATGATTTGCGTAAGATGGAAAGCTGTGGTCTCCCCTTGTTTCGTGCAGACTTTGTTTCGTTCCCGGCAGCGTCTGCCTTTCATAGCGAAACTAATAATATATAATTGACCTCAAGATCCTGCGAAAATTGTACTTCGGCGTATCGCATTAAAAGAAAACGAAGAATTGAGAGTTGCGGAGGGGCCAACTTTAATTTTGGTGCATATTGCTGTTGGAGGAATTGTTATAATGTGTTACAGTGCCAAAGCACGTTGACATAGGACATTTCGGGGGCAGAAATTAGTTAGATAAGTGCATATGTATATAAATATATATATATATATATATATATATATATATATATATATATATATATATATATATATATATATATAAATATATATATATATTAGTATAAATGGGCAGTAAGTTTTCTTGTAAACATGTTCGATTGAAGACCAGAGCTAATTCAATATCCACTATCTTCTTAGTGATTTTCTCAATTTTTCTAATAGTTTGTTTGATTCTTGAGGGGAGGTCAAACACAAGACTTCCGAGATCCATGATGTTATTGTATCGAAAAACATAACACAAAATATAAAATACAAGCTTTCGGTTGAGTCATACAACCATCTTCAGGTAAATAAGATTACATATACGAAACAGGAGAAGATAGTGGATATTGAATTAGCTCTGGTCTTCAATCGAACATATATATATAGATATGTATATATATATATATGTATATATATATATATATATATATATATAATATATAATGTGTGTGTGTGTGTGTGTGTGTGTGTGTGTGTGTGTGTGTGTGTGTGTGTGTGTGTATGTGTATGTGTGTGTACACGTAACAGTCACGGCATGCACCCAGCTTTTACTGGTCCCACATCCGTCCAGCTCCCATTTGTTGCCGCCGTTTTCTTTGCTCCTTGTTGTGGATGAAGGGTCACCCGTCTCCTGCCCTTTGAGTGGTTCAGAAGCAATGCAGCAGGGCACAGCACCTGCACAGCAGAGCTCGACATTAGAATAAAATAAAATAAATTGATAAAACAAAGTTAAATATACTTAAACTAAATAATAGTACAAGATAATGTTTAAGTATTATACAGCTGAATTAGTTTGCCGACAGCCACCTGGTACGGAAGATGTTAACAACTTATGGCCGAAATGTGTGGCAAGGGAGCATAAGTTGTATCATCTCATATGGGATAGGCAGGTCCTGTAATGGACCATAAAAGTTGTAAAGGACCGAGGTAATATGTGGGTGCCGTAGACCTCAGAGGAAAGACAGCAGTAAAGAAATATATACATATATATCATACTCCACTTCAGCGGGGAAGGATTTAGAGGTGCCTAGACTGGCTTGGAGATAGACAGAGGAGGACGATGGATGGCTGGGAAGGAAATGCTTAAAGAAGATTTCAGGTGATGTCCGTCCTTCAGCAATCATTTATGAATAAGTAAATTAGATGAACAAGTAAATGAATACCCTCGTAGATAAACAGATAAATTAAACCTGCATGACTCCATCTCTTTGGTTCAGAGCTTTTCCCAAGGATAGAAGCGCTGGATACTGCTGACAAAATGTTCTTCTGTTAAACGTCAGATTATTAAATTGTGGTGTGGAGGAGAGGGAAGAGGAAAGGAGGGAAGGGGATGGGGAGGGGGGGTCGGGGAGAGGGAAAGGGAGGGGAAGAGGGAAAGGGAAGGGGAGGGGAGGGGGAAGGAGGGGAGGGGAAGAGGAAGGGGAAAGGCAAGGAAGAGGAGAGGAAGGGAGGGGAGGGGAGGGGAGAGGAAAAGAGGGAAGGGGAGGGGAGAGGAAAGGAGGGAAGGGAATGGGGGGAGGGGGAGGTAGGGGAGAGGAAAGGGAGGGGGAGAGGGAAAAGGAAGGAAAAGGAAAAAGGGGGGAGAGGAGAGGCAGGGAAGAGGAGGGGGGATCAGAGGAGGTGAAGGGAGAGGTAGATGATGGGAAGAGCAGTGAAGTAAGGGGAAAGGCAGGGAAGAGGAAGGAGGAAGGGGAAGAGGGGGAGAGGGAGGGGCAGGATAAGGGAGGTGAGGGGTAGGGACAGGTCAACCCCCTTGCGTACCGAGTGACACTTACCTGGTTGTCGCCGGTTGATTTTATTTAGTGCTGCGTGATCTCACGCCCTTGGTAGCGAAGAGGTCGACTACCAGTGAGGTTTCGGGTGATGTTGTGATGCCGAGTTAAGTTTCAAGGTTATGACGAAGGATCGTGAGAGCCTGAAACGCTCGAAGGAGTCCGTATTGGGATCAAGGTTCTGGAGGCTGCGCGCGGCGAGTACCCGTGGGCCGACAACAACAGAGACGGATGATGATGTCCAAGGGAGTCTTGTTTCTATTATATCTTATTGGATTATATTTGTTTATTCATTAAGTCATTCATTCGTTTATTCGTTTATTTGTTTGTTTATTTTTGTTGTTTGGTTGTTTATTTGTTAAACTTTGTGTGTTTATTTGGGAATTTGTGTTTATATGTATGTTACTTTTGTTTTTATAGCCTTTTGTTTTTAAATTTATCTATTTATCTATCATTTTAGTCTTCTCTTTGTATTTTTGCCTTCTGTATTTCATATTTTTGTTGGTCGTTTTCGTTTTTTCTTTTTTAAGTATTTTCAGTCGTGTTTTCTGCTTTTTAGTATTTCTTTTCTGCTTGCACGGAGACTGAAGGTTCTCTCTCTATATATAATCTCTCTTTCTCTATCTCTCTATATCTATCTCCTTCTCTTTTTACGAAGGGCATAGTCTGTGAAGTCTTCATCTTCTGCCCCCTCCCTCTTCCTGTCCACCTCTCCCCCTCCCCCTCTCCCTCCACGGTAAGGTTATCGAAACAAGCGGGTTGTTTGAGGTATTCCTCTGTCAAGGTTTCCCAGATTTTGGAAAAAAAAAAAATCCCTTTATTGGGGAACCCTAGAATTTGGACAGTTTTGTTTCGAATATATATCAGTCAAATCGGCCATCCCGAGTCCACTGCTGAACAAAGGCCTCCTTCATAGCGTTCCATGATTTACACGACCGCGCCAACCTCTGACACGTCACTCTTGCAAATTTCTCTATCTCGTCTCTCCACCTTCTGTCTGGTCTTCCTCTTCCATGCTTTCTATCTCGCGGCGTCCTCTCAGTAACCCACTTGCTCCATCGCTCATCAGTCGTTCGCAGTAACTTACCTGCCTAATTCCACTTCCTCTCTTTTACCGCCTCCACAATATCTCTCACTCTAGTCTGCTCTCTCACCCAACTTGCTCTCTTTCGGTCTCAGCGTTATTCCCGCCATTGATCTCTCCATTCTCCTCTGTGTAATCCTTAGTTCTGTTTGCATATATATATATATATATATATATGTATGTATATATATATGTATATATATATATATATGTATATGTATATATATGTATATATATATGTATATATATATATATATATGTATGTATATATATATGTATGTATATATATATATATGTATGTATATATATATGTATGTATAATTGTATATATAGTATATATATATATATATGTATATATATATATATATATATATATATATTTATATATATATATATATATATATATATATTAAGACTCCCAATGGAGAGACTTAGCTGTACTTCGGCAAACGTTTTCGTGCACATTCGCAAAAGAGAACTTGAGCCACATTTGGTATATTTGGATAACACGCGGCTACGAAACTAACGATGGCTTAAGCATGTAGTCATCGAAGAGGTTCCTCCCCTTGCCATAACTATGATTTAATATCCTATAAAAATTGAAATATCGTGGAAAATCGTTAATTGTGAGCATGTTGGATTTAATCGTGCTTCACACGACATAAATCCGAGATCGAGCCTCGACAGCTCCCTGTGGACACTTGCCCTGAAGTCCAAGCACATAGGGCAAAGGTGCCGATCTTGGCCACAGCTAAGCGCCTCCTGGCCTGAGTTCCTTCTTGGTATCTCTGCCGAAGAGAAATGGCCTTGTCGGAGGGTGTCCTCGCTTGTGTGTTGTTGTATGGTCGTGTTCACTAATCTTCGATCGTTATCGCAACTGTTCGTTCGGGCTGGCTATTCTTTAACCTTAATCGGCGCGATTTTATTCTATTTTTTTTTTTTTTTTTTTTTACAATTACTTTTTTGTCCAGTCTACTCTCTCACCTGAATATAATCGTCAACCATATAAAAAAAAAAAAAAAGTCAACATTATTTTGGTACATCAATCGCTCCCAGTCACTTTCCGCCATATATGATTTTATTCTTAAATTTTACATTTCACTTTCTGTGTGATTGCGTAACGCGTGTTCTGTTCTTAAATAAATAAGCAAAGAAGGTCTAGTATTCGATCTCAACGAGGAAGCGTGAGGTTCTTCTGGGACGAGGAGTTCGAGCCTAATGGAGATGACTTGCCAAGAGTGCGGCCCAAGCCAAAGCTGAGCTCTTAGCCCCTTTGCCGCCAGACGATTTTACAGAGCTGGGCGCGTTCCTCCGTGCGTTCCTCGGTGCGTTCCGTTTTAGTTTGACCGCGGTTATCATTCCCAAAATATTAAAGCAATATAGGTGTCGGTATAGTATGTGGCCTACCTTTTGGATGTGACCTACGAAATTTTTGTTTGGTATAGTATGTGGCCTACTGGAATTTTATTTCGGTATGAACCTGTCTCTTATGCTTTAATAGTTTGGGAGCGCTAACCGCGGCCAAACTAAAGAGGGACGCAGCAAGGAACGCACCGAGGAAGGCACCCAGCTCTGCGATTTTATTATACTGCATGGCACCCTTCTACTAGGGAAGAGGTTATAGTTTATGATCTACCTCTTTACCGTAATGGTGAAATAGTCTGGGTGTCTCGTATCTCGGCCTGAATGGGATCTTAGAAGATCGGGATCCTGCGCAGAACGCTTAAGTCAAGATAGAATAGAATATATATATGCATTCACATGTATTTGTATGTATTTTATGAATGTGTATACATATATATATATATATATATATATGTATATATGTATTGCTAAATTTAGGAAGCAGGTTTG
>NC_134792.1:40449900-40464900 GCF_046742065.1 Oratosquilla oratoria | reverse complement strand
CAAACAACAATACTAAAAACACTGCAAACGAACAGTGTGTAAGGGTTCTATAAAACATGCAAAAGATAAATGCTGTGATTTGACAAGAAAAAAAAAAGAAGAGAGAGAGAAAGAAGAAAGTTAAGATTGAGAAAGGAGTATGGCAAGGTGACATAACTTTACCTAAGTTACTTGCATTTTTGAAGGGATTTTCAGAATTAAGTTTGGAGGGGAAAGTCACAATTAATATCTTAATCACCCGACATTTGTGGATATAAAATTAATTTTATTAGTGTCATTATTCTTACATTATATTCCTTGTGTGTGCGATTATTTTGATATAGCATATCAACACAACGAAGTCTGTTATGTTTAAGGATTTGTGTTTTTGTAAATGATTTTTAAATTTGGAGTACGTATAGTCAGGAGCAAAAGTTATAACCCACGTTATAGTTCTCACAACGTCAATGTGATCTTTTTTTGTCAATTACGTAATATATTTTCCTACAAAGTATTTACCTTGCAGTTAGGTAATTTTCTTGAACAGAAATATATACATATATATATATATATATATATATATATATATATATATATTTGGGGGGGGAGGTCAGACAAAAAAAAAAAAAATTGCATCATGAAAAACTCTAGGTGGGTTAGAAATGTTTGCTTGTGACAATGCAGTCTCCGGTTGCCTATACATTCCTGTAAATTCTTCGTCACAAGACGCCTATCCTTGGTCGCCGACTCTGTGGCACAACCTAAGTGCTACAGGACAAATGGGCAAGAGAGTGAATGAGTGAAGGAGTTATGCCCAAGAACAAAGGACGCCTTCAGCGGCACCAGGACTCGGGCCCAAGACCAGGAGGGCTGGGGGGGAGGGGCTGGGGTGGATGGGGTTAGAGGTTGGGGGTGGGTGGGGTCAGGCGCTGGGGGGGGGTTGGGGGGTCAAATAAGGATGGGATAGAGTGCGGCTGTAGAGATGTCATGGGGTTGTCGGGTCTCCAGGGGTAGTAGTTAGGAAAGGATGTGGTGAGGTTAGGTTAGGTTAGGTTAGATAACTTAGGACGTGTGTATGGTGTGTGTGTGTGTGTGTGTGTGTGTGTGTGTGTGTGTGTGTGTGTGTGTGTGTGTGTGTGTGTGTGTATGTGTGTGTGTGTTAGATTCACCATGGTCTTGGATCACGTGTTGGACTCGTGATCGACAGCTGTTTCCCTCCCGGAAGAGCTCAAAGCTCATATCACCGATCTTGCGACCTTACATGCACACACACACACACAACTCCCTGCCCACGAGAGTTGGAGTAACGACTCACAGCGCAGCGATACTGAAATTATTTCAGCCCTGGGCGGGATTCGAACCCGGACTGCCGTAGTGGCAGCCGCGAACTCTATCACTGCGCCACGATTGTGTGTGTGTATGTATACGTGTGTGTGTATGTATACGTGTGTGTGTGTGTGTATACATGTGTATGTATGTGTTCGTGTGTATGTGTATGCATCTGTACGTGCGTGTATGTGTGCAAGTGGGTGTACGTGGCTGTACATGTATACAACAAAGTACAGAGAAACTGGAGTCGTCTTGATCAAGGCAAAAGGGTTTGGGGCTCGGAGGACAATGAGTCATAACAATTGTGTTTCATTCTGGAGTTGGCAAGGAGGGCGTGAACGAGGCCTAAGGCCTTTATGGTTTGAAAGACCCAATAAAACATAAGACGAGTGAAAATATGTTTCTCAATTATAGAACCAGGAACATAAAGCTGGAGACGATCAATTATTTTGGTTAATTATCTGTGGAAAACCAAAGATATATTTATTATTCGGTTCAGCTCATTGTGGGTTTATGAAAATGGGCAGATGGAGAGTGAAAAGAAATAACGTAGGAAGAGAGGGACAGAGGGGAATGGCAAGAAGAGGGGAGAAAGCGAGGGGACCTATCTTCTTGCTCCCCATTTCCCCCTCCAATCAATTTTCCTTCCCTTCCCTTCACTTTACTCCACTTCCATTCCATTACCTTCAATTACCTTTCTTTCCTTTTCCTTTCCTCCCTTCCCTTCCCTCCTCTCCACTCCCCTACTTCCTTGCCTCCCCTCCCCTCCCCTCACCTTCCCCCTCCTCTCCCCTCCCCTCCCCTTCCCCTTCCCTCCCCTTTACTCTCCTCTTGTACCTCCTCTCCTCCCTTCCCCTACTCTTCCCTCCCTTCCCCCCCTTCCCTCCCTTCCCCTTCTCTCCCCCTTCCACTCCTCACCCCTCCCCTCACCCTCCCCACACCCTCCCGTCTCCCCTACCTCCTCTCCACTCTCCTCCCCTCCCCTCCCATCTCATTTCCCCTCCCATCTCATCTTCCCTCCCCTCCCAGTTCCCCTCTCATCTCATATCCCTCTCCCTTTATCTCCCTTCCCATCTCATCTCACTTCTCCCCTCCCCTCCCATCTACCTCCATTCCACCCCTCTCCTCTAATCTCCCTTCTAATCTCCCTTACACTCCACCCCCTCCCCTCCCGTTCCACCCTTCCCATCCACCCTTCTCCTCCACTTCGCTCTTCCGCTTCTTTCACTCTTCCCTCTTTCAACCCCTAAATCGCCCCACTAGCAAGGATGACCCAAGCAGAGACGAGAGTAAGACGAGAGATTATTTTGGCCGTGGGAGCGACAAATATGTTTCTCAGCGTAAGATGAAATTCTCTAATTACTTTTATCTTTTATTAATCGTAAAGTCGTCCTTCGATTCCTGCACAAGTCATTGTTGGTGGCAAAGGTACCTTTTGCTCGATGAAATTATCCCTGAACGAAGATCATCCATGGCTCAACGATGATCGTCAAACGATTGTTAACCCATTCAACTCCGATGACAAGATGTCTTGTCATTTGGTCAAATAAAACAAAAAATCATAATAAAACAACAAAATGTTTGATGATCAAACAGCACCAGAAAAATATGACGTCATCAGTCCTCCTCGAGGAGGACTGATGACGTCATATTTTTCTGGTGCTGTTTGATCATCAAACATTTTGTTGTTTTATTATGATTTTTTGTTTTATTTGACCAAATGACAAGACATCTTGTCATCGGAGTTGAATGGGTTAAGAGCACTAATTATTTGTTTATAGAGACTTTAGAGGCAGCCCCATTCTAGAATTAGTGCTCTAGACAATCGTTTGACAATCATCGTTGTGTCACGAGCGATCATCGTTGAGCGATAACCGTACCGAGGAAAACTTATCTTCCTCGTCGCGGGTTCGATTCCTGCACTACTCCCCGATTCCCAGCAGTCCGAACGCAGAACAGGACAAAGGTGACGGCTTCGGCCGCAGCTACGCGCCCCTTTCACCATCCTTCTTCTATTATCACTAGATGTAACTCTCTCTCTCTCTCTCTCAGATATATATATATATATATATATATATATATTTCTCTCTTCCTCCTCCCCCCCCCTCACCTTTGTTTCCACGGTCCTAAATCTCGAAGAGTTTTCACAACACATGAGGTTGTATCGTCCGGTCAATGTCGAGCCTTCCACGTGCCAGAACAGAAATTCACACTATTATACATAAAGTACCTAATTTCTTCCTTGCATTCTGTAGAAACAGTTTTTTTAATGTGTGTTTGTGTGTGTGTGTGTGTGTGTGTGTGTGTGTGTGTGTGTGTGTGTGTGTGTGTGTGTAGTATGTATGCATGTATGTATGTCGTTACGCACTAGTTAGACTAAACACGAGTTCGTAGCACTGGGCTCCACCCACCGTCACTGTTCAATGCTCGGCGCAGAGGCAAAGCATTTGTTACCTTCTCGCTCGTCCTCCTCCCCAGATGCCGTCCCCTATGGAGGAAGCAGAAATGTCCATTTCCCCGCATGTCTTCGGCGGGACACGAGGGAATGGGTGAGGGCGGGAGGGAAGGAGAGGAGGACTTCAGCCCAAAACAAATAACTGTTTATGTGCTCCTCAGGCAACAAATGTCTCCTTCTTTCACGTCAGAAATGATGACGGCTTGACGTCACGATCGTGAATGGTAGAGGAAATGGTCCGCTTTGTCTATCTATCTTTCTATCTGTCTGTTTATCTATAACCCTGCGTTTGTCCCTTCTTCTCCAGCCTTCCTTATTTTCTTCCCATCTCCTTTTCCTCTTCTCTCACGACATCCATCTTGTCCCCTTTTCCTTCCTATTATATCTAGTCTGTTCCCCTTCACTCCCCTCCCCTTCCCCTTCCTCACCTTATTATTCTCTTCTCTTACTCTCCTGCCCCCTACCCTCACCCACCCTTCACCTATTTCTCATTCACAATGACGGTGAATACAATGACGATGATAACAATGATGATAACAATGACTATGATAACAATGACGACGCTAACAATGACGATGATGATGATAATTTTGATGACAATGATAATATAACAATGACGATGATAACAATGACGACGATTATGATAATTTTGATGACAATGATAATATAACAGTGACGATGATAACAATGACGATTATGATGATAATTATGATGACAATGACGATGATAACAATGACGATGATGATAATTTTGATGACAATGATAATATAACAATGACGATGATAACAATGACGATGATGATGATAATTATGATGACAATGATAATATAACAATGACGATGATAATAATGACGGTGGTAACAATGAGAATGATAACAATGATGATAACAATGACTATGATAATAATGACGACGCTAACAATGACGATGATGATGATAATTTTGATGACAATGATAATATAACAATGACGATGATAATAATGACGGTGATAACAATGACGATGATAACAATGATGATAACAATGACAGTGATAACAATGATACTGATAACAATGATAAGATAGTGCTAATGATAACAATGACAATGACAACAATGACAATGATAACAAAGACAGTGATAAGAAAGACAATAGTAACAGTGATAATGATAACAACAACATAGATTGTACCCTTGTGGACGAGGATCGTGGGGTTGCATGATATGGGTCAGTGACAACCACCAACTACGAAAGCAACAACAACAACAACAACAATAACAACCGACCACACACCGACCACCACCATCTGACTCGCCAGCTGAAATCGCAAGGGCCTCTTGTTACCATTTCCGCTTCCTTCGCCAGCAGCAACACCATCTGATATCGACCCAAGCCTCATCACCACAGTCATTATCGTCATCAATATCATCATAAACCATAATACCAGCACTTCAAGTCACCACTACCACTACTGCCATCACCTTATCATGAATAGTGTCTTTTTGTGTATTAACCATGGTCATGGATCACGTGTTGGACTCATGATCGACTATTTCTCTCCCGGAAGAGAGCTCAGAACTCGTATATGACCAATCTATGGGTAATGCTGTGACCTTACACGCACACACACACCCAACTCCCCGCCCACAAGAGTTGGAGATACGACTTGCAGCGCAGCGGTACTGAAATCATTTCAGCCCTGGGCGGGATTCTAACCCGGATCTACGAAGTGGCAGCCGGGAATTCTACCAACCGCGCCGTGTGTGTGTGTGTGTGTGTGTGTGTGTGTGTGTGTGTGTGTGTGTGTGTGTGTGTGTGTGTGTGTGTGTGTGTGTGTGTGTGTGTGTGTGTGTGTGTGTGTGTGTGTGTAAGTGTATGTGTGTGTGTGTGTGTGTGTGTGTGTGTGTGTGTGTGTGTGTGTGTGTCTGTCTGTCTGTCTGTCTAAACGTTTTGTTACAAATACCCGTACCTAGACAACGTCTCAAAACGGTGCGAATGTACCTACTCTTACTTCATTGACAGAAAACAAATTCATCAGTTCTAAACAACAAAAATTCCTTCGCATATTTTTGGCACGCTATGGGGGTCGTATAAGAACATCCTAAATTCTACATAACATTACCATTATCATTATCTCGTACATCTCCCTCTAACTCTCGTTCTCACGGGACTTCGTGGGTCTTGAGTGCTATAATGTTTTTCTTCTTTGGCTCGGAAACGCCCAGAGTCTTAAGAGCCAACAACCCTCGCCTCCACATCTGCTCAGCCCTCTCCTACATCCCGAAATAGCCCACAATTCTTATAATCCTCTTCCTCTTCCTCCTCCTCTTCCTCTTCCTCCTCCTCCTCTTCCTCCTTCTCCTCTTCCTCCTCCTCCTCCTCCTCCTCCTCCTCCTCCTCTTCTTCCTAATCTTTTTATTTCTGTTTCTCCTACTTTTCCTCCTTTTCCTTCTCATAATACTCCTAATCGCCCTCGTCCTACCCTCGTGTTCCTCCTCCTCCTCCTCCTTCTCCTCCTCCTCCTCCTCCTCCTCCTCCTCCTCCTCCTCCTTCTCGTCCTCCTCCTCCTCCTCCTCCTCCTCCTCCTCCTTCTCCTCCTCCTCCTCCTCCTTCTCCTCCTCCTCCTCCTCCTCCTCCTCCTCCTCCTCCTCCTCCTCCTCCTCCTCCTCCTCCTCCTCCTCCTCCTCTTTCTCGTCCTTGTCCTCCTCCTCTTTCTCATTCTACTCTCGTGTTCATTCTCGTCCTCCTCCTCCTTGTCCTCGTCCTCTTTCTACTCTTCTTCCTCCTCCTCCCGTCCTCGTCCTCCTTGTCCTCGTCTTCCATCTCCTCTTCCTCTTCATCCTCTTCCTCATCCTCGTCGTCCTCGTCCTCGTCCTCATCCTTCTCTTCCTCATCCTTCTCTTCCTCGTCCTCCTCGTCCTCGTCTTCCACCTCCTCTTCCTCGTCCTCCTCTTCCTCCTCGTCGTCGTCCCCCTCGTCCTCGTTCTCCTCGTTCTCATCCTTCATCATTTCCTCGTCTCCCTCCTCCTTGTCTTTTTCCTCGTCTTTCTCCTCCTCGTCCTCCTCCTCCTCCTCCTTCTTTCTCCTATTTTCTTCTCTTCCTCCTCTTCCAACTCCTCTTCTTCTTCTTCCTCGTCCTCCTCGTCTTCTTCCTCCTCCTTCTCTCCCTTACACTTCACATGTAAAAAATGCGGAAGGTATCGGTGCCTCCTTCCGTATGGAAAGACTCGTAAAAAATAAAATAAGATAAAATAAATAAATTAAATAAATAAATAAATGAATAAATAAATAAAAAATAAATAAATAAATGAATAGAAAAATAGATCAAAGAAAGAAGAAACGAAATGCACAAAGGAAGGCAATGTCATCTACAGCGCCACGTCTTTACCCTTTTATTACAGACACTTTGTGTATACTCCCCACTCCTCTGTGGAATGCACAGCCACTGTCAAAAGTCTTAAACCACTAGACCATTTCCACACTGCAAATTTCACGTTTGTCGCAGAATATGTGGTATATATTTCTATACAACGATATACCTCAACTATGGAACAGATTATAGAAAAATATACAGGGAGCAACAAAAGTTACAGTGCCATAGTGAAAACCGAAAGGAGGGTGAAGGCTTTTGAGCACAACTGTACGAACACTAGTTGTGCCATAAGTGACATTCTACCCCCAAATAATAATGAAAATAAAAATAAAGAATAAAAATAAAAATAAAAATAAAAACAAAATAATACAAATGAATAATAAGATAATGAAAAAATAACAATAATAAATGATATAAATGAATAAAGATTAATGTAAAAAAAATCTACTTCCCGCTCATCTCCCTCCTTGTCTATCTGCTCCAGTTTTCTTTACGTTCCTTCCCATTCTTTCCCTCAACTGAACTGTGAAATGTGCCTCTTCCATGCTTATCACCTTCCTCTCCACGGGCTTGAGGCTGTCCTTTTTTTCTTGGATGATGCCACAAAGGCTCACAAAATTATAAGCTCATAAGACAAGCTCACAAGGCATAAGCTCTCAAAACATAAGCTCACAAGAAATATACTATGTAAGATAAGCTCACAAGAAATAAGCTCACAAGACATAAGCTCACAAGACATGACCTCATCAGACAAAAGTTTACAAAACTAAAAACTCACAACAAATAAGCACACAGACACACGCTCATACGACATAAACTCACAAGACATAAGCTTATAAAACTCACGAAACTTATATTGCTCATGAGATATAAGCTCACGAGAGAAGCTCAGGAGGCATAAGCTCACAATGTATAAACTACCAAGCTATAAGCTCACAAGACATGAGGTCACATGACATGAACTCCCAAGACAAAAAGTCACAAGACATGAGCTCACAAGACAAAAAATCGCATCTTACATGCCATACACACCTGAGTTCATTCAGATTATATACAAATATGCATTTTCTTAGGCGTATTACATAATATAATGGCAATATTTCTCTACGTATTGTCCAACTAATATAAAACACATAATGAAATTAAAGTTGCTATCAGATATATGTTTGTTGCTGGACTGAATTATATTCCTGTTTGACTAAGAATTACAACTTACAACAAGCAAATCTTTACCTGTTTATCCAGAATATTATATTTTACATTATTTACACTGACCTTATGGCCGGGGAATTTTTGGTAAGGTTTTTAATACTGCTGGTATTTCTTAGTTATTCAGTGCAGTGATGCAGTGGGGTATGACGTATGCTGGCCAGTTTAATGCTACGTATGTACAAAGGGACTGAAAACTTGTGCAATTATAACTTATGTTGGGTTTATCTTAAGATGTTAGTTTAAGATAATCCCCCTCTAGCGACTGCCAGGTACGTCAACCTTGATTTCTGTGCGAATAAACCTAAGAACATATGTGTCATAAAAAACAATTTCCCTGTTGGTGTTCTTGGAATATGTATGTCGTGGAAATTTTGTAGACTATTGAAAAAGGGATGAGAATTAGGTGTTACGAATGTATGAGTAGCGTTCTTCTACAAAAACGTTTTGTGACATTACGTGCAACATTGTATATATATATATATATATATATGTATATATGTATATATGTATATATGTATATATGTATATATGTATATATGTATATATGCAAAGTAGACCACTTGGAAAAAGAAACTAACGAAGCAGAGCGCTTTCGTATATTACATCTTCAGTGCAAAAGGGAACACACGTACCCGTGTTCTTATTAGCATATATATATATATATATATATATATATATGTATATATATATATATATATTATATATATACATATATATATATAATATAATATAATATAATATACATATATATATGTGTATATATATATATATAATATGATATATATATGTATATATATATATACACACACATATATGTATATTTATACATATATATATATATATGTATATATATATGTATATGTATATATATATATATATATATATATATATATATATATATATATTCATTCGTGGTTTATCAAAGCCTTTTATGCTTTTTCGTCCCCATTTTGTTCCTTATTTTTGAAGGTAATAAGTTGTCCCCTAGACAACATAGGTGTGTGTGTGTGTGTGTGTGTGTGTGTGTGTGTGTGTGTGTGTGTGTGTGTGTGTGTGTGTGTGTGTGTGTGTGTGTGTAAGTGTGTGTTTGTGTGTTTACATGCGTACATGAGTGCATGCGTGTGTGCATGAATGTGTGTGTGTGTGCGTCAGTGTAGGTCTAGGAAGTGCGCAAGTTTATTGGGTCATTAGACCAGGAAGTTTTCTGCCACGTAAGGAGGTAAAAGAAGAAGAAGGAGAAGATACAGGATTGAGTGATTCACAGACAAACTCCTCAAGGTCAAGGTGACGACGAAAATGATGCTGGTGATCTTGACCACGATGATGATGTTCCTCAGACGAAGGGACTCGACACCTCGAAGGGCGAGCCTCAAGGATGAGAAGCTCAGTTGCCCGAAGGACGAGGTCCTTGAGCTCAGCCTCAAGTCCCTCGTGACCTCATCCTCACCCTCGGGAGGGGAAGTCTTGCATTCAGCCATGATCAGGTTATCTTTGAATCTTTTCGACCTGGCGAGGTAGATTTTTTTAAAGGTTGGTTGTCCAGTCCTCCATGTGGGTCCCTCACCCGAATGAAAGTCTGTAAAGAGACTAAGCAAAGTTTGCTTTATATAAAGCTGCAAGCAAATGGGACCAACTTAAGATCCCTCGTCATTCAGATCCAGAGTTCCTCTCACTTTCTTGAGCTAAATAAAATCATCTTAACATTTAACACTTGCCCTCCAAGCATACCTTGCTTCATCTGTAGCTAGTTCATAACTCTACAACTCAGTGCTTCTACCACCAATACAAGCTCGCTCTCTCTCTCTCTCTCTCTCTCTCTCTCTCTCTCTCTCTCTCTCTCTCTCTCTCTCTCTCTCTCTCTCTCTCTCTCTCTCTCTCTCTCTCTCTCTCTCTCTCTCTCTCGCCTCTCTCTCGCCTCTCTCTCCTCTCTCTCGCCTCTCTCTCGCCTCTCTCTCGCCTCTCTCTCTCTCTCTCTCTCTCTCTCTCTCTCTCTCTCTCTCTCTCTCTCTCTCTCTCTCTCTCTCTCTCTCTCTCTCTCTCTCTCTCTCTCTCTCTCTCTCTCTCTCTCTCTCTCTCTCTCTCTCTCTCTCTCTCTCTCTCTCTCTCTCTCTCTCTCTCTCTCTCTCTCTCTCTCTCTCTCTCTCTCTCTCTCTCTCTCTCTCTCTCTCTCTCTCTCTCTCTCTCTCACTCTCTCTCTCTCTCTCTCTCTCTCTCTCTCTCTCTCTCTCTCTCTCTCTCTCTCTCTCTCTCTCTCTCTCTCTCTCTCTCTCTCTCTCTCTCTCTCTCTCTCTTACTCTCTCTCTCTCTCTCTCTCTCTCTCTCTCTCTCTCTCTTACTCTCTCTCTCTTTCTCTCTATCTTACTCTCTCTCTCTTATCTTTGACACTTGACACCACCTTTGATATCAAATATTCTTCCTTGTTTACATGCAGTGGTTTGTGCTCAAACAAGGCTCATCTATAAATTAGAAACTGACTGAACTTTTTGACAAAATTGTGGCGAGAATATTGAAACTGATGCCCTCAAAACGATATAAGTACCCAGAATATCGAACCTAGTAACCGACTGAAATCAAAGAATTACAGAATGATATCATCAAGACCATTTAATGATTTCGGTTTACATATATGGGGTGTGACATACCCCACGTAATTGTTCTAAGGTTAAAAGCACTTCAGGAAAACGCTAACCATAACAACAACTTGAACATACACGTGTATGGCGTCAGTCAACTGATCGTATTCGTTGAGTTCCCACGGACTTACAAAGGATTACAAAGAAGAAGCGTGCCGACAAGAGACCATTTGGTCCATAACTAGGTCGGTTTAAAAAAAAAAAAAAAAATATATATATATATATATATATATATATATATATAATAGTAATAAATGAATAGACAAAAAAATCATAATAATATAAGTAATGATAAATAAAAATATGCATAGGCATAGTTAAATGATAAACAAACAGTTAAATAGTAAATAATAATAAATTGACAGATAAGTAATAATAAAATTAAAATCAAGCAAATAATAATAAACAAACAGACAAATAATACCTTGTGGAGGAAGTTTTCCCTAAGATGAAAGAAATCACCTGGCGGCAATTAGAATAAATTACCAAAGTCGTAAAACTCGTTAGGAAAGTTGAATTCCATTCCTACAGTGAAATTGTTTGTCGTTCGCCTGAACGATAATACGATCTGTTCCTTATCGTAGGGTTGGATTTAATCGAGATGATATTAACCACCTCACTTCGGTGATGTTCCCGAAGGTAAACAAAAACGCCATGACACTAAGAATAAAATATTCAAGGTTTGTTATTTGTTTTATTAATAGATTATGTTCAGTAGGTTACGTTATTCGTTGTGCTCCTTAATAAGACCGTATGACGCCAGCCATACCAGCATATTCCTTGTACTGTATGTCGTGTTAATAGATTCTGTTTTCTTGCAGGAGGAGATTAACGCTGTCTTCGTGGGTGCTTCGGAGAGGAAGACACTCCCCAGAGACGACTCGGGCACCGGACGATCAAGGGGCGAGACCCCGCCCCAGGGACGCGCCCAGACGCCCGCGCGCCCACCCCCCGCCGACGCCGGGCAGGCCTCTCCCTCCAAAATCCGTAAGGTCCACCGGGCCCCCCAGAGGAGAAGAACCGAACCCTCGCCTCCCTTGCCCCGTCGCCTTACTCCTTCATCCCCCCGTGAAAGGCGCCGCTTCCCCCTGGTGAAGAAGCCTCGGCGCATTTCGGCGCCCGCCGGGCACCCAGCCACTCTCCAGGGAGCCCAAGCCTCGAGGGACGCCCAGCCATGGCGTCTCAAGGAAGACCCTGTGTTGCGGGAATGGTCCCAGAGTCTCATGCGCGACTTCCAGAGCCTTGTGGAAGCTGAGTTGAAGTCTCTGAACAAGACCTCCCTCCCCCCGCCGGCGGCGTCGAACGGTGACTGCGCCAAAAAGGGCAATGGAAAGAAGGATTTGAATACCCCGAAGAAGGAAGAGGACCGAAGGGTGCCGAGCAGAAGCCAGGTTAGGATGGGGGGGTCGCAGAGCGTACAGCAAGACCCTCATTCCCTTCCGTGGGAAACCGGCGGCAGCGGCGGGGAGCGCTCCCCGTTCCTGACCTACACGCTGCCGAGGTCCTCACACCGTAGTATCAGCTTGAGTACAACCAAACATCGGATGTCCGCTGCCCACCCAGACGACCACGACGTCCAGTGCCAGCTCCTCCGTGTCAATCCTCGCTTCTCGAGGTCCTATTCCTTGGACGAGGGCCGAGGCCTTAGCCCCTGGGCCCTACATCACCTAACCCTCATCGACAAAGCGCACAATGGCACGGGGCAGTCGGAGACGGCCCCCCGAACCCCTCCACGGGCGCCTCCAACACCTCCTCCGCTGCCACTGACGCCCCCCGACGACTCGAGAGTCCTCGTGGACACGACGGGGATCTACGGCAAGATCCGCAAGACGGGGTGCAGTGAGCGCGACAACGAGAAGTGGCGACCTCTCGTGGTCGAGGCCAAAGTCGAGGTCGCGGGGCCTCCAGTGGGCAATGGATGGCCGGCAGCGGCGGCGGAGGCGGAGGCGGAGGCGGTGGAGGAGGCGGCGAAGGCTGCATCGAGTGCAGAGGGAACAGACGCCTCGCTGCATGCATTGAGCGAGGAAGCCCTGCACAAGGACGAGGTGGACGGCCTGCCGTGGATGGACCAGGAGGACCTCGCGTCGATAACAGACCGGTCCTCCTATGTAGAGAGTGACGTGATGACGCCCGTGGTGAGCGAGACGGAGCTTGTGGTTGGTGACTGTGCAGTTCAGAGCGTCAGTAGCTGTAGTGAGCGCGGCAGTGTAGTGGAGCGCGAGATTGGCACTGGGTGCCAGGCGGACAGCAGTGCCACGCTGTGTGGTGATAGCAGCAGCAGCAGCCAGACGTGTAGTGGTAGTGACGAACGCGGTCCTGTTGTGACGAAGAATAGTGACATCGGTGTTCAGGTTACCGTAGAAGGCGCGGACGGTGTCTTTGCGAGAGACGCGAACAAGGACGACAATAGAGAAGGACTGGGTGGTGGATTAGGCCTCCTGACGAAGGGTTCGAGTGAAGGTGAGCTTCTAAGAGTGGACCCAGGGCCTCAGGAGGATGGTCGTCGGCACACCCTGCCGAGTCCTGGTGGAAGAATGACAGTGACCACCCTCAGCAGCGGCGACACCAAGCTCTCCATGCACTCACTACGACTTCCTGGGGCCTTGCCCCAATTCACGGCCTCGTCCTGGGAGACGCTGCCTCCTGCTGACGAGACGGAAGTGGAGTTGGAACAGAAGCCCATCTTTGTCGAGGTGAGGTCGCCCTCTGTCTCCTCCCTCAGCGTCGCCAGTTCGGCGTCGCTCAACTCCTCGTTGTCTGATATCTCCCGACTGAGCATCCATGACGACGATGTCACCGGGACCTCGTGGCCCTCGAGCCCCGTTACCTCAGGGTTCCCCCCGGAGGGCTTGTTCGGACCTTGTTCCCCAGGAACTCGAGGACGACCACAGGGAGACGGAGGGCACCCGGGCACCACCCGGAAGGACTTCGATGATACTGACCACCAGAAATTCCGGAGGGAAACCCGTACGAGTGTTAGCGGAGGGGACACTTTCAAGGTTGATATTAATAGAAATATTGGAAAGAATCGAGAGAAGTCGGAAGGCGTGGCTCCTGACGGAGGAGTGCAAGAACAGGAGGAGGCGACACCCTCGCCTGAGCCTATTACCGGGATCTTGCAGCTCACACCGCTGAAAGACATTCACGAAAATGGAATCATGTTTTCCATTTCTATTCCGGAAAAGGGGGTCGGCGGCCGCACGCCTCCCTCTTCCAGAACGCATGCGCAGTTCCAGGAGACCGAACTGAGGCGGTCCTACTCGACCACCGCTGATGAAGCCTCGAAGGACAAGGCAACCGAGCCGACTTCGAACAAGAAGAGATTCCGCACGATGTCCGAGAACAGCTTCAGCAGAAACCGGAAGGTCGCCATTACCGGAGGTAGGCATCCGGGAAGCGTCTTCCGGGTCGCCGACGTGTACGACACAAGTCCCCGGATTGTCGGGGAGATCGTGAAGAAGCGCGATGCGGCGGTCTCGGTTGACACGCTGACGAAGGACGTGGACAGCCTGAGCCTGAGGGACGAGGAGACAAAGACACCATGCGGGAGGCCAAGTGCCACTGCAGGAGAGGTTTCGGAAGCGGTAAAGGCGTCGAGGAACATGATCAAGGGGCGAAGTCTCAGCTTGCCAGCCCCGAGGAGCACCTCCGGACCATCTGTAGTGGTAAGTTTCACGAGAATGTTTTGGGTAAACACGAACTTGATACGGAAAGTAGTTGAGGGACGCCGGAGAAAGAAACAAAGTAAATAAATGAATAAGTTAATTAATACATACCATTCAGTTTGTGCTTAGATCTTATTAGCTTCATACATTTTTTTTTTATCTTTTTTTTCGGTTGGGCGGAAAGAGGAAAGTTTTGCTTTAGATACCGAAGCTGTTTATCGGGATGTTGCCTGTTGACTCTGTTTAGGACAAGTGGTGGCTTGAAGGCCAACAACATCCGGTGCCTTGCATGCCTCAGCCCCGGCGCAGACGCGGACGTGCCCACCCGGACACGCATATGAATAAGTGCGCGCGAGCACATCCAGAATGTGAGAGTGG
>NC_134792.1:40432400-40437400 GCF_046742065.1 Oratosquilla oratoria | reverse complement strand
ACAAAGTATATATTATCTATGCAATGAATGAATAAATAAATAAATAAATAAATAAATAAATAAATAGTACCATAACCAGCGGGAGTCGCCGTGAAATATGATGCTGTAGTCTAAGGCTACCCTCTTGCCACAGAAAATGGATCACTGCAGAAAACGGGAATCCTGTTTTGGGCCAGGTGCTTTCAGGCTCTGTAAATATATTCGAGACTAGGAAAGGATGATTCATAATATAAAAGCCACGCTTACATATGTAGATATGTAGTATGATAATTATATTGTGATATATGCTTAGGATTCACAACAAAGACGTAACGAAAATGTCATGTCGTAGAGTACTGATCATTGAATCAACTTCGCAAGTCGAAGTTCGTTATTGTCTTTGTGTTCTACTTTCAAAGTTTAAGAGTTGCTTTGCCCCAGTTTCCTTTATGAGGAAATATCTATTGGATCAAAAGAATAAAGAATATAAAGTGTGTCACATTAATGAAAATTTTTATCCTCTTCAATCCAAAGGCGCCTTTTATTTCTATTTTTATTTATTCGTATATTTGTTTATCTATTTATTTATCTACTTATCTACCTATTTATTTATCTATTTAGCTATTTATTTTATTTATGTATATTTATTTGTCTTTATTTATTTATTTATTTATCTTTTTATTTATCTATTTAGCTATTTATTCATTTTATTTATGTACTTATTTATTTATTTATCTTTTTATTTATTTATTTATTTATCTTTTTATTTATCTTTTTATTCATTTATCTTTAATGTATTACTGAAGAATCAGGACGTAAGATTCACTGCCGCTTTGGTACTGACCTTTTTGTTTCATTATGGTTAAAACCAGACAATTCTCTTCAGTTGATGGGGGCGGGGTGGAGCGGTCTCGGGCCGAAACGAGCTCTCTGTCGACCGAGACCCCACGTTGACCCCAAGTCAGGAGAATAGAGTTGTCTGTCATTAACCACCTACAACTACACTTATACATTTATCTTATTTATCATTACTTATATTATAATTTTTATTGATTTATTATTTTTTTTTTTATCTATTTATCATTTTTATATTCTTTTCCGCATCCGAGCTAGTTATGGACCAAAAGGTCTCTCGTCGGCATGCTCCGCCTTTGTAATCCTTCCTTTGTTATCCTTTGTAGTTTCTGTAACGCTAGTTTCAACGAGGTCGCGGAATCAAAGATTGACCTGGTTAAGCGAAGGCTGACAGAGTGGTCCACGAATGGAATAGACCTAACAACCACGTAATGAGCGCTGAAACTACCGGTTGTTTTAAGAAAAGGTTAGACAACTTTCTGGATGGGAATGATAGGTGGTAATGGATATGGAACTGCCTAGTGTATGCTTTATAATTTCTTGCAGTCTCCTTCATTCTTGTGTTTTTATGTTATGTCCTTATATAAGGTCACATGTGTAGGAGGTCCTTCATAGGATAGGGAAGGCTGAGAAGGCCACATGTGTAGGAGGTCCTTCATAGGATAGGGAAGGGTGAGAAGGCTGTCATGGGTCCCTGGGGTCCCTGGTCCCCTAAGGGACCCATGACAAGAATTTAGGGTGGCCATGGCCTGCTGTTACAAACTATACATTTCTGTAAAATGTAGTCTAGTGACCTAAGTTAAGCATAACACAATAATATCAAATATAAGATAATTGTGATTGTTAACTTTGTAATAAAAGCAAAGGGTTTCTCTTCATCAACATATTATTATTATTTCATTTTATTTATTTATTTATTTATTTATTTATTTATTTTGGTAGGGTGGGATTTTGGAGAAAGATGAAGGGGTAGCCACACGAATGTTAAAAGTTCGTGAAGCGGGGGAATGGAGTGAGAAAGTTCGAGAACCTAGGAGGACTGAAGGACAGAAACGAAAGCTTGACAGACAGGAAGGAGAGGTAGACAGAGGAGCCTGGGTTGGAGAAGAGGCCACGCAGGAGAGTCCACAAGAGCGTATGGCCTCTTGAAGTTGTATTTATACTACCTGATAGCTACCCTGTCTTGCGAAAGCGCGCGAACGCACGCACGCACGCACAAGCTCACCAGGGCTCAAACGCAGATGCGTGTAGGGACGGAATGCATATTGGGCCTTTAGGAAATGCAGTTTTTTTTTTTTTAATCTCTTGTTCGTTGTTCTTTGTTTTTGCTTTCTCTCTCCCACCTCTTACTTTCCTATGCTCTTTCTCGCTTTTTTGTCTTTGTCATACACAAGTAATAATTAAACTTTGGTGGGTATATGTGTGTGTGAGCGCATACACACACACACACACACACACACACACACACACACACACACACACACACACACACACACACACACACACACACACACACACACACACACACACACACACACACACACACACACACACACACACACACACACACACACACACACACACACACACACACACACACACACACACACACACACACACACACACACACACACACACACACATATACACATACACACACATATACACATACACACACATACACACACACACATACACACACACACACACATACACACACACACACATACACACACATATACACATACACACACATACACACACACACACATACACACACACACACACATACACACACACACACACACACACACACACACACACACACACACACACACACACACACACACACACACACACATACACACGCACATACATACACACGTACACACAATGGTAGCCACTGAAAAAGGTGGGAAGACGGGGCGCATTAGAAGGTCCTTTAGCGGACAGCGTTTTCATGAATAGCCGTGGACTGAATGGGACGGACCACAAAGACCTCGGACTTCGAGGAGACGTAACATGGGAAGATGTATCACAACGTGAGAAAAAGACAGCTCCTCCAGAAGTATTAAATAGTAAAAGATATTCTTTTAATCAGGAAAAAAAATTATGATGAATAGTTTATACTGAACATGTTCTAGGAAAATTAATAAAGGAAATGTAACGTGACCATATTTAGAAAAATGTATACATAGAAGATGTACCAAGATCATAATTCCCTTTATAAGGGTAGAGGCCGAACTCAAAGGATTACAAAGGGTTACAAAGGCTGAGCATGCTGACAGGAGACCTTTTGGTCCATAACTAACCCACCACAGCACCAACAAACCCACTTACCTTAACTCCATTCCATCTAAATGTATTTGGGATGAATTAATGAATAATTAGACAGGTAAGGAAAGATGTTGAATAAGAAAAATGAAGGATAACCGTGCGAAAGAGTGCATCCACTGCAGATTAACATTCTCCAAAGTTCTTTAAAAGAAAGCCTAAAATGAAAATAAACGAACATGAACGCAGGAGCTTATGCATAGGAAGGACATAGTAGGTGATTTTCAGCAGAGGAGTTATATGTTAGTCTGTATCTATTCCATTGGTTTTCAACTTGTTTCACTCCATCCCCTTCTCTTTAAGAACTCTGAATATTCGTTTGGTTCCTCTTCATTTTTCTCCAGAAACCCACCCTACAAAAAAAAAAAAAAAAGTAAGGAAAAATGATGATAGAATGTTTATGAAACCCTTTGCCTTATTACCAAGTTGACAGTCATAAACATCTTATATTTGATAGATTCTGTGATATGTCTAACAACCAGATTCCTCATATCATACAGAATATATACTATGTAACAACAGGCCATATCCACCTTAAATTCTTGTCATCGCTCCCTTGGGTGCCATGGACTCCAGGCTGTGAACCACTGACCCATATATATATATATATATATATATATATATATATATATATATATATATATATATATATATATATATATATATATATATATATATACAAACAAACCAGTGTTGCCACTGTGATCTATGCCAGTTTCCACGAATGAGTGAGATTTTCCACAAAATTCCCACAAGGAAATCTGGATTTCCACATTTTTTCCTACAAAAAGAAGGAATTATTATATACACAAATAAGCTCATTACAACATATAAGTCTTCAAATTCTATATATGATTCTTCAAATTTCTCCCACAAATTGTGGAAATTTTCCACAAAATGGCATCCGTGATATCTACACCCAAATGCATAGTCCACGAGTGTATATTTCCTCAATGAAGTACATCAGAATTCCGATAACCACTATAGGTACCTCTAAGCACATTAAAATCATTTCATGCTAGCCAGAACAAAATTCTTTAAGGTTCACTCCAATGGAATGTAGAGAGATAATTAATATGTTATATGAAGAAATATGACACAAATGACAATGTTTTTTGAAAGATATGTAACGTTTTCACGTCGATATAGTAATTACTATACAGTTACGAGTGATCTTTACTGGGAAATGAAATGATAACCTGTCTTTATTCAAGGAGACGCTGCAGCACCGATTCTCAGATGATATCAATCATTGTAATGGATAAAGATACTTTTTTGGTCTATTGTACGAGCGCATTCAGAAGGCAGTGGAGGGGATCACGGTCCTTTTACTTTCGGGAACCTCACATTGTCACCTCGTGGTTCGTATTCAGAAAAGCATAGTGTACCTGACAACGTCATATGCCTCAAGCGGCTGGCAACGGTTCCCGGAAAGAGACTTGGAAGTCCTATCTGTGTTGTATTGTGTTGAACTTTCTCATCGGTTGATAGTGATAACGAGAAGGGAGCAGTCGCCGGTTGCCAACTCTCCTTATATGAAAATGTGGAGGAAATACACTTGAAGGTGATAGATCTTGGCCCCGGTCTGGGGACCGAGTGTCAACCCCTCGGGGTTGCACCTCGAGATGGCAGGGGAAGGAGTTGATAGGGTTTGAAAACAAGGGACAGGGAGATGGTCCTCTCTGACGTCCGTCTCGCTGGACTACATGATAACGCACGGCCCGTGGGTGTCACACGGAATTTGCTCAATGTGATCCGTCATACTTCGCTGTATTCATTGGGTATGGCTTTCATTGGCCTGTGGAAGATATGTTTCCCCTTTATTCATCTGT
>NC_134792.1:40414900-40427400 GCF_046742065.1 Oratosquilla oratoria | reverse complement strand
TCATATGCATCCTGTTTCACTTTCTCTAAAACACAAGCATGAACATTGTTTTTAACGTACAATAGAACACCCCCACCTTTCTTGTGGTTTCTCTCTCTCTCTCTCTCTCTCTCTCTCTCTCTCTCTCTCTCTCTCTCTCTCTCTCTCTCTCTCTCTCTCTCTCTCTCTCTTACTCTCTTCTCTCTTCTCCTCTCTTCTTCTCTTCTCTTCTCTTTTATTCTATTCTATTCTTTCTTCTTTTCTCTTTTGTTTCCTCTTTTGTTTCCTCTTTCGTTCTCTCTTTGCTTCCCATATTTGCTTCTTTTCTCCGCGTGGTGATCTTGCTTTCCTACATCCCTCCCTCCCTTCCTCCCTCCCTTCCTCCCTCCCTCCGTACGTCTTTCCCTCTCTCTCTCCTTCCTTCTCTCCCTCCCTTCCTCCATCCCTCCGTCCTTCCCTCTCTCTCTCTCCATCCTTCTCTACCTCCTTCTATACCCTCACCCCTTCCTTCCTTCCTTCCTTCCTTCCTTCCTTCCTTCCTTCCTTCCTTCCTTACCTCCCATCCTTATGTGGTGCCGTAATCTGATTTAGTGTTTGTGTTTAACCAAGAGCACCTCCAATGGGAGTGATCAGAGATACCCACATAAGAACGATTTGGGAAATAAAAAAAATCAAGGTATACGCTGCCACCACCCAATCGTCTATATGGATATATCTGACCATAAATGGAAACTGCTCCTTGTTATTCACGTCTGACTCCGTCCCCTTTCCTCAGGTCGTTCGGGGTTGGTCCTGGGTAGCGAAAAGGCCTATGCCCAAGTGGGGGTAGTAAAAGAATATAAGCCACCAATAATGTGGGGGTAGTAAAAGAAAATAAGCGAAGGTCTGCTATGTGTTAATTATTACACTGAAGCAAAAATATAGTAAGGAAATACAAAAGTATATTGTGGTTTTCTCCAACTAGACAATCTATTGATCCTTACAATATGAAAAATATATGGGTATGCGAGACATTTAATAACAGTTTTTTCTTTCTTATGGGCATCATAAGTAAGGTCACAGGCACGTGGAAAAACGTAGTTATTTACGCTCCAACCTTCCGGTCACTGTATAAGTCTACTTACAATATTGTGTCTACCTTCAAGCACTGTGTCTACCTTCAACCCCGTATTCTTATTAGAGAACGATCACAGACGGAATTGTACTCTAAGGATTACACTCTCATAGCTAATGTTAAATGTATATACGCAAAGTGTTTGTGAAGTACACTCCCTTAAACCCCTTTTTCCATATCTGTTATCGGAATCATTTTTGGCATCAGATTTAAAACTTAATAATAATAATAACTATCTACCTACTATATCTGCACTATATCATTTAACTCACATATTGACATTTGTTTTCATTAATCTTACAGAACGTGTTCATACCTGTTATCGGAATCATTTTTGGCATCAGATTAAAATTCTAGCTCCGCACAAAAAGAACGAGACGGCTATGTGTTCGTATCTATGGGTAAACTACTAACCTCCCTGTTGTATTATTTCGTAAAACTTCATTTCGCTTCTCAACAGAGCCCCTAGCTGCTACAATCTCTCCCTAAACTATTTCTCTAGTGGAATCCTGAACTGAAAGTTGGGAATTTTTCCTATTACTCTTAAAATTAATGGCCTTAGCTTACGCCTCTGTCCGAACGTTTAGTGACGTCACGGGTGGGCGGAGCTACGGTGCCCGCGCTATGTTCGAGAACATTCTAATGTCGCGTCGAAACTCAGTTTAACCAAAATCAGCTGAAATATATTTGTAGCTATCTCCTATTGTATGTTCTTCTTCAATGATTATAGTAAGGCTCTTTGCCAACACATCTTGATAGGCAGACATAGAATAGAATAAATTCATGGTCTATTAAGGCTCTATTTTCTACTTTGCTTCTTGGTTGAGTAAAACCGTTACGACGTCCATAATACCCAGTCTCTCAAATCAACACTCAAATAAATAAATAGATAAATAAAACGAAATTCCAAAAATAATATCCCTTCAAAATTCCTGTCCTTACATGGCTCTACGCCCCTCTGAAAGAAAAATTCCGCAACATCACGTGAAGGATTCTATTTGGTGTGGTCCAAATCCCCCTGCAAAAGAAAAAAAATCCATCCTGCAAAAGAGAGCGATTATCCTTTTGATAGCTTGACGAGGCACTCTCCCCTCAGCACACTCGTAGGTGTACGAATCTCAGGTGACCCGGGGGTACACCAATTTACTGTGGATGTCTCCGTGGACTTTTCCATCAGCCTTCGTATTGGCTGGATTCCCCAATTGACCTCTTACATACTACTTGACTGGACATGCATAGCCGCTACGACCGAGCTAAGCCACGACTCTCTCTTGTGGATTTACCCCATGGGTGGCACACTACTGCCCCTTGTGTGGGCTCACTTCTGGGCAATCAGTGATTGTCCAACAGGTCCTGAAGTCCTACATCCCTGTCAAGTGGGTGATAGTGAACTGAGTTGGGTTCATGATCCCAACTCGAGCTAAAGAATTTCCCCATTTTCCAATACTACTCCGAATGAAAGTGCTCGCTAACCATCGTTTGTAGTCCCTCTCCTAGGCTAATATTGACTTCTTTATCCCCCCCCCCTAAGTTGACCTTTAGTTCCTTCACCTGGCTGTTGCTGAAATTTCCTTTTACAACATATGAAATATATGCATCCTTAATCCTAGGACATCTCAACCTTACACATGTATAAAAGTATAGGTGGGTTACATTTAAGCTTTATGGTCCAATATATAGGAACATTGAGGGCATCTTTGCATTAATTTGCACGAGCATTCGTTTTTCTTTGGACATATACTGGCACGATATGATCCCTACATTTCCTATTGCAGTTAACTACTGTCATCTTAGCACCTTAAATCACTAGATATGGGACCAACTGGTCGGGTTGCTCCAGTTGATTTCTTCAGCATTCCTCGATGAGCCGTCTTGGTGCACGACGCATCCTTGGTGGTAGTATTTCCACTTCCGGGTCTGGGTGGAACTCTTTTGCAACAGGCTCCACCAACCACTCTTCGGAACCAAAGTAAGGTTTCACTTGAGCAGCAGCTCTCCTTGTCTCCTTTCCTGTGAAGGGATTTCTTAGTCCATATACACTATGTCCTGCTACCACCTCTACCACTGTATAGGGTCCTTCCCACTTGGGATTCAGCTTGCGGCAGGTACCCGGCATCGTAGTTTCTTTCCGGATCCATACTAAAGCTCCCACTTCCACTTTTTGCTCGCCTCTCCTGCGGTTAGCCACATTCTGGTACTCCGTTGTCATCTTGTGGTGGGTCTCTCGGATGATTCGATGAGCGATCTCTGCTTCATCTTCCGTTCCATCCACACCGGGGAGTCTGTGTCCGGCTAATCTGGGTGGATGTCTTCCGAAGAAGGCGAAGTAGGGAGTATGTCCAGTGGAGGTGTGTGTGGCTCCATTCATCTTCCTCTGACAGGCCTGCAGTAGACCCGGCCATTGGTTCGGGTGGCCCTGGCAGAGCGTTGCCAGGATGCTCTTCAATGTTCGATGCATCCGCTCCACCATTCCATTCGCTTGGGGATGGTCTGGGGTAGTGTAGAGCAGGGTGATTTGCTTTTCTCCACACAACTTCTTGTAAGCCGTGTTGGTGAATTCTGCTCCATTATCTGTTATGATGCTCTCTGGGGTGCCGTAATCTGCGAAGAACTGGGTTAGGGAGTGTAGTATGTGTTGGTGGTGTTTTGTTCTCAATGGGAAAAACCTAACGAACCTACTGTAGTGATCGATTATGGTCAAAATATACCTATATCTCTGCGTCCCGGACACCATATCTGTTAGGTCTATGCCTATTCTCTCCATTGCCTTTGTAGCAGGGGGAACCTCTTTGTATTGCTGTGACAACCCTTGTGTACCCTTGAACCTCTGACAAGTAATGCATTTCTTTACAAAATTACATACATCTACCTTTAAATTTGGCCAATAGAACAGCTCCTCCTGGGTTAGATTCCCATTCATGTCTATCTTCCATCCTCGCTCTCGTCTCTTCTTCCTCTCCCGAATTAGATTCCCATTCCGTTTTATTGTTCATTTTTACCTGACTGCCTTTAATTATGTGTAGTTCCACCTTAACACGTCACTTCCCCACACAATCTCATCCGCTATTTCTATACTCTTAGTGACTGCCGAGGATCTATTCTGTCTCTGATTACTGTACTGCCAATCCACAGGGTACACAAGCTTTGTCTAAGTCGACACACCGATAAGTGAGCTTCAGGTTGGTTAATAGCGTAAATCCCACCGCTGCCACCAATAATGTGGTGCCGTAATTTGATTTAGTGTTGTGTTTAACCAAGAGCACCTCCAATGGGAGTGATCAGAGATACCCACATAAGAACGATTTGGGAAATAAAAAAAATCAAGGTATACGCTGCCACCACCCAATCGTCTATATGGATATATCTGACCATAAATGGAAACTGCTCCTTGTTATTCACGTCTGACTCCGTCCCCTTTCCTCAGGTCGTTCGGGGTTGGTCCTGGGTAGCGAAAAGGCCTATGCCCAAGTGGGGGTAGTAAAAGAATATAAGCCACCAATAATGTGGGGGTAGTAAAAGAAAATAAGCGAAGGTCTGCTATGTGTTAATTATTACACTGAAGCAAAAATATAGTAAGGAAATACAAAAGTATATTGTGGTTTTCTCCAACTAGACAATCTATTGATCCTTACAATATGAAAAATATATGGGTATGCGAGACATTTAATAACAGTTTTTTCTTTCTTATGGGCATCATAAGTAAGGTCACAGGCACGTGGAAAAACGTAGTTATTTACGCTCCAACCTTCCGGTCACTGTATAAGTCTACTTACAATATTGTGTCTACCTTCAAGCACTGTGTCTACCTTCAACCCCGTATTCTTATTAGAGAACGATCACAGACGGAATTGTACTCTAAGGATTACACTCTCATAGCTAATGTTAAATGTATATACGCAAAGTGTTTGTGAAGTACACTCCCTTAAACCCCTTTTTCCATATCTGTTATCGGAATCATTTTTGGCATCAGATTTAAAACTTAATAATAATAATAACTATCTACCTACTATATCTGCACTATATCATTTAACTCACATATTGACATTTGTTTTCATTAATCTTACAGAACGTGTTCATACCTGTTATCGGAATCATTTTTGGCATCAGATTAAAATTCTAGCTCCGCACAAAAAGAACGAGACGGCTATGTGTTCGTATCTATGGGTAAACTACTAACCTCCCTGTTGTATTATTTCGTAAAACTTCATTTCGCTTCTCAACAGAGCCCCTAGCTGCTACAATCTCTCCCTAAACTATTTCTCTAGTGGAATCCTGAACTGAAAGTTGGGAATTTTTCCTATTACTCTTAAAATTAATGGCCTTAGCTTACGCCTCTGTCCGAACGTTTAGTGACGTCACGGGTGGGCGGAGCTACGGTGCCCGCGCTATGTTCGAGAACATTCTAATGTCGCGTCGAAACTCAGTTTAACCAAAATCAGCTGAAATATATTTGTAGCTATCTCCTATTGTATGTTCTTCTTCAATGATTATAGTAAGGCTCTTTGCCAACACATCTTGATAGGCAGACATAGAATAGAATAAATTCATGGTCTATTAAGGCTCTATTTTCTACTTTGCTTCTTGGTTGAGTAAAACCGTTACGACGTCCATAATACCCAGTCTCTCAAATCAACACTCAAATAAATAAATAGATAAATAAAACGAAATTCCAAAAATAATATCCCTTCAAAATTCCTGTCCTTACACTTACAGCTGCTCTCATCAATCACATTCTTCTTCTTATCTCTTCCACTTCGTTTTCCCCCTCCCTATCTTCCCCTCCACCTCTTCTTCTTTCTTCTTTTCTTTCTCTTCCTCCTCTTTCTCCTCCTCATTTTCCTCTTTCTTGTCTTTCTCCTCATATTCCTCTTCCGACTCCTACTCTCCTCTTCACTTACTCCCCTCTTCCCTCTTCCTATCCACATCTTATCCTCTCCCGCATCTTCCTCCCTTCCTCCTCCTCCTCTTCCTCCCCCTTCTCCTCTTCCTCCTCCTCCTCCTCCCTCTCCTTCTCCTCCTCCACCTTCTCCTCCTCCTCCTCCTCCTCTTCTTCTTCTTCCTCTTCCTCCTCCTCTTCCTCTTCCTCCTCCTCCTCTTCCTCCTCCTTTTCCTCCTCTTCCTCCTCCTCCTCTTCCCATTCTTTTCCTCCCTTCGCTCCTCCTCCTCCCCCTCCGGATCAGCCCCGTCGCCGAATGACCTTGGCGACGCGACGTCCACTGTTGACGACTCTGGATCGGCTCGTTGAGGGGTGGGTCCGCAATTTCCGTCTCGTTCCCTCATTTCCCAGGTCATCGGTATCGATACCGGCACCAACACTCCCGCCACCTCCACCTCCTCTACCACCTCCAATTCCAACTCTGCTTCTGCCTCTACTTCTACCTCTATTTCTACCTCTGCTTTTAGCTCTACCTCCACCTCTACTACTTCCTCTTCTGTCTCTACTCCTATCTCTACTTCTGCCGCTACTTCCACTTCTGCTTCTACCTCCATTTCTACCTTTACTTTCACTTCTACCTCTACCTCTACTTCTACTTCCACCATCTTATCTTTCAACTATTCTATCTCTACCCCTATCTCTATATCTCCACTGCCACCTCCGGACTTCTAGCTATGCCTCTGCCACAACCACAGCGATCCACTACCTCCACCACAACCACTATTTCCATCACAATCGCCACCAGAGGACTGGGGTCTCCACTCCTTTCCCGTTTTGTCTTCAGTTTCCTCTTTCCTCGCCCCTTTAGGCGATGTGCATTCTTCGTCCTCCTTTTCGACTTGCAGCTGTCGGTTCCTGAAGGCGAAAAGGCGAATAACGTGACCTTCGGGAAGTGGGCAAACGCTTTTTAATGCAGGTCATGTTTTTTTTGTGTGTGTGTTTGTGTGTGTGTGTGTTTGTGTGTGTGTGTGTGTGTGTGTGTGTGTGTGTGTGTGTGTGTGTGTGTGTGTTGACAGATACGTTATGATACTTTCAGGCATATTAATACAATATATATATATTTTTTTTCAGATCCATTTCCATCGCGCCCAGTCAAACAAGGAACTTGCAGGTATGTTCCCCTCGCCAGTCTTATGGTTTTTTTTACTTCATTTTTATCTTTATTTATTTTGGTTTTGTTATATTTCATTCTTCCTGGTTATTTGTATTCATCGATATACACCAAAGGATCTCACGGTCAGGCTTAGACTTGAGTTCATTTATTGAAGAGTTCCGAGTTTCCTTCATAGAGCATTAAAAGGTGCTGATGAGGACCCTACGCCAGGAGGCGCTGAGTAGCTGAGGACGAAGTCGTCACCTTTGCCCTATTATGCACTTTGGAGACTGCTGGGGCAGGTAACAATCACTGCTAGGAATTGGAGAGGCGTGTGGGATTCGAACACATAACTAGGCATATACGAGACCAGCACGCTTCCGATTATGCCACCTGAGTATATTTCAAAAGATGAATTTTTTACAAGGTCCCGGTACAGTAGTTCTTCAAGTTTTTGTTAAGTCTCGATTTGCCGAAGCCGTACACAGAAAATAGGAGGAAGGGGTGGGGGGGGGGTAGGGGGTGGAGGAGATTGTCTAAGAATTACATAATTCTAAATTCTCTGACTGATGCCAAGACAAGTACAAATTGTCGAGAAACATTGTGCTGCTATGTAAAGTTATACAACGTAATTTGTATTGTACAAAAACGTTCACGCTGTAAAAAGTAGAAGTTAGTGGTTTATATGAATATATATATTGAAAATGTTGAAAGTAATCAATTGACTGTACTTGTTCTGATTGTTTTTTGTCTTCGTATAATAATCACAATTGGAATTAATTTTTGTTACAGTCACTTGCTATCAACTGTTTGAAGCTTTCTGATCAACTCAAGGTTCTGCCCTTCTGGCAAACGGACTTTCATTTCAAAAGTTTTTTTTAATCCACAAGAAAATAAATTATATTGTATATCTACTGGAAAATTAGCTGTATGTAAGCGGCAATCACAGCATCGACGCTGTGGCAAACACAAATCAATAGGGCGTTAGTAAACGATGCCTTCCAGACGCTTCGATAAATAATTATAATTAATTGACGGTTGATGTGGGAAAATGGCGGTTTTATTCAAATATCAAATTTTTCTCATGCTTCTCTGATTTTATCCGGACTTTTTCCCGACATCCAAAAAATCGAGATTCATTATATCCAGGGACCAGAGTATGTGCAAATTAAGGTTTATACGTAAATATATATATATATATATATATATATATATATATATATATACATTGTATATTAATAGAAAAATAGATAGATGAATAAATAAATAAAAGAGAAGGGTCCTCTATAGCTCATACCCATCATTCATCTGAGTAAAATAGTCTGTTGTTGGCCAGAACGTAAAGATAAAAAAAAAAAAAAAAAAAAAAAAAAAAATCTTCTCTCCACGGTAAAGGTATTGAGGGAGAAAAACCTTTACTAATTCAGTTATAAGAGTAAATGAAAATAAACCACAGCAGACCGGACAGGGTTGGGGGGGGGTGAGGGATACGGACAACAGTGTGCAGACCCGCCATTAGTGCCAGATCAGATCACGAGATCTCGATGACCAATACCATGCTGGCACTGACCAGAAGATTTCATGTCAAGCCAGGCCAGGCCAGACAAAGTCAGTTTAGGTCTATTAATATCAGGTCAGGTAATATCGTGTTCAGGGCAAATCAGGTCAACTGGATTCGAACCCGGTCATCCATGAGATTGTAGGGGCCTAGAGCTTTTTGATTTCAACTCTGTCTCTGGAGCGTGGCGGTGGTTCCAGTCCCGTGGGATGTGCGTGCCTCGGTGGGTGCCTCGTGCCTGCGGTGATGTGTGGGGCTTTCGAGAAGATGTGCTCGGGCGGACGAGCCTTTTTCCTTTTACTTTCTTTCTTTATTTCTTTCTTTCTTTCTTTATTTACTTATCTATCTATTTATTTATTTGTTTACTTATTTATTTCTATTTCTTTTTATCTTTTCTTTATATTTCTTTTTTCCCTCTTTCTTTCTCTCTCTCTTTCTTTTTTTCGTCTTAGATAAAGAGTTTGCGCATGCGCGTCGAGGGACACGTATGTGGACTTAAACTCGACCTCCTTTGTTGCGTTCGATTTCCAGTGAAATTTTGCTTAAAGGTAACCCAACTTAGACTAACTTAACTTAGCCCTATTTAACCTAAGCCTAACTTAGGCCCACCTAACCTAGCCAGACGTAACTCTGTCTAACCAAACCTAACCTAACCACACAAGTCTAGCCTTACTTAGCGTCGTCTAGCCTATTCTAGCTTAGCCTAGTCTAGACAAACCTAGCCTAGTCTATCCTATCCTATCCCAATATAGTTTATCCTGGCCTAGCTTAGCCAAGCCTAGCCTAGTCTAGCCTAGCTAAGCCTAGCCTAGTCTAGCCAAGCCTAGCCTAGTCTAGCCTAGCCTAGCCTAGCCTAGCCTAGCCTAGTCTATCCTATCCTATCCCAATATAGTTTATCCTGACCTAGCTTAGCTAAACCTAGCCTAGCCTAGCCTGGCCTAGCCTAGCCTAGTTTACTTTAACTTAATCTGAACAGACCCAACCTAACTTGACCTAATCTATCCTAGCGTAACCAAACCTGACCTGACCTAACCTGACCTATCCTGACCGCTAACCTTACCTATCCTGATCTATATTGACCTATCCTGGCCTATACTGGTCTGATTTGACCTGACCTAACCTAACTTATCCTAGCGTAACCTAACTTACCTAACCCAACATAACATAACATAACATAACATAACATAACATAATTAGCTTAATCTAACCCAACCTACCAACGTAATTTGATTCACTTTCATAGCGTATCTACCCTAACCTTAACTAATATACCGATATCTCCAATCATCCTGAATAAACAAGTAAAGAAAAAAACAATAATCGCAGTCAAGCCGATGCAAGGGTAGCAGGATCAGTTTCCAAATTGGACGAGGTATGTGATGAGTATCGACCGGTGCATCTTTACTGGAAGGGCGGAAGGGGTGTCTTGCGTGGGCACGTCGCCTCCCGAAGCCCCACGCCGAAGGAAATCCTTTCACCACATGTACTGTAGATGAGTGTAAGGTTTTTCTTTCTCTTGAGGGTCAGACCCCCGGGATGAAGGTATCTCTATCGATCGAGACCCCGTCCCGACCACGTTGGATCCTCAGTGGACTTTATGGACTCGTAGTAATGGATTTAAATTGGGCAAATTTAGGTTTAAAAAGAAAATAGGCAAGAACTCGTTTACCCAAAGAGTAGTTAGCGAGTGGAATAGTAACAATGCAGTGAGCGCTTAAAACAATTGGTTCATTGAAGAGATTATATAACTTTATGAATAGGGATGGTAGATGGTAGGGGACATGGAGCTGCCTAGTGTAGGCTATATGGCCTCTTGCGGATAAGGATATATAAAGCTTAATTGAGCGAATGAACGGAACGTTGAGTCAATAAAGATTTTGTTCTCTCCCAATCCTGACCTACTTGTTGACAGTTATCCTTCTTTTTCATTACTAAAATAGCCTGGCGGCCACCAGATTAAACTGCTGAGTTCCTCCCAACATGCATAAGTAAATCAGTCAATCAATCGATCACTCAGTCAATCAATCACCCAATCAGTCAGCCATTCAGAGTCTTTCCAGAGGTTGACGCGCGGGTCATGGAAACGGTTGGGAGAGGCAGTGGACTATAGATTGATGAATTGACTGATTGATTGGTTGGTCAGCTGCTTGCTTTATATACACACAAGTGATGGATGAACGGGTTGATGTACTATACAGTGAAAGACAAAACTATCATCCCAGGTTTGTCAGAAGATAGATTAAACATGGCAAAACATTATGAGCGTCGGTTAGCCGTCTCTAACCGATTCTCATAATATTTCGCCATGTTTCATCTATCTTCGGACAAACCTGGGATGATGGTTATGTCTTTCACGCTGTCTGAGACCGTAAAAGCTGTGTAGGTGGCAGCCAGTAGAGATGCCAATAAAATACAACAGAGAAAGGTTAATCAAAAACAGTCTACCTAAGAGGGAAGGATATAAACTGAGTAAGAATCGTTTGAAGGCGACCAGGCTGAAAACACAAGGTGACGCTTGGAGGTGTTGACGAATTTTTTCATTTTTCTTATTAAGAACTGGTTTAATCAGCGGTGGAACAGCAACCTAGAAAGGCGTAACACGAGGAAGAAGGCAGGACTTACCTTCTTCGGGTAGTCTCTACTCACCGTTCCTGCGTGTAAGGGCCCAGTCACATCAAGCTTACGACCTATTTCCGACCACCGGCGACCAGGCTGATTTGTGCTGTTAATCTGTTTATGAAAAGAATTCAAGACAATGCAATTGGAATGAATCTCCCCCTTCATGAAGATGAATATGAAATAGCCACCCGGCGCTAAGCATGACAGAAACAAAAGTGCCACCGTCCAAGGTGGTCGGAAACAGGTCGTAAGCTTGGTGTAACTGGTGGCTGAAGTCGACCTGCCAGCCTTGCCAAGCAGTGTCTCCCTCCATTCTTACCGTTCCCGCGTATAAGTCTACCCAGTCAGCTTTACTAGACATTGTGTCTCCGGGCCGGGCACAATAGGCATCGTCTGCCACTAATTATTGTGTTTGTTCTCTTTTCTCTTGGTTCATGATTAAAAAAATGTCCGCCATATTGGTCAGACTGCAATGATGTAGATGCCTTTGTTTAGTACATGCACATGGCGTCCTCTTTCCGTCTATTGTGGTTGGTATTCTTGGTTTCTTTTACCCCTTGCTCCCCCCCCTCTCTTCTCTCTCTCTCTCTCTCTCTCTCTCTCTCTCTCTCTCTCTCTCTCTCTCTCTCCTCTCTCTCTCTCTCTCTCTCTCTCTCTCTCTCTCTCTCTCTCTCTCTCTCTCTCTCTCGCTCTCTCTCTCGCTCTCTCTCTCTCTCTCACTTCTCTTCTCTTCTCTTCTCTTCTCTCTCTCTCTCTCTCTCTCTCTCTCTCTCTCTCTCTCTCTCTCTCTCTCTCTCTCTCTCTCTCTCTCTCTCTCTCTCACCTCTCTCTCTCTCTCTCTCTCTCTCTCTCTCACCTCTCTCTCTCTCTCTCTCTCTCTCTCTCTCTCTCTCTCTCTCTCTCTCTCTCTCTCTCTCTCTCTCTCTCTCTCTCTCTCTCTCTCTCTCTTTCTTTCTTTCTCTCTCTCTCACTTCTCTCTTCTCTTCTCTCTCTCTCTCTCTCTCTCTCTCTCTCTCTCTCTCTCTCTCTCTCTCTCTCTCTCTCTCTCTCTCTCTCTCTCTCTCTCTCTCTCTCTCTCTCTCTCTCACTTCTCTTCTCTTCTCTTCTCTTTCTCTCTCTCTCTCTCTCTCTCTCTCTCTCCTCTCTCTCTCTCTCACTCCTCTCTCTCTCACACTCTCACACACACACACACACACACACA
>NC_134792.1:40387400-40399900 GCF_046742065.1 Oratosquilla oratoria | reverse complement strand
TCATCACCTAGGTTTCTGTGGCAGTGGATGAGGACGCCGTAAAAGTAGAAAGGAAAATGAACGAAAACAAAGATCATGTTGGTGACCACCGGGTGAGGTGGATGGCATCTGGTCCCACGTCGATGGATGGAGTTCGTCTGAGGGTGAGAGCGACCCGGGAGGAGGAGGAGGGGCCAGGTCAGAGCTCTGGAATGCCATTGGAATGCAGGGAAAGGGAATAATGTTATTAGGAAGACCAATAGATTCGTAAATGCGAGCCATGGAAGAAAAATGGAGACAACAAAAAGAAGAAAAAGAGGAAGAGGAAGAAAAATAGGAGGAGGAAGAGGAGAAAGAGGAGGAAGAGGAAGAAAAGGAAAAGAAAAAGAAAAAGGAAAACAATAAGATTGCATTTAACCATTTATCCCGTTACCATACAAAACAAATATAGATAAAGACAAGAAAAAGAAATAAACAAATAGTAATATTACAAGTGTGCATAAAATAAAATTTGATAAAAAATATATATATTATGACATTTCATTCAGGTATATAGAATATGGCCAGCCTGGAAGATTGTATTGATACAAGTAGTAATAGATATTATTTTATTTTATTTTTTATTTCTTTTTGTTTTTTTAATCGGGTAGGGTAGGGCTAGACTTACCCCCTGGTTGAGCCTTAGGGCTACATGTGCTTTTGCAGCCTAATAGACAGTTTGGCTTCATTAATTGGTCATCTTAACTGGGCTTGTTGGTTAGGTTACTTCCTTGCCACGACAGCCTTTCTCTATCTTGTGGCAGATACCAGATGGTTGTATATACGACAGAGTAGTGTTTCTCGAAAAAGTTAAAGCCATCTTAGTTAATTTCTTCGAGTTAATGACCTTCGTTAAAGATCTTGTAAAGCCAGACGACTTTATTCAGCTGGTGGTAGGACGCTACGCTGTATGCAGTAAGGTATGACCTTTGATCCGGTTACTGAAGGGCTTTGTCTTGATCAGGTCAAGAATGTTTTGTCAAATCTATATATCTACGTCCGAAAGCGGTTTAACCCATTCAACTCCGATGACAAGATGTCTTGTCATTTGGTCAAATAAAACAAAAAATCATAAAACACCAAAATGTTTGATCAAACACCAGAAAAAATATGACGTCAGTCCTCGCTTCGCTCGCAGCGAAGCGAGGACTGACGTCATATTTTTTCTGGTGTTTGATCAAACATTTTGGTGTTTTATGATTTTTTGTTTTATTTGACCAAATGACAAGACATCTTGTCATCGGAGTTGAATGGGTTTACAGACCAGGGAAATTGGCGTACACATTCAGGATACTAAACTTAAAGACAAATTAAATTCTTAGAACAGTTCATTATCGAAAACGTTGGCTGGTTTCAATGTGATTAATGAAGTTTCAAACAATCTCAACCATAACAGCAGCTTGCTATTCGCACTACCAGACATACAATATCACTTACATGGTCGTGTTGGTAGATTTCCCATGGGCGGGTCGGCTGGTCTTGTTGATTATGCAACAGACAGGCTTTTGACCTGTGAGTCTTAAGTGGAAACGTGTTGGAACTGATTGATTCGCCAGCTGGCTGCGTTCAGTTTGTTCAATTGACCGCCTGGCAGCGGCCCAGCATGTTAGCGAGAAAAAAATGAAAAAAACTCCCGAAAATTCGAAGACCTTCAACATTCGAAATGAAAACGCGTTTCAAAAAATAAACCAGAATATCTAAAAAGTGTTTCTGGGGTTTCCTAGATTTTGAAGCATTTTTGTTCTGGACATTAAACATTCTTTTTAGACGTTCCTAATAGAGAAAAAATATCCATATCTATTCTTCTGCCTGTCTATATCTATGTATGTATGTATGTATGTATCTATCTATCTATCTATCTATATCTATATATATATATATATATATATATGAGAGAGAATGTGGGTGGGGAAGGGCAAACGAAGATGTGTTAGGAATAGAGTTTTATTGCCCTAACGTTGCGACCAACTTGGTCTTCTTCAGAGGACTACAGCATTACAAACGGATCACAATTCTTATATTCGTAGTGAGAGGGAACCCGCCAAGGTATGAGCGTCATGTTTTCCCTTTGGCTAACGATTTAATTATTAGGACACTTGCTGCTTTCGAGAGGCATTTAAATCCGTTTGCCCTTCCCCACCCACATTCTCTCTCATTTGTCTGAAATAATCTTAAATATATATATATATATGTATCCATTAAGAAGGATCCGTTTATGTAATAGGCTTAAAAAAGAAATGTGTAGGCACGTCACGTGCGTTAGGGTCACGTGCAACACGTGACAGTTGAGATTGTCCACTATCCAGGTGTCGGCCAGCCGGGCGGAAGGATTTCCTTACCAAGCGGCGACCTTCAAGTTCATCTTCTGTGGTGGCATCAGCCTGGACACAGCGAGGCATTCCCTCCACCCACAATAGGGGACCACATATCCTACGGTCATATTCTCACACAGGTCGTAAATGAGGCATTACCCCCATATCAGAGGACCATATGTCCTACGGTCATGTTTTCACACTGGTCGTAAATGAGTCATTCCCTCCACCCGAAATAGCGGACCACATATCCTACGGTCATATTCTCACACAGGTCGTAAATGAGGCATTCCTTCCCTCCACCCACAAAAACGGACCACATATGCTACGGTCATATTCTCACACAGGTCGTAAATGAGGCATTCCCTCCCACAATAGCCGACCACATGTCCTACGGTCACATTCTCACACAGATTGTAAATGAGGTATTCCCTCCCACAGTAGCTGACCACATGTCCTACGGTCACATTCTCACACAGGTCGTAAATGAGGTATTCCCTCTCACAATAGCTGACCACATGTCCTACGGTCGTATTCTCACACAGGTCGTAAATGAGGCATTCCCTCCCACAATAGCTGACCACATGTCCTACTGTCATATTCTCACACAGGTCGTAAATGAGGCATTCCCTCCACCCACAATAGCGGACCACATGTCCTACGGTCATATTTTCACACAGGTCGTAAATGAGGCATTCACCACCCACAATAATTGACAACATGTCCTACGGTCATATTCTCACACAGGTCGTAAAGCTATGATGAGGGTATTTTCGACATAACAACACAAGCCCTATGTGACTATGCTTTGGGCATACACACACATACTTCGTATATCGTATTGTCACGATCTCACACAGATCATAAAGTTTGTTTTAAAGATATGTACATGTCACGTCAGTAATCCTATTTCTTGTAGTTTGGTTATGGTTTGAACACTTCGTAAATCATATTGTCGTATTCTCACTCAGGTCATAAAGTTACGATGGGTATTAACGGCATTACAAAGCTTTAGCAATCATATTTCTATAAGTGCGGCTACAAATATTTGAACACTTAGTATGTCGTACTGTCATATTCTAATGCAGATTGTGAACTTACAGTGATGGTATCTACAACATGGCACTGCATTAGCACCCATATATCTTACGACATCGTAATATGACCTCGTATTTCAGACGGCCGTAGTAAGCCAGATCGTAAGATATTTACGATGATGATATTTACACCACGGGGGCGGTCTTTAAGCCTGGTTCCCGACCCTACCGTAGGTTAGTTAACGAGCATTTAACGAGAAATTGGGTCGTTAGCTAACTGTTAATCCGCTCGCCGTAAACACGATACGATTGGACTTGGTAAAAGTTGAGCTCCCGGCAAAAGTAAACACAGAAGCAGTAAAACGCAGTTAAAAGTTTAATCGCGTTTGTTTTAACCCTCTTGCTAGGCAGGGGGTTTCCTCAATCTGAACAAAATCGCCAGACGACAACTGGAAGGGTGAGTGAAATGGTAAAAACCAATGACTCTAGCATGGAATGCTTATGGGAACAAAGAAAGAAATGATGAAATAAAGTTAGAATGAGAAAGTATTACATACATATACCAAGGCTTTTTCCCCCTTACAAGGGGGGTAGCCAAAAAGAAAAAGGCATAAAATCATTCCCACCCATTCCATCCCTGAATACACTCCACACCCCTCCACCCTCCCTCTTATCTTAGCACCTCCTGAATGACGGGTCATCCCTGCACCTTGTCCACTGCCCTGGGTCAGAAGCAGTGTCGCAAAACACAGCACATCCACAGCAAGGCCGCTTCATTAAATCGGCGACCCCCCCTCTCCGTCCCCCCCATTGCATAAAATGAGAGGACGGGGAGAAATCCCTTCGGGCTGCGTCAAATTTTGCTCACACATACTACCTCACCCCCCATCCACCCGCCCATTCCACCTCATGCTATCACAACATCATCCATATACAACCATTCTCCATTCACCCCTGTCTTCTGTCCTCTCCCGTCCTTCCTCAACAGACATTCCCCTCTTCCCCAAAGCCCCCTTCACCCCATCCATCCACCTCATCCTAGGACGCCCCCTCATGTTCACTCCCTCCACATCTGCCTTCCACACCTCTTTTACTAGTCTTTCTTCACTCATTCTTTCCATGTGTCCAAACCATCCTAATATTCTTTCATCAACCCTATCTCCCAGCTCCCTTTCCACCCCCGTTCTCCTCCTCACCTCCTCATTTCTCACTCTATCTAGCCTAGTAACCCCCATCATACTTTTCAGACACCTCATCTCAAACACATTCAAACTCCTTCTCTCTTCTTCTCTTATGTTCCATGTTTCTGCCCCATACAGTGCTGTTGGCACAATCACTCCTTCATACAGTCTCCTCTTAGCATCCATTCCCAAATGTCTATTCCTCATTACACTTTTTAATCCACCAAGGCATTTACTCGCTTCTCTCAATCTACATTCTACCTCCACCTTCACTCCACCTTTTCCCTGCCACATTTGCACCCAAGTATCTAAAACTATCCACTTCCTCCAGTCGCTCTCCCTTAATGCTCACTTCCAGTCTACTGCCACTTTCACCCCTTGTACATCTCATCACCTTACTTTTACCCACATTTATCTTTAGCTTTCTTCTATCACATACTCTCCCAAACTCTGTCACCAACTTCCTCAATCCCTCCTCCGATCCTGCCACAAGCGCAGTGTCGTCCGCAAACAACAACTGGCTCACCTCCCACTTTTCTCCATTTTCTTTAACCATCTCCAATCCCTTGCCCACTACCCTTGCATTTACCTCTCGCACCACCCCATCCATGTATAAGTTGAACAGCCAGGACGACACAACGCATCCTTGACGAAGTCCCACCTTTACCTCGAACTACTCACTCTCTCCATTTCCAATCCTGACACAAGCTCTACTATTCTCATAAAAAACTCTTGAGAGCTCCTAGAAGCTTTCCTCCTATCCCATATATCTTCATAACCTCCCACAGTGCCTTTCTGCCTACCCTATCATAAGCCTTTTCCAGATCCATAAAAGCCCAAAAAACATCCTTCCCCTTTCCTATAGCTTTCTCACATATCTGTCTTACCACAAAGATCTGATCTACACAACCTCTACCTGTCCTAAATCCACACTGTTCTTCACCAATTACTCCTTCTGTTCCTCTCCTAATCCTCTCAACCAAGTTCCTCCCATAAGCCTTCCCTACTACACTCAACAAGCTAATCCCTCTGAAACTACTACATTCACACTTGTCCCCTTTTCCCTTGTAAAGAGGAACTATACAGGCACTCCTCCAGTCCTCCGGCACTCTACCCTCTCTCCAACAAACATTAAATAACCTCACCCACCAGTCCACCATCACTGTACCTCCCTTTTTCAGACATTCCGCATGGCATCCATCCAGACCAGGTGCCTTACCTGCTTTCATCATCTTAACAACTGCCTTCACCTCATCCTTCCTTATTTCTCCTCCATTCTCCTCACTCATCACTCTCATTTTCTTCGCATTTCCCACTGCAGCAATCTTTCCTTCCCTATCCTCCTTCACATTAAGCAACTCCCTAAAATATTCTGCCCATCTTCCCCTTACTGCCTTCTCTTCCATTATCATCTCTCCATCTGCACCTTTTACCTTTTCTTCTCTACTTGATTCGCCTCCTCTTCCTCTCTTAATTTCTTTCCAAAACATCTTTTTATTACTTTCAAAATTTTCTGTCATACTCATACCCCATTTCACATCTGCTCTCCTCTTTGCAACCTTTACCTTTTGCTTTACTTCTCTTTTCTTTTCTTTGTACCTCTCATATGACTCCCTCGTCCTATTTTGTAACCAATCTGTGAAAGCTCGCTTCTTCTCTTCTACAAGTATTAAAATGAATAAATAGAATGAATAAATCAATAAAATGAATGATCAGATAAAACGGGTACATAAAATAGATAGATAAATGAAATGTCGAATATTTCTAGGATCCCGTTCTTTTCGTTTTTAACACGTTCACCCCGATGACGTCGTCCATATATTTTATTCTAGCTAATGTCGTTGGATGATCTAATTCAACCAAAGGGGTCTCGATCAATCAAGAGCCCGTTTCCTCCCGAGTCCATAACCTTTCAACTGAATAAAATAGCCCGGCAGCATTAGCCAGAATAAGATGTATAAATCACTTCCCCGGGGCCTTAACCACATAGAGAATTATTGATATCGCGGTCCCTTCTGACGAATGCCAACACTGCCGCTAACCGCCACTTGCCCTGGCTGTCCCAACTGGCAAGACAAAGGTGATGACTGCAGACGAAGCTGTCCAGCGTGCGTTGCTCACAACAGGGAGACTAAAATCAATTGGTCAGTCCATTGATCTGTCAGTTATTCAATCAGTCAGCAGGGACACATGCACGCGCGCACACACACACACACACACACACACACACACACACACACACACACACACACACACACACACACACACACACACACACACACACACACACACAATGACACACACACACACACACACACACACACACACACACACACACACACACACACACACACACACACACACACAATGACACACACACACACACACACACACACACACACACACACACACACACACACACACACACACATACACACACGCACACACACACACACACACACACACACACACACACACACACACACACACACACACACACACACACACACACACACAAAATACGGGTCTTTTCTTGTTTTCCACTGATGACAAGGTAGATACATTGATGTCATACTCTAGTGAAAATACTATTCTAAGTCAATAAGAACTTGCTTATAATAGGTAAATAATTTTTTTGTAATTGTTAAACAAGTTAGCAAATAAACAAGTAAATAATGATAGTAAATAAATGATAATAGATACCACTAATAAGTGATAAACAGATAAAAGACAATAAACAAATAAATGATAACCAAATAGATAAATAGATAAAAGATAAATTATTAACGAATAAGTTGATAGATATGTAAATGAATAGATACGAGTATAAGACAAAAACATGTAAAGGATGAAGTGAATAATTGGAACGTGGTATGTAGCAAACGCGTATCTATACTTTTTTGTACTTCTATATTTCTGTACTTAGTTCTTACATAGGGTAGATACTACGAAGACGAAAAGAATAGCCTGGCGACACCCGGAAGGAAAGGAAGAGTACTACCCGGTATGGAAGGGGTTAGAAAACGAGACCGAAATCTTAGAAAAGAAATCTAGAAAATATGACGTCAGTCTTTGTGCATTTCTAGGGCTGAAACTGAACTCGATGAAGTGTTGACGTGCTCAGTGACATTTCTGTTCTGGTCGCCGTCGGGCGATTTCATTCGTCTCTTTGAAGCCCTTGTGGTAGCCAAGAGTTGTAATTTTCTATTTTTTATTATCATATATATATAATATATATATATATATACATATATATATACATATATATATATACAAATATATATATATATACACACATATGTATATACATGTATATACACATATACATATATATGTATGTATATATATATGTATATATATATACATGTATATACATATATATACATATGTATATACGTATATATATATATATATATAAATATATATATATATGTATATATATATATATATATATATTTGAGGTTGCTCAGTACAAAGTGACTGAGTGTCACTTACCACCTGGCGTTGGGAATAGTTCTGCCCCCCAGACCCCCAGGGGTCCCATGAATTGTAGTAGAGGCCGGGCTCTCTTGCCCGCAGAGATTTACATTCCTGTCAATTTCCTCAACTTTCCATTGAAAACTGCAGACACGTGCAAAGGGTAGACCGTGGCAATATATTAGATCTCAGTAATCGAAATATCGAATATTACACAAGTAAAGCTATAGGCAATATTCCAGGTGATCTGTGCCAATTCTTACTTGTTTTTCTGAATATTCTGTTTTTATTATTACCATTACGATATTAAAGTGTTTCGGCGCGCTTTCGAGGTACGTATAGAATTAATTTAGCGCTCTGTTGGGTTTGTCAGGAAATGAGCAAAGGGGGGAGGGGGCATAACACCCTTTCCAGCACCCCCTTTCCCTTCCTCCTCCCTCCCCCAACCCATTCCCCCTCGCCCTCACCCCCAAAAATCCAAATATATTTTGGGTGTCGTTGCTATGCAAAGATTTAATCAAATCTTACGCCATATTTTCTTCTTATGAAACGGGCACGGATACACCTACGTATGTGCATGAACGAACACACACACACGAATACACACACACACACACACACACACACACACACACACACACACACACACACACACACACACACACACACACACACACACACACACACACACACACACACACACACACACACACGGTCTGACTTCAAGAAGAGACGTAATGTTGAATACTTGACTCATTTTTGTCAAATAAAACTGATTTAGTAAAGTACATTCGCCACATGGACGGACATGCACGTACCTGTACACGCACACTCAGACTATGGAGAGAGAGAGAGAGAGAGAGAGAGAGAGAGAGAGAGAGAGAGAGAGAGAGAGAGAGAGAGAGAGAGAGAGAGAGAGAGAGAGAGAGAGAGAGAGAGAGAGAGAGAGAGAGAGAGAGAGAGAGAGAGAGAGAGAGAGAGAGAGAGTAAGAGAGAGAGAGAGAGTGAGTGAGTGAGTGAGTGAGTGAGAGAGAGAGAGTGAGTGAGTGAGTGAGTGAGTGAGTGAGTGAGTGAGTGAGTGAGAGAGAGAGAGAGAGAGAGAGAGAGAGAGAGAGAGAGAGAGAGAGAGAGAGAGAGAGTGAGAGAGAATTGGATAAACGAAGAGTTTCAGTGCTTATCAGTTTTTATTACAAAATTGAAGACAATGAAAGACGAATAAGTAAAGAGTTGGTTAGAAATGAACAACGGAGGGGAGCGTAGAATAACCACAGTGGCGAGCTTGAAGGCGATGGTCTGGTCCAGTGGCTGAAAAGGAGGAGGACGAGGAGGAAGAGGAGGAGGAGGAGGAAGGGGAGGAGAAGGGGAGGAATACGAGGAGGAGGGAGAGGAGAGAGTGGGAGAGGAAGAGGAGGAGGAAGGGGAGGAGGAGGAGGAGGGAGAGGAGAAAGAGGAAAAGGAGGAGGAAGGGGAGGAGGAAAAGGGGGTAGGAGGAGAAAAAGGAAGAGTAGGAGGAGGAGGAGGAGGAGTAGGGGAGGAGGAAGAAGAAGAAGAAGAAAAAGAAGAAGAACAAGAACAAGAAGAAGGAAGAGGAGGAATGGGAGGAGAGTAGGAGGAGGAGGAGGAGGAGGAGGAGACGGCGGTGGCTGGGACTGGGTGTCACTGGAGGGAGGGCGCTCTCTCGAGCTTCTGACGGGTTTGCGTCGAGTTGTTGCTCACGTGTCTCGCGCGCGCGCACACACACGCACACACACGCACACAGGTGCGGTGGTGCCCTGGCCCACAGCTAACCACAGTATCCATCCCTCCTCCTCCCTCCTCCTTCCTCCCTCCTCCCTCCTCCCTCCTCTCTCCTCCCTCCTCCCTCCTCCCTCCTCCCTCCTCCTTCTTCCTTCCTCCCTCCTCCCTCCTCCTTCTTCCTTCCTCCCTCCTCCCTCCTCACTCCACACTCCTCCTTCCTCCCTCCTCCTTCCTCCCTCCTCTTCTCCTCCACTAGGCCTCTTCTTTATCTCTTTCTTTCTCTGTTTCCCTTTCGTCCTTCCTCTTTCTTTCTCTCCTTTCTTTACTCCTTTGTCTTTCTTCTTTCTCTTTCCCTCTTTCTCTTTCTTTCCCTTTCTCTTTTTTTCTCTTTTTTCACTTTATTTCTCCGTTTTATCTTGTTCTGTTTTTCTCTTCCTTTCTTTTTCTTTCCCTTCTCTTTTTCTCTCCTTTTCTCTCTTCCCACTTCTCTCTTTCTCTTCCTCCCTCCCTTACACCCTCCCTCCCTTCCATCCTTCCTCCCTCCCTCCCTCCTTTCTGCATTCTTTCTTTCCTTAATTATCCATTCTCAATTCCTCAACTCGTCCACTTTTTCATACCCCCCTCCCCCATTCTTTGACCTCTTGAATCCCTGTCGCTTTGTCCGCAGTTCCTTCTCGCGGCTCAAAATTCTTCTTTGGACCAAACTTCCTTCAGACCCTCCACTCAGCTTCAGAAATTCCTCTTCATTTTCTTCCTTTCCCACTCTCGCACTCTCCCCAACTCCTCCCTCCTCCCGAAGTCCTCCCCCCCACCCCCACCCCCAAGGAATCTCGAAATTCTTTCTCAACTCCCTCTTCCTCTCCCCACCAAGACTTCCGCGTCCTCTCCTCTCCCCCGGTCTTCCTCCTTCATACTTTATTCTGTTCACTTGTGTTTCTTCTTCTCTGCTTTTTATTTCTATGTCTGTGCTTCTGTCTCTCTTTCTAGGTTTCTTCTCTCTCTCTCTCTCTCTCTCTATCTATCTATCTATCTATCTATCTATTTATCTATCTATCTATCTATCTACAGTATATCTGCATCTATGTGTGACTCACTCTCTCTCTCTATCTATCTATCTACCTCTCTCTTTGTCTATCTGCCTTTCTCTGTCTGTTTGTCTGTCTGTCTATTTATCTATCTGTCTACCTGTCTGTCTATCTATATCTATCTGTCTGTCTGTTGGTATCTATCTACCTATCTATCTCCCTGTCTATCACTCATCATGTAGAAAGATGCTACTAAAAGAAAGAACGAAAAGAAAAACAAAAATTTGAATGGACGAGGCTGTGCAGAGGAGGTGTCTGGAAACTTTCTGAAAGCCTAATTCATAAAAGAAAATAAATAAATAAATGAATAAATAAAAAATGATCAGCAGGAAACGAGTTCCAGAGCCTCATCTATACACAAACAACCCAAAGTTCAACTCGAGAAGGGGCAGGTGCCTATTCTTAAAAGAGAGAAAAAGAACAAAAAAGAGCGGATTGTGGGTCCCCCAACCTCTCCCAAGAAGCCAATTTGGTACTCCCTGGGGACAACTGAGGCACTGTCTTAAGAAGCCATAATGGTAATAGATGAAGCTGTTCTCTTGAAAAATGTGTCCTTGGCGTCTAAATAAAGAAATATTGATAGATAAGTACATAAATAAATGAATAAGCAGTAAAAGGAACATGAGATAGATAAAACATTATGTATATGAATACATATTTATATATATATATGTATAAATGAATTTATAAATAGATGAATATATATAGATAAACAGATTATCATATAAATAGATATATATGAAAAGATAAATGAATTTAATAATAATGAATGAATTAAAAGCGAAAAGAGAATCAAGTTTCAATGTTTCTTCATTTGGTACTGTATTAGACCATAAATGGCACCGGATCACGTATTCCCAAGGGTGACATGGAGACGAATGAAATCACCTGGCGACAGGCACAAGTGCCAACCGGTATGTCAGGGTGTAACAAAGAATGACTTGGCTGGGGCATTCAGTACATGGTGTACCCTATGGAGCCTCTTGTGTTGTCTGCAGACAGACGATTTTATTCAGCTCGAAAATAAAATAGAAGATTTGGACCAGATCCCTCTCAGGTGATCAGTTTTATAGGATAAAATCAGCTGGCCACAGCTAAAACAAAATTATCAGTGAAAAGCACATACATACATACGTACGTACATATATACATACATACATACATGCATACATACATACATACATACATACATACATACATACATACATACATACATACATACATACATACATACATACATATACCAAAGGCTTTTTCTCCCTTGCAAGGGAGGTAGCCAAAAAATAAAGGTATAGAAACCACTCCCACCCATTCCATCCCCCACATACTCCACTCCCCTCTACCTTCTTCCCTCCTTCTTATCTTAGCACCTCTTGAAAAAAAGTAAAGGCATAAAAGGGTCGTGGGAATCATGGAATGCTATGAAGGAGGCCTTTGTTCAGCAGTGGACTCCGAACAGCTGATTTGATTTCATTTGACTTTATATATATATATATATATATATATATATATATATATATAGAGAGAGAGAGAGAGAGAGAGAGAGAGAGAGATAGATAGATAGATAGATAGATAGATAAAATAAAAATAGGATTGGTCCTCTCACTGTGCAGGAAGTACCCCCCTCAACTGAATAAAATCACCTGGCGGCAA
>NC_134792.1:40362400-40367400 GCF_046742065.1 Oratosquilla oratoria | reverse complement strand
TCAACCTTCGCCCCGACCTCATCAAAGACATACAACCTGAGTCCCCTATCCCCTGTCCCCTAAAATTACCCCACTTAGCTATACTGTATTTACCATCACACTCCACACTATGTATCAATCTCCTGAGGAAGACCAAAAATAGTGGTTGAAATATACAGCCCTTCTGTCTTATCTCATTTCCTGATAGTGAGTTAATAAGTCTTATTTTACAAATGTGCCACTACTTTATATGTTCCTAACACACACACACACACACACACACACACATATATATATATATATATATATATATATATATATATTTATATCACCTATTGTAACTCCATCAGTCCTTTTAATCTAATCACCAACATTCGCCTTACAGTTGCTTATCATCACCCTAATACTGCACATAAACTGTTAATCTCCATCAAAGGTTAAGGGAAGCTGAGTCTCTCGGATTTTATAGCCTACCATGTAGAGATTGTGATTTAGTGTACCTTGGCCAAACCGGCAGAAACCTTAACACCAGATCTATCAGATATGCCCAAGAAAATTCCTCCGTGTTTCAACATGTCAGCAACAAAAATTATAGTCTTGACTGGGGCAAGACCAAATTATTGTTCAACTCCAACTGGAGATTCAGGAAAAAAAAAAAAAAAATCCACCTTAATAGAACAATGTCCGAACTTGAATATCACTAAAGGTCAAAGGTCGTCAGAAGTAATCTCATGTATAGCTGTAAGCCCCGCTCCCCCACCACTCCTGACCCCGCATCCTTTCTGACCTCACACCTTTACCCGATTGGCCACATAGCCCACTCCTTTCTGACTCCGCCCTGTGTGACGGAATGTCTCCTGTCAAGCTATGCCTGTTAGCTCCTCCCCTTACATCTTCATTCTATTTATGTCTCAATCATTTCTTGTAACTTTTAATTTCCTGAAGAGGGTTAAGGCTATTAGCCGAAATATAGAAGTTATACATTCTTCTAAGCTTCCTTTTACTCCGACTGTAGGTTCTTCGAGATTATATATATATGTATGTATATACAAATATATATATATAAAATAAAATAAAATCAGCCATCCTGAGTCCACTGCTGAACAAAGGCCTCCTTCATAGCCTTTGTGGCGCAATCGGTTAGCGCACGGTACTTATATATATACATATATATATATATTTACATATAAATATATGTATATATATATATATATATATATATATATATATATATATATATATATATATATAAACAGAAATATAGTAACACATTTGTAAATGACACACAGGAAACACACAGTCGGAGAAAATAAAATTCGAATAAAGAAGAATCCTATATTTAGGCTCTCAACTGTAGACCTCTTCAGGTACTCTCCTGAAGAGGGCTATAGTTGATAGCTGAAATATAAGATTCCTCTTTATTCGAAGTTTATTTTCTCCGTATGTTGATTAAGGTTAACCTGGCACATGGGTTAAACTGGTAATTGTGTTTGATCAGGAGAATATTGACTGAGCTTTAAGTGTTAGTGATCTCAGCACGTGTCATATTTGGCACTTTAGAGAAAACTAAGAAAAATACATAGAAAATAAAGATAAAAAATCTCGACAGTTTGGAAGTTAACTTAATCTCTTTCCCCGCAGAGGACATTTTTTTTAGTGTAATGAAATCACCTGGCGACAGCTGTAATAAACAAAGAAATTTATAAACCATAACGAAAGAGATCATAAAGAGTCTATAGGACCATTTTTTTTTTATCTTTTAAAGGGATACTATTTTGTCTAAGAAAGCTTTTGGTCCAGACATATTAAGAGGGTATCTAGGTATTGAGAGCTGAAAGGTCCCAAAAGGCAATCTAGAAGTACAGAACCGAAACGGGTGTGAGATAAACGCGAAATGTGAGACAGGGTGGTCAAAAGTCTTGATACACACCATAGTTCTCATACTAAAAATGCACTGTTTGTTAAGTGTTAGATACAGTATATAGCAAGAAAAGGCTTTCCACCTTTAGATGAATGTTGTAAAAAATAATACAGAACAAATAATGAGCAATTAAGTCTACTTTTGGATGATGTGTATCTGGGGGGATGCTTCGAGATTTTTGCCCACGACTGTACAGGATGACGTCATTGTGAGAATCATGGGTGCCAAATGGTGCCGGGGAGGCACTCTGGGCGTTACGCAACCTGGCACACCTGTTCGGCCCAGGTGTCACATGGAGGTTGGAAAGGGGGGTGGATTTGTTCCGCTCGAGCGGGGGATTCGGCGGGGGCGGGAGAGGTGTTAGTGGTAGGTGGGGGTTGGGGTGAGTGGGGAGGGTGTGGGGGTGTGAGGGGGATGAGGGTAGTGGGGTGAAGGTGGTGGGAGTGAGGGAGTGAGGGGTGGGGATGGGGATGGGTTAAGGGTAGGTGAGGGGTGAGGGGTTAGGGAGGGTGAGTTTGGGGATGAGGGGTTAGGGAGGGTGGATTTGGGGGTGAGGGGTGAGGAGGGGAAGGGGAGGGTTGAGGGTTTTGGGGTGAAGGTGGTGGGGTGAGGTTGGTGGGAATGAGGGAGTGAGGGGTGGGGTAAGGGTGGGTGAGGGTGAGGGGTGGGGTAAGGGTGGGTAAGGGTGAGGGGTGATGGAGGGTGGGTTTGGGGGTGAGGGGTGATGGTTGGGAAGGGGGAAGGGGGGAGGGGGGAGGAACTTCCTGCCGAAGGCGAACGTGTATAAAAGGGATATGTAGTCGTCTTTTTTTACTTGACGTCTTCGATTCTGTTTCCTATTGATTATATAGTTGTTATTGTCGTTTTTGTTGTTGTTATTGTTAACATTAAGGGTCATTGTTATTTGTCATTACCGTTATTTTCATTTTCATCATGGTCATTGCCACTACCATTATCATTGCCATCACTGTCATAATTGACATCAATGTTATCTTTGTCATCAGCTATCACTGGCATCACTGTCATTGGCATCATTGTCACCGTCATCATTCTTTATCTCCACTTCCATCATTGTCATCTTTATCATCAATATGGACATTATACTCATCGCAATCATCAACACTGTTTAGCCAATACCCCATTCACTGCGGTGATGCATTATATCAACACTGTTCTCGCTAAACAATGGTAATTCTTATGCACCTGAAGGGTTGTACCATGTCAGAAATAACCAGCGCTTCTATCTTGAGAAACGTCATCACAAACGAAAAGTTATTGTCAAGGAAGTTTTGCACCGTCAATACAGTGACGGCCCACGTAGTGGGGTTTGGATAGGTGAGGCCTTCTTTCAAGCCAAAGTCCGTTTTATCATAGGTAATAAAGTCACTTGACAATGATCACAAAACGATACCATCAAACTCGTCACCGTATTGGAGGGGTTAAGTTGACTCAACCCCCGTCAATGGGGAGGGGGGTTCTCCCCAGCTGAATAAAACCCCCTGGCGACAGAATGAGTGTTGTTTGTGATCATTTGTGTAATATGTTCTTGTGCGTTTTATTTATTTTTTTCCTCTACTAATATCTTTTTTTTTTTTTTTTTACTCCTTCGTTTCTTTATGTGGTTATTTATTTGTTCATTTATACTCATGTTTGTCTCTATCTATTTGTTTATTTGTTTGGTTATTTATTATTCTGAAACAGCCTCATCCCAGCCCAAGAGGTCTGCCGTCGCCACTGCATGATCTTCCATTGTAGTCTATTAAGTGCAAGACTTTGTGAATAAATCAAGGGGCTTTTCTCAAAAATATCAGGATTTGGGGGATTGGGAATACCTCTGAAGAATCTGGTTATGGTTATAGTTGCGGTGGCGGTGATGATGGTGGTGGTGGATGCGGTGGTGGTGATGGCATTGAAGGCTGTGGGAGTTGATATTGTTGGTGAGTGCCCGGGTTTTTGTTCCTTGTGGTTATGGCGATGGAACATAGTGGTTGTGGTGGTGCCGGTGACATTGGGGGAGGTGGTGGATGTGCTTTTGTTAGTGCTTGTGGCCAGTTTGCCGGTCGGGTGTCCGTCTTTAGCGGACGCCTTTGAGGGCCGCATTTAGTTACCGTGGCCACGGCGAGGCCGATCATCTGTCCTGCGGGGTTAGGGGTAGCAGCTCCTGAAGCGGTTTCAGACTCGCAGCGAGGATGTCGCCTTATGAAGGCGTGCATTCACAGAGGAGATCAGGACTGTAACGCCGTCCAATAGGCGCCGGAGGAAAGAGTGGTCGCGCACAGCACCCGTCCTGCTTCGGGTTTCAACTGATTACCAAGTCTTAGTACACACTTAGAAACACGAGTCCCTAATACACACACGTACACACACGCACACACACACACACACACACACATACATACACACACACACACTAACACACACATACACACACACACACTAACACACACACACACACACACATACACACATACAGAGGGAGAGAGAGGGAGAGAGAGAGAGAGAGAGAGAGATAGAGAGAGAGAGAGAGAGAGAGAAAGAGGCGATTTGTTGACCATTTTCAGAATTATGAAAGGGATGGAAATTCTTGACTGAGACGACTTATTAAAGTGGAATAGAAGAGGAACAAGAGGACACGAAAAGAAACTAAAGAAAGACAGCTACAGAAGAGACCTGAAAAAGAATAGCTTCCCACATAGAGTGATTGATGTCTGGAACAAACTGAACGGAGTAACAGTGAATGCCAAAACTATACACGATTTTAAGAATAAACTGGATGTGGAGAGATACGAAAACGGGTCACTACGAGCATAGCTCTCGTCCCGTAAAATAAAAATTGGTAAATACAACTAGGTAAATACACATACACAAAGAAGACCTACAGATATTGCAAAAACGAAGCCTTAAGAACAACGGCAGACCCCACTAAAACAACTGTTTAATTAGGCCCTCTGCACCCAGAAACAGAAATTCTCCCCACAGAAGAGCATATCAAAATGATTGACACTGTTCAAGAGCTCTCAAACCCTCACTGTCATCACATTACATTACATTATCTCGTCACACAGAGCGCAACAAGAAACCAAGACGCGCAGCATACTAC
>NC_134792.1:40357400-40359900 GCF_046742065.1 Oratosquilla oratoria | reverse complement strand
CAGAGACTTTTTAACGCTTATTCACAGAAATGTGTTTTTGTTTCGCTGGTCGACCTAGAATGTATGGTCATGTGGAAAGTGTATGTGTGTGTAAAGCTGTGAGAGAACCTATTCAAGTTAGACTTCATTTGCACCACGTCTACCCTTCACCTGAATAAAATCATCTGGCGTCAGTCGGGTCAAGTCCTCTGGAGTGTCAGTGTAGCGAAGGGTTTAAGATCCAGGAACAGGGATCCTGGAAAAGAACGAGAGAATGTCCTGGAAATGCCTCGCAATCTGGCTCAGTTAATTTGCTAATCTATATCGATGAAGACCCGGATGACAGGGTAAGCTTCCACGATAAATCCGTAAAAGAGTTCCGGAAAGTCATCAAATATCTCGTCATAGGAGGGTTGGATGTGGAGGTCAATTATGGAGTAATGGAAGCGAATAATCCCCTGGGTGGAATGAAAAGTGTCCTGAAGAAAAAAAAAAAATTGTCGCGATTGTGACTGTATGGATTAGAAATGTGGAGAGAGTGAATGGAAGACCCCCGAAGGCTTTTTATCCGAAAGAAACTGAATGAATGTTTTTGATGAGGCGTTCGGAAATGTGTGATAGATGTTTCAAGAATAGAAGGAGAAATGTGAAAGTGAAGCTGAGGACGGGGGTTAGGAGAAAGCATTCGGGGATGAGAGGATTAAAAAGATGTGGGCACAATAATGAATAAGGAGAGACTTGCAATGAGTGTGTGGAAAGCAAAAGTGGGTGGGGTGAGATTGAAAGAAAGACCGAGAATGAGATGGAAGGAAAGGGTAAAGGGAGCTTTAGATACACTTGTAATGGTTGTTGAGCATAATAGTTCAAAAGATAGAAATGAATGTAGAGAGATTGTGAATTGATGTAGGGATGACGCGGGTCAAAGGGATGTTCTCCTCATCTGTTTCATGGCTGAGTGGATGGAAAGGGGTAGTCGACGTGTAGGAAAACGGTGATGGAAACACAGCTTCAGTACTTTATCCTCAAAACATTGAAGAGGGCGGGGTGATTGAATGGGTTTTATTTATAATGAAGTGTAAGGTTTGACTTGGCCAACCCCGACTTATTAAGGAAAAAGAGCCTTTGGTACATAGAGAGCGTACTTGGTGTATATATGTCAAAAGCCCTCAACAGCTTCAGATGTCGATCCCAGTGACCTCTTGCCATAGGTCATTGAAGGCTCGTGGCCTCTTGCCAGAGCTCACTGAAAACCTGGACAAAATATAGAAGTTTTATATGATTAAAACGTTCTGTGATTCACAAAGAGGCTGAAACGTTTAACCATTCGCTAGGGTTATGGAGTTAATAATGTTTTATGTGTACCTGAACTAAAATCAGGTGCTAAGGATTATCAAAATTTAAGTAACTGGTGAGATATGTTTGAATTAGAAGCTCACCGGAACAAACATCAGGAACCTTGTTGGTACCACACGGTGCTACGAAAATGAATAGAATAGCCTGGCGGCGACCTGAATAGAAGGAACAGTACCACCAGGCACGGAAGGAAGGCGTTGAAGGAGCCATAGTAAACTTATTTTCTATAGAACAAAAGGACGGTGACTGGAAGTTCGAGTGATTGAGTTTGAATGGAAGGAAAGACTCTTGTTGGTCGAGAGGAGAAGAGAGGTGGGGAGAGATCGATAAAGTACTGTAAATGCACAAAAGAAGTTCCATAATGTGTGAAAAGGCCCAAGAAAGGATCGAGTCCTATTTTTTATATAAAAGAAAGACTGAATGACGATGAACTTTCGTCTGCTTCTCCCTTCCGTACCGGGTGGCGCTTTTGTCTTTCTTCTGTCTGCCACCTGGCAATTTCATTCAGGTTCGGGGCATCACTTCAGTAGTGGAAAGTGTAAATTCATTTCGATTAATAAACGCTGCTACATGTTTCTGGGTTTGTTTATGTATGTATGTATATGTATGTATATATGTATGTGCGTATGTATGTATGTATATATGTATGTATGTATGTATGTATGTATATAAGTATGTATATATGTATGTATGTGCGTATGTATGTATGTATGTATGTATGTATGTATGTATGTGCGTATGTATGTATGTACATATGTATGTATGTGCGTATGTATGTATGTATGTATGTATGTGCGTATGTATGTATGTATGTATGTACGTCTGCTTATACTTGTGTTGACACAAATCAGATGTTACCAGGCATCTCGCGGAGTTAAACAAGACTCGCGCATTCTTTGTTTTCATCCACTCGGAGGCTCTGGAACTCGCTTCCTCCTCGTCAGTTTCTTATTTGCTTACTTTTGAAAATTAGAAAATCATAATATTTGTCTTTTGTACCAACAGAGTTGATTTTGAGTTGTCCTATTCTTCTTAATTTTCTTCCCTAAGTGTTGCTTGGAAACATCTTGTTTACTTTCATTGATTGATTTGTTTATTTATTTATCTGATCATCAATTCATCAATTCATTTATCAATTTTATTTATTTGTTTGTCTATTTATATATTC
>NC_134792.1:40334900-40337400 GCF_046742065.1 Oratosquilla oratoria | reverse complement strand
AAACAAAAGTAATGTTCAATACGAAAGTTCAAAGTAAAGAGATTGTAATTGATGATGAGAGTCTTGAGGAAGTTGAAGAGTATAATTATTTAGGCCAGATGGTGAAAGTGACGAAAGATCATGATAATGAAATAAAAACACTCATTACAATTGGTTGTAAAGTGTTTGGTAAGTACAATAAGATCCTGAGAGGCTCTCTACCTTTATGTTTGAAACGTAAAGTTTACAATCAATGCATTCTACCAGCAATAATCTACGGGTGTGAGACTTGGAAACTAACGAAGGCAATGGAAACAAAACTAAGGACAGCACAGAGGAGACTGGAGAGATCAATGATGGGAATAACGCTGAGAGACCGAAAGAGAGCAAGTTGAGTAAGAGAGCAGACTAGAGTGAAAAATATTGTGGAAGCAGTAAAAGAGAGGAAGTGGAATTGGGCAGGTAAGTTAGTGTGAACGACTGATGAGCGATGGAGCAAGTGTGTTACTGAGTGGACGCCGCAAGATAGTAAGAGTGGAAGAGGGAGACCAGACAGAAGGTGGAGAAACGAGATCGAGAAGTTTGCAGGAGTGACGTGGCAGAGGATGGCGCGGTCGTGTGAATCATGGAATGCTATGAAGGAGGCCTTTGTTCAGCAGTGGACTCAGGATGGCTGATTTGATTGATTGATTGATTGATTGATGTATACACATACATACATACATACATACATATATATATATATATATATATATATATATGTATAGGTATATATATAATATATATGTATATATATAATATATATATGTATATATATATATATATATATATGTGTGTGTGTGTGTGTGTGTGTGTGTGTGTGTGTGTGTGTGTGTGTGTGTGTGTGATCTTTCTACTCGTAAACAAACATGAGCACACGGTCACCTTGTAGTCTTTCAGAGTCTGAAGAGAGTTTGAATAAAGGTCAAAGCAAAGACGATCAATAGGCTGACAGGCACCAGGTGCCACTCAGTCTCCTGCGTGCTAGCCTAGCCTTAGTCTGTTCTGGCCTTTGTTTAAAGGGTCCGTTGGTCCCCTAGAGGGGCTACAAAGGTTCCAAAAGGGGGACCCATGGCCAAAGTGTTGGAGCGATCTTCAAATGGTTAAAAGACGGTATAAAGGGACATTCACACGGTCAAACGGTTTGTCAAACCCGGCTTGTCAAATAACTGTTTGATGTTTGACCGTATGAATAGGTTATTTGGTTGTTAACCACATAACCCTTTCACACGGTCAAACATCACTTCAAACACTTGTTTGACAAATTAGGTTTGACAAACTGTTTGACCGTGTGAATAGCCCTTTACATAAATAGTGAGTAATATGTATAAAACTGATCAATTGCCTGATAAGATTAAATAAAACTGTTAGTCGTTAGCCAGAATAAAGTACTTGAAGGACGTCATCTTCAGCTGAATAGGATCCTGTGACGATTACGAGAGGAAAATCCTTGAGGGTTGTGACCTGTCGGATTTCGGTCCCTTGTATACAACGGCTCAAGCAGAGCGCTTGAGCTGCCAATCTATCGCAACTCCCACACGGGAGAGAGAGAGAGAGAGAAAGGGAGAGAGAGAGAGAGAGAAAGGGAGAGAGAGAGAGAGAGAGAGAGAGAGAGAGAGAGAGAGAGAGAGAGAGAGAGAGAGAGAGAGGGAGGGAGAGAGGTTGGAGGGGAATGAGTAGGGGAGAGGAGGGGAAGGGAAAGAGGGGAAGGAAAGGGAGGGGGAGAAGGGGGAGAGGGACGAGGGGTAGCAGGGGAGAGGGTAGAAGGGAGGGGAAAGGGAAGGGAGAAAAAGGGAGAGGGAGGAGAATGGGGAAGGAGGGGGGAGGAGAGGGAGAGGAGGTAAGGAGGAAGAGGAGGGGAGGAGGAGGGGAGGAGGGGTAGAGGAGATGAGGAGAAAGGGGAGGGGGAGGAGAAGAGGGAGAGGGAAGGGGAGGGGGAGAGGGAGGAGGAGAAGACAGGGGGAGAGGAAGGGGGAGAAGGAGAGGGTGAGGGGTAGGAGGTGGAGCGGATGGAGGGGTGAGGGTGATTGCTACAAAGGAGGGCGTGCAGCAAAGTGGAGGAGAGAAAGGCCTCAATTGCAATAATTGGGGATAATTGCCCAACAAGTGTGCTTTGACCCCTGCACCAGCGACGGGGGTGCCAAATAAGGAATTAAAAAGAATCACCTGACGGCAGGAGGAATGAAATGGAGAGTGCCACCCGGTACGGAAGGAAAGTTAATCGAGATTAATATATGACCCTTTCCCTAACACAGTGTATGGCGACAGTATGAAGAACGGGGAAAGGTTCCACCCGGTACGGAAGGAGTGAAGGCAGCGACGCTGTCGCCAAGAACTGTGTTGGAAAAATAACCACAGAAATAAAAGAGTTGCATTGGCGAGAAGAAGAAGAAGAAGAAAAATTGCGCTCGTATTGCTGGTGTCGCAATAAGTGGACGTTGAAGGCTCAGTCAGGATTTTCATTTCTTTTCTATCTTTCGTT
>NC_134792.1:40307400-40322400 GCF_046742065.1 Oratosquilla oratoria | reverse complement strand
ACATTTTGTTGTTTTATTATGATTTTTTGTTTTATTTGACCAAATGACAAGACATCTTGTCATCGGAGTTGAATGGGTTAAGTGACCAAGATACGCATTACTTTAGTCGTTTCCTAGATGAAGAACAACACTAATGTAATAAAACGTATTCAAAATTTAAAAAATACTGGAACTATAATGTTCAGATACTGCATAACTTGAGACTGAACAGACCTTGCTCGACAGAACCCACGTGCAAGCGGAGTGCCGCACAACAATACATTAAGATCACCCTGCATTCACCATAACAAAGTCATTAAAGTGTGTCGAGGAGCAATCAAAGTTTTCAAAGACCACTTAGCTCGGAAAAGTGGATGAGTGGCGGCGGTGGCCGTTGCAAGAAAGGCAGGTATACAGTCTTTATATATATATATATATATATATATATATATATAAATAAATATCAATATATATATATATATATATATATATATATATATAGTGTGTGTGTGTGTGTATGTATAAATATATATATAATATATATATATGTATATATATATATATATATATATATATATATATATATATAATTAGTTAGTATATGATTCATCATGGTCACCATGGTCTTGGATCACGTGTTGGTCTCGTGATCGACAGCTATTTCCCTCCCTGAAGAGAGCTCAGAGCTCATATACGACCGATCTATAGGTAATGCTGTGACCTTACACGCACACACACACCCAACTGCCCACCCACGAGAATTGGGGTAATAACTCCCAGCGCGGCGATACTGAAATTATTTCAGCCCTGGGCAGGATTCGAACCTGGACCGCCGTAGTGGCTGCCGGGAACTCTACTAACTGCGCCACGAGTCTATGTGTGTGTGTGTGTGTGTGTGTGTGTGTGTGTGTGTGTGTGTGTGTGTGTGTGTGTGTGTGTGTGTGTGTGTGTGTGTGCGTGTGTGTGTGTGTGTGTGTGTGTGTGTGTGTGTGTGTGTGTGTGTGTGTGTGTGTGTGTGTGTGTGTGTGTGTGTGTGTGTGTGTGTGTGTGTTACATACAAACGTATACTTGTACTCTTATAAAAGAATTCATTTTAAACAAAAGTGTATGTAGATACAGAGAATAGGAGGGAAAGAGCAAACCAAGGAGCAGAAGAAAGGGAAAGGTCACCAGGCCAAGAAGAAACGAGGAGGAAAAAATATTCACTTCAGTGAGGGTGTGGGAGGAAGGGAGAAGGCCGGAGAGACAAACTCTCTTCTCTAGTAACCCTCGAAGGGTTCTTCGGTCTCCGGCAGGTCGCGCCTTGGAACTTCCCTGAAGAGGAGGAGGAGGAGGAGAAGGGGTGGGGAACACGACACCCGAGGGTCTTATGAGCCCCCTCCATCGGCTAAAGGGCCTCCCATCGAACTGCGTCGGTGGGTGAAATGCCAGGCGAATCCCACCCACCCTCCCTCTTAGTCTACCTTTCTAACCTCGCTTGGGTGACCGTAGTACGGTCCCCCTCCGGAACGGCCGCGTCTCACTCAGCCGAATTGGTTGCCGAACTCAACCTAATGCGTTGCGAGCTCCGCCGAATTGGTTGTCGAACTCGGGCAAATGGTTGCCGAATTCAGTACATTGGATTGTCGAATTCAGCCGAATTGGTTACCGAATACAGCCGAATTGGTTGCCCGGATTCATCCGAATTGGTTGCTGAATTAAGCCGAATTGGTTACTGAATTCGGCATAATCGGTTGCCGAACACAACCGAATTGGTTGCCAAACTCCGCCGAAATGACTCACGAGTTCCGCTGAATCGAAAAAATAAATAAATAAAAAAAATAAACGGCAGACAGTTCGTGCAAATTCGCGAGAGTCGAGTGTCGCACGTGGACAATTCGGCCGACTCCCGGATCTTCAACAACAACAACATGTGTGAATACATGGCCTCCGAATACGTGTTGAGTACCACGGAGATAAATAGCATAGTCTGGCGACAACCAGATAAAAACAAAACCCGTGCTCTCCGGGACGGAAAGGGGATAAATGAAACGGACACTAGCCCCTCCAGCACCAACGGGACACCACGGAGATAGATAAATAATCCGGAGACATCAGTAAGTGCCACCCTGTATGGAAGGGGTGGCACTCCTTCGCTAATGAGAAGAAGTTCTTCGTTTTATTCTGGCTAATGTCAGACGATTTTCTTCAGCAGAGGGGTGGATCTTGGCGAAGACGTTTGTCAATGCTGTCCGAGGGTGAAGACCTTTCAACCGACCAGCACTTCTGTCTTTGGGGACAATTCGCACCGAACTGTGGTGCAAAGGAAAGATGTAAGGGAGATATCAAAAGGAGGGATAGTAGAAAAAAAAATTTTTATATATGTATATATATATATATATATATATATATATATATATATATAATACTTTTTTTTTTTTTTTTTTTAGGGGGGGTAGCGTCCCTTAGGAACAGGCCTCATTTTCTTTTTCAGGTTCGAGTTTGCCCCCCCTCAGCTGATTAAAATCACCTGTCCTTGCCATAACAGAATGTCGTATTTATAACCTCTTTTGGAAAGGCTCCGGTTTGTTTACTATTGCCAAAAGAAGAACTTGAAGTCTGCTCGTCTCGAGGAACTCGTGATAATCGAGTCATTTCTCAGTTAGAGGGGAGAGATTAAGTTAAACCAGACTTTATTGAGATCCTCTAAGTTTGTCCTTGTTGTAGGTCGACACCAGCCAACTTGATAAGGGGCCAACAAGGGGTCCCAGGTAGATGTCTGATGACCAATATCAATTTCTTTCACGAGCACATCCGTTGTTCCTCTCCCCACTCGTGTAGATGCCCCTCGCTGTCGGACGTACGAATAATGTTAGTTTATATGTGAAGGAGGTCATGTTTTGTGCATTATTTTTATGTGCGAGGACTTGCTTATAAGTATTAATTTATCTTTTATTTTGTCGTGTTCAGAGTAAAGCATACGTAGGCTAAAATATGTTAATTTGCCTAATTTATATATAAATATATTTTTGTCATTGGTTGTATTGGTATTGCACGATATGTTTTCCCAACCTGCGTAAGGACTTGCCAGAAGAACGGAGCCTGTTGAGTGAGGGGAAAGGATAGTGTTGCTGACCGCGTGGTTGGTGAGGTGTGACGTAAAATAGGTCTTGACACTAGTTATATCTAAATAGTTAACTCTAACTAGAATTCTAGGGACACATGTTTTATTAACATTTCAATACCTGTGATGTGGTTAAGGCGCCAGTAAGCGAAGGGAATGTAATTTGTTGTCGACTTAGAAGTTTGTTAATCGTTCGACGTGTTGATGAGTTTAGGTCGTGTTGTTTTGATGTCAAGCGATTGAGAGAGACCTAAGGGGATTTGATTATTGTCGTTTATCTGTTTTCGTAGACCGAAAAACACTTGTTAATTGTTTATCATGTGTCTTAATGGATATATTCAGGATATATGTCAAGTGTGCCGTGTTTTAGCTCTCTCCATGAACATTAAAACTGACAGTTGTTCTTAACTGAGGCGACAGAACACCAGTGTGAAGCGGAACGAGAACAAATTGTTCTCATGAACAGACATTCTCCCACCATGGATGCCTATCCTCTTCGGCTGCTCCTACTCGACGTATGTTCAAGTCCCACTTCAGTCCACGGGAGCCGTTCAGTCAAACAGCTTCTTGACATGGTAAAGGAGACACAGTAACTCGAGGACCTTGTTTATTGAGGCTTGGAAAGTTCTTCAAAAAAATCCTCTGACGGTGGATGTGCCTTTGCTTAAGGCGAAGTTCATAAAATATGTACATATCAATTTCACCCTTAACGTTCACGACGAAGGATGAGTGGTTATCTACTATGATCCTCTTCCCGAAGATCAACATACCTATATTCTCCCCCCACACCCCTTCGCCCCCCTCATCCCCCTTCTATATCCTCACCCCCCTCTCCTCCTCCTCATCCCCCTTGCTCTCCTTATCTCCCCTCGTCCTCCCTCGCCTTCCTCATCTCCCACACCCTCGTCCTCCTCATCTCCCACCCCTTCGCCCTCCTCATCTCCCACCCTTTCGCCCTCCTCATTTCCCACCTCCTCGTCCTCCTCATCTCCCACCTCCTCGCCCTCCTCATCTCCCACCCCTTCGCGCACCTCATCTCCAACCCCCTCGCCCTCCTCATCTCTCACCCCCTCGCCCTCCTCATCTCTCACCCCTTCACCGTCCTCATCTCTCACCCCTTCACCGTCCTCATTTCCCACCTCACCTTCCTCATCCCCCTTACCCCTTTCATCCCCCTCTCCTTCCTCACCCTCCTCATCCCCTTCCCCCTCCTCGTCCCACCCTCGCACTCCCCATCCCCCCTTGCCCTCCCCCCTTCACTTCCAATACGCAGCTCTAACATCCTCACCCCCATCTCCCCCCCTTCCCCCCTTATTCCCCCCCCCCCCCGGACTCGGCATGGAGACACTCCAGGGAGAACTGCCGCGTGTTTAGGTAATGAATTATCCTCTTGGCCACCTCCATCCGCTCCCCCACCCTCACCCCCCACCCCACCCCTACACACTTGAATCCAATTGCAAGTACCCGGGAGGCCATCTTCCTCTTGGCCCAGCGAGGTGAAGATCATCCATTTGGGACTAATGGGTCTCCTGTACACGTCGGTCTATACCTTACCCGGACCGTTTGTGTGTAATCATATGTTTTTCTCACCGTTGTAGGCTCTTTTTGGGGTTATCCCCTCAGCTGAATGAAATTACGTGGTTTCAGGAGAGAAAACGTACAAGACGAGATAGGTATTCAAATGACTAATGGAGAAGTCATATTGTTTGCTGGAGTTTAAGTAGAAGTTGAAAATCGTGGTGATGATACAATTGTAAATACAGAGGGAGACAAATTGACAAGGTGTTCATGTGAGCCATTTTTTTTTCTCTTATAAGTACTGTAGTTATACTGTTGATACAGTTTGTATAGACGTTAGAAAAGACGATAGCAGAAAGAGTGTAAAACTACGAACTATTAGATTCCCCTTTTACGGATAATTGTTTACTGTAACTTCTACAACTTAACGAAAATTTAGAGAAACATATAAGGATGGCCAAAAGCTTCACATAGACCAGTACTCCCGTCCTAGTGTTGTGGTCGAGTTTTATTTATTTATTCATGTTATTATTTTATAGATATTCTGCTGCAGTCTGTATTGAGATTAAAAAAACGTCATCATAGAAGGATTGTAAAGATTACACATGATCGATATATACATATATATACATGCACATATACATACATACACACATATATATATATATATATATATATATATATATATATATATATATATATATATATATATATATACATATATACATACAAACACACGCTCGTTGTTTTCACAGGTTGAATAAATGACTTTACATTTCAAGCATCAGGGGCTCGTAAAATTACTCTACCTCGATGCAGACCAGTAGGCTGTGACGGTACTTAAAAGAATTACTTGGCTCTTACCCCATAGGACTTCCCAAACACACAAACACAACTAAGGATGTATGTCTATTTCATCGACTCCAGTGTGGCTAACAACTGATTCAGTAAATGATTTTACATTGCAGGAATCGCAACATCACTATTCCACGATACATCCCAATGAGTGTGTGTGTGTGTGTGTGTGTGTGTATGTGTGTGTGTGTGTGTGTGCGTGTGTATTTGTGTGTGCGTGTATATGTGTGTGTGTGTATGTACACACACACACACACACACGCATATGTATATGTATATATATATATATATATATATATATATATATATACTGTATATGCATTTATGTAAACTGCAATTGTTTTGAAAATGAATATTAGACAATTTATATGTGTATGTAAGGCTCACTAGGCACATGTCCGTAAACCAGTTCAACCAAACTGATATAACAGAAAAAAAAAGGACGATGAGGGGGAGGCTTGTGCAGGAGGATGGGGAGGGGAGAACCTTATCACTTACCCTACCGAGGACAGGAACTGAATGAAATAGTCTGGAGCTGACCAGAGGGAGAGGTTAAGAGCCTCAGGCACGGAAGAGGTCAGGAAAGGCTATGAATAGTCTAGAATCTTGTTCAAAATCGCGTCAAGGATCCACTTGAGTTGAGTAATACTAAGAAGTCTTCAGTTAACTAAGCGAGAATGTTGTCTTAGAAAGATCAGGAAAGTGTAAGATTCTGGTAAAATACACACATGTGGGCGGGTGCACTACACACGCACATACGTACCCACGGTTGCAAACACATGCGTACAGACGCATGGAAACACATATCTATACACACACACACACACACACACACACACACACGGTTCGGTGGCGGATTGGTAAGGCACTGGCCTCACAAGCCGGAGAACCGGGGTTCGATTCCCCGGCCGGGCGGAGATAAGTTGGGTTTGTCTCCTATCACGTGTAGCCCCTGTTCACCTAGCAGTGAGTAGGTACGGGATGTTAGTCAAGGAGTTGTGACCTTGCTGTCCCGGTGTGTGGTGTGTGAGTGGTCTCAGACCTACCCAGAGATCGGCAAATAATGAGCTCTGAGCTCACTGCCGTAGGGTGGTGTCTGGCTGTCTCGAACAGAGGCTGCAGCAGATCCGAGGTGAATACACACACACACACACACACACACACACACACATACACAGGCAAGCATACACAGGCAAGCATACACACACACACAGACACACACACACACACACGCACACACGCGCACGCACACACACACACACACACACATACACAGGCAAGCACACACACACACCGGCTCAACGGTGCAGTGGTATCGTTTTCAATCGCTAATTCAGTGATCCAAGTTCGAGTCCCGCCCAGAGCTAAAAAAAAAAAATTCAGCAACACTGCATTGCATTACTCAAGCATTACCCATATATCAAACCATGTAAATTCATGAGCTCTAAGCTCTCATCTGGGAGGGTAATAGCTGTCGATCACAAGTCGAACACGTGATCCAAGACCGTGGTTAATTACACACAGTAATGAGGAGCTCACATTATGTTTGTCTACCCCTTATGTATGTGTGTATGAGTATATATGCATGTGTATTCGGGTCAGTGTTATGCAAAACAGTATAGACGTTTTCGCCATCGTAGCATTAATGTATGTGTTATCATTGATAAACTGTACATAAACATCAACACGAATTCACAAGTTTGTTCACATGTACACATAGTACACATATGCCTCCTGTGTGTGTATGTGCATGCGTTCGTGCGTGTGTATGATCTCAAAAGTTCATGAGCACTCGCTCACAAGCGATTAACTCTTTTTAATTAAGTTTCCTCTTCCATAGTAAAATACTTTACATACCCTCAGCCCTCAGTTTGGTTAGAAGAATTCCCGAATTATTCCGCATTTTACTTGGTCCAACGGCATCACGCAAACATCCCTTTCATGTTTTTGACACAATTTGTACTGAAATCCCCGAGTTCAAAGTCGGGGTGGCCGGGGAAAGCGGGGCCGGACAACGTTGCCCGGCTCCTCTGTAGGCTCCACCGGGTTGTGCTCCGGCTCCGGCGCTCACCGGGGGTTGTCGATATATATTCACCCGCTGTTTTCAAACGTGCCCTATTTGGAGGAATTATCGCAACACGCACGCGCAGACTGAGGCACGTACTCTCTCTATCTCTCTCTCTATCTATCTATCTATCTATCTATCTATCTATCTTCTCTCTCTCTCTCTCTCTCTCTCTCTCTCTCTCTCTCTCTCTCTCTCTCTCTCTCTCTCTCTCTCTCTCTCTCTCTCTCTCTCTCTCTCTTCTCCTCTCTTTCTCACTATTTTTCCAAGTATTCTATATATATATATGTTTTATGTATACACACACACACACACACATACACACACATACACACACACACACACACACATACACACACACACACATACACACACACACACACACACACACACACACACACACACACACACACACACACATACACACACACATGCTCACACACCATCACAGGTAAGGAACACGTGTTTAGATAATAGCTACATATGTATATTTATACCAATGCATATATTCGGATGAAAAATACATGTTTCTGTATTTATGAACTTTCTAGTACGTCCGACATTTCTGACTTCAGATTTGTGCGTAGAGTTCAGCAAAGGGATGCAAATGCTAAAAGGCATCGCAAAACATGATGGAGATATTTCTGTATTATCACCACGTTGTGTACACTACGTACAGTCATGAGCAAAACCTTTTTACCCAACCAGAGTATTTTATGATACAAAATTGAAATTTTTTACCTGATCATTTTTTTAATAAAATTACCTAAATTTTAATTTAAATGCTGCATTTGAAAATGTATTACGTACTCGACCAAAAAAAAAAAAAAATCATATTGACATCGTGAGAACTGTAACGTGGGTGAAAACTTTTGTTCGTGACTGTATGCCACAGTTATACAAGAAGAGTGCGATACAAAAATAAGAAGTCAAATGAACTGAAAATTTAACAATGAGTCCGGGTGTGTTTCTCGGGTTGTGGGCATCCCACGGGGAGGAAATTCACGGAGAGACGACAGCTGAAATCTTTTATCTGAAGATTCAAGCTTGTTTGTGTCTTTCGTTTTTTATCTTATTTTTCTTTTTCTTTATGAAGAGATCTGAAGATCAAACTTTTTTTCTCTCTCATTATTTTCTTCTTTTTTCGTGAAGAGGAGTTTTGAATCTAGGGCGTGTTTAACTATCTTAATGATGTTGAAGGCATTTCTCCTTATCTTTGTATTATTTTCTTTTATATTTGGTGATTTATTTTAATATGTACATGCTAACATAACCTGATTTCGTATCTATCACTTAGCGATGTACAGTTACGAATAAAAGTTTTGATCCATGTTACAGCACTCAGTGTCAATATGATTTTTTTGTCGAGTACGTAATATATATTCCATTGTAGTATTTAACTTGCAGTAAAGTAATTTTCTGGAATACTGTAGATGAAAAAATGATTGGACAAAGAATGTGATTTTTTTGTATCATAAAAAATCCTGGGTGGTTCAATTATTTATTTTTTATTTTTTATTTTTTTTACTGTACATTGGCTACCAAGCGTGATTATACGGGTATGAGTCTCAGTGCTGAAGCCTGCAATTTGAAGAGTCGAAACTACTAGCATGAAGAATATAAATGCAGAATCAGGTGTATTTTTCAACAAAATATGTCCACAGGAGAACCAGATGCAAGTATATATTGTGTGTGTGTGTGTGTGTGTGTGTGTGTGTGTGTGTGTGTGTGTGTGTGTGTGTGTGTGTGTGTGTGTGTGTGTGTGTGTGTGTGTGTGTGTGTGTGTGTGTGTGTGTTTTGTGTGATTTGTATTGTGAATGCACAAAAATTCATTAAAATTTCGGAGACAAGATGGGAATCGACCCAGACGTCTGAGGGTTGAAATATATAAACTAGATAAAGCCAAACACTCTAGCCCTGGTTTTGATTACCATTTCATCCCTGTATACACATGTGCGTTTGCGTGTGTACATGTATGTACATGTGTTTACATGTACACGTACATTCTGTAAGGCCCATATGGAAACGCGGGTATTCATTTATGCACGCGCGCGACATATTGTTTACGCACGAGCGGCAGAAACTTCAGTAAATGTCAAAAACGGATGAATATGTAGCGAGCGCAGGTGATCCCTCTCGCATCACATCACCCGTATGAAACTGAAGGATTAAGTCTTGGGGGAGGGGGAGCGTTTAGCATTCATTGATCCCTATGCGAGACTTAGAGAGGAGAAAGAGAGAGGGGGAAAGAGGAAGAGAGAGAGAGAAAGAGAGAGAGAGAGAGAAAGGGGGGAGAGGGAAAGAGAGAGAGAGAGAGAGGAGAGAGAGGGAGAGAGGGAGAGAGAGAGAAGGTGGGAGAGAGAGGGAGAGAAAGAAAGAGGGTGAGAGAAGAAGGGAGACACAGAGAGAGAGAGAAGGTGAAGAGAGAGGGAGAGAAAGACAGAGAGTGAGAGAGAGAGAGAAAGGTAGACAGACAGACAGAGAGAGAGAGAGAGAGAAAGAAAGAGAGAAAGAAAGAGAGAGAGATCCGGGTCTCCTGGCCGCACCGCACAAGATGCCTTTGTCTCTCGGTAATGTCCGCGGGGTGTCGTTAGAACAACTATTGAGGGGAGGGGGTGGAAGGTCAGTGGGGCTCTATGTCACCCCTCGTGGCCTTCCAGCTGACCTTCCTTCGAAGTCTAAGTAGCACCAGATTCTCCTTAGCCTTCCCTCACCCCCCCCCCTTTTTTTTAATCACTTCATAAAGATTTTTGTTTTTTCTTTTTTGCATAATTTTTTTTTAAATACCTTTTGCTGTTGAGGTCGCCCTTCTTGAAAAACCTTTTCCTCGTGTGGACCCACATCTTAAGACCTTTTAATGTCATGCATCCTTCAAGAATTTTTTTAAGAACTTTTTCGGTTAAGAACCCTTTCTCAAAAAATTTTTCTCTGTCGTAGACCCATTTCAGATTTTTTAAAAAATTTATTTGAGAATAGGGACGTACGAACGAATGTTTTGTTGCTCTCAAATTTGAACAACAGATTTGAAAAATACTGACATGGTTTCTTTTGTAATCTCAACAACATACAACAGTTATCGGAGGTCAGGGTTGAGAACTTGAGAGACTCTCCCCACGTTCTTTTGGATCTTTCAAGAACCTTAAGGACAAGAATTCTTCATGTAAATTGTGCCGATCAGCGAGTTGGTTCTGGTGGTGCATCCATTACGACGCGGACTTGGGTTCGATTCCTTCCCAACAACCACTGACTTTTACATGTTTTAGGTGTGTGACCACATAGTCATAGCTAATGCCCCGTGTCACACTATGCGGCGGGGCCGGATGCGGCCAGATGATGTTTGCCAATTAGCTTAATAAAATCACCTGTCGACAGCAGCCAGAACTTTACATAATGATTAGGATGCTGGCACAAGGAGAGGACCTTAAGAAAACACAGACCGACTATTGATACCCAAAGCCGCTAAGTGAACATAGGGTGCCCAGCGAACGACACTGAGGTCAGACTTCCTGTCTGAAGCTAGTGGTGGGCCATTGATCGATGCCAGGAAGTAACTTTGCGAATTGAGTTCAGGCCTGAAGTTTTCGTCACTGTAACTTCAGGCGCCACCCAATAGACCTTTATCACTGCCTGGTTCGTCCGTGTTCATCAAGGCCACGTGGCCTTTTGGCCTCCTTATCACCCTGTTCCACAAAGGACTAGCTGCGCCATTGTTGTTCCCTTGCTATAGAGCTTTTTTGTCGTTGCCCCTCTACGTGAAAATCTAATTTGTTTTTGTCCGCCCACTCAGGAACTTTCATTTATTTCCTACGAAGGACCTTCGTGTTCTTGCTCCCTCCCCATTAAGCTTTTGTACGTTAATTTCCCCTTTTTAAGGAACTGCAAGGGTCCTTTTATTCTGCAAAGGAATTTCAGACAACCTTGTTCCTCTCCTAAGGAACTTTCGATATCCTCGTTCCTCCACGAAGGAATGTAATGTAAGTGTTCTTGTTCCTCCACAGTTGGAACCTAAAACTTACTTTCTCCTCCAGCTACGGATCTTTAGGGGCTGTCACTTAACACATAGGGACATTTGGCCCTGCTGTTACTCGTCTAAAGAACACTAAGAGAGACGGAAGGCCAAGTGGTTCATTACTGGGTATGGACTGGGCCAGTGGTCTCAAAGGAGCCCCTTTGGAGTAGGTCTGGGACGTTCCCTGAGGACCTCGTGAAGATGAACCAACCTCCCGGGACTGTAGTCAGGCTCATCACCAGGGGTGGATAGCAGTCATGACGCAGGAGTTGTTATCTAATGAGTGTAGATCTGACATGAATGATGGACAGTTCTTTTCTTTCTTTCTTTCTTTGTTCGTACATGCGATAGAGCAAGTGTTGTGATACATACCATGCAGAATGTAAACGCTAGGTCTCGTTTTCTTCACAAAAAAAACACAGAGGATTATTGCGCTATATAGGAGAATCATTGTGCTCTGAGCTTATGATTTTTGTGACAACGATGAGAAAATAAGTATGGGATTTAAGAACCTAGTGGCAATTTCAGGTTCTACATGGAGCACCGTTGGTGAACTTGGAAACCGGGCTGTAGGTTTATATAAACCGTGCTGTGAGTTTCATTTCTTTAGTATAGGCATAGAAAATCGAGAAAAAGGTCGCAAGTAACTCCGATTCAGACCATTGGGAATCCTTAACCCAGGGTGATCCTGGCCTCAGCTGAATGAAATCACCTGAGGTTATCCAGAATAAAATGTCTAAAGGGGTTTCATTGTTAGAAACTCGCGTTCCTGGTTCATCTTTACAGGATGATAATCTGTAAGGCCGGCCACACACGTGCAGTTTAAACTGACAGTTACAACTGTTCAGTTATAAGTGTCAGTTGAAACTGCACGTGTGTGGGTATCTTAGTGATACTGAGATACGCACACACGTGCAGTTTCAACTGACAGTTATAAGTGAACAGTTGTAACTGTCAGTTTAAACTGCACGTGTGTGGCTGGCCTAAGGCGTTCTGTATTACAGTAAGGCTTTAAGTGACAAAAAAATGAGGAAATTACGCCAGGTAACGTGTAGCTGCGGTCCAGACCGTCACCTTTGCCCAATGTACTTTGGGGAATGCAAGACCAACTCGCTTCCGATTACCTCACCAACGGTTTAGATGAAATATTTTGTTTCACTTTGTTTTTAGTTAATTAATAAATCAATTAATTTATTTATTTATATTTATTTATTCATTTGTTTATCTTATTTATTGATTTATTTATTTCTATTTGTTTATCTATTTATTCATTTTTTATTTATTTTCTTATATATCTTATTTTTTATTTATTTATTTATTCGTTTTATTTATTCATTTTATCTATTTTTACCGATTTGCAGGTTATGACCTGGGCGAACTATACGTGAGCGCCCGAGTATAGTAATACTTTTTATTTATTTATTTATTTATTTTTTAATCCTCCAGCAGCTTAAGCTTAGATCTCCCACGCGAACGAAATTTACCCTTGGGAAGGAACAAAAATATCCGTAAGTGAATAACCATCCCACACGGGTTCAATAAGCCGTGTAATAACCTCAACGCTGTCAATACGTTGACATAAGTCATTGATTTTTTCTGGTTAACCACGGGCGATTTCATACAGCAAAGGGGTCTCGATTCACGGAGGCCAATTTCAGGTTGGATTCCCCCACCTCAGCTGACTGAAATCAACTATAATGAGCCAGAACAAAATATATAAAGTGCATCAACTTGTTTTAATGGAATTGAATAAACCATTATTATTTGCATGAATAAAATAGCTTGACAAATAACGGAAATATATATATATATATATATATATATATATATATTATATATATATATATATATATACATACATGTATGAAGAATGGACGACAAAATGAGTGGCAGGGTGGTGAGATAAACACCGAGAATCTGAAGAAGCTCTGTTAAGAGCGAAACGTCAGTAACTAAAAACTTCAACGATCTCACCACCCTGCCACTCTTCACGTTGAACCTTGATATCTCTTCCTCCTGACTTTTGATAGGCTTTCAGTTATCACGGAGGAGCTTCAAGAGTTCCCACCCTTTCAGTATAGTGGCACGTTTTTATATAATTCCAGATGAATGAATTTTTCCGTCACCGTATTGAAGATTTTTTTGTCGAAGCAAATAAAGACGATTTTATTCAGTTCAAAACGGGGTCTCGATCATCCGAAGTCCGGATCAGGATGGGCGTCCGGTCCTTAGCTGAGTCTAGTCGCGTTGTCTTTGTAACAACATCATTGTATGCATCACTGTGTGCTCTTATCTACATACAACATTTCCAAAAGGGGCTGAAGTGGTAAAGTTTGCTTGCAAGGCTATGCTACCTGCAACCTTTAGCACCTCGTCTGGCCGCAGGTGCCAGCTCCGCGTGCGTGGAGGTGTTCATGGAAGCAGGAGCCCACGTCTCGTTGGAGTTTTAGATTTGTTTTCCTTCGGGATCTCAGAGGAGTTACGTATTTTCCTGATCAGTATCGTGACTGGCACAAAACTTTTTTGGTCCGTTTTTATATTCATATATGTATTTATTTTATTTATCCCTTTTTTATTTTATATTTTTTAAATCAACTCTGGAAAAAAATGGGTGTCGGTCAATCGTGGTCCCACTTTTGAAAACGAGTTGATCCTGAAGAAAATCGTCTAGCATGAGAGAGGTCCAACTCTATCATGGTGACCAATTGGTCCTTACGGGAAGTAAAAGGTAGAACAGAAACGCCCTCCTCCTCCTCCTCCCTCCCTCCCACGGTTGCACCCACCCCCACCCGCACGCCCACACGCCCTCCATCGACGGTTATTATGTGGCGATACATAATGAGTGGGCGCGTACGAAAGCGACGAGGTTGGCGCCTGTGATTTGGAAACGAAAGCTTCAAACTGTCCGCCTTTAAAGGGGAAAGCGAGCGTCAGTAGTCCCGGCAGGTGGGAGGCCTGGCGCCGGCAGCGGCAGTCGGCGTTGATGTTGGCGGCTGGAGACAAAAGGTGGCTGACTGTTGGCTGTGGTGAAGGAGGCTGCAGTGGTTAGTTGAAGGTGCCTCTGTGTGTGTGTGTGTGTGTGTGTGTGTGTGTGTGTGTGTGTGTGTGTGTGTGTGTGTGTGTGTGTGTGTGTGTGTGTGTGTGTGTGTGTGTGTGTGTGTGTGTGTGTGTGTGTGTGTGTGTGTGTGTGTGTGTGTGTGTGCGTGTGTGTGTGTGTTTGTCAGTTTGCTTACATAGTAGTGCATGTGAACTTGGTGGAGATTTCATATAGAATTAAATGTATGCATGTACATGTCCATGCACAAATATATATTCATGCACATGTACATATGTGTACCCAAACACACACACACACACACACACACACACACACACACACACACACACACACACACACACACACACACACACACACACACACACACACACACACACACACACACACACACACACACACACACACACATATAT
>NC_134792.1:40284900-40297400 GCF_046742065.1 Oratosquilla oratoria | reverse complement strand
AAATAATTCTCTCGAGGAGGCGCGTTGCGTTAGATGAAATTTCAGCTTGGACACTGAAGGAATTAAAAAAAAGTGGAAGGCTGAATTTACCTTCACTGAAATACCAAAAGCTGGCTAAATTTGAATTTTTTACAATGTGGAAATTTCACGTACGGGAAACCATAAATGCCTGAAATACATCGAGTATTAGAAAGCGTTTCCTTCCGAACATTGGAAATTTCTGAATTTCAGAAATTCCCAATAAAAAGAGAAGCCTATACGTTAAAATTCCTAATAAAAAGAGAATTTTCTGTACTTTGAGAGGAAAATTGCAGATAACGAAACTCGGGAATATCTTGCTTTTGTTGAAAGGAAATTGAGAAGACCCGTGGAAGTGTAGCCCTATGTCATTCACAAACGTAAAGAAACACAGGAGCAAGTGTGAGAGTGGCTGATTGAGTATTTAGGGAAACTTAAAACAAGGGAAATGTTAGATGGATTTAGAGTTTTGGGAAAGATACGCATCAACATATAAATGATCACACATTGCTTTGTCAAAAACGTAATCAGGTCATGTCTGTAAAAGGGTGACGGCACCCCAAGTAAGCATATAGTTTCATGCAGCCCAGGATTAGGATATGAAAGTTTGAATGAACAAAAATAAGATACAAAATGAGTTGCCACGCGTGCTTGATAGCGCGCGCGCACACACACACACACACACACACACACACACACACACACACACACACACACACACACACACACACACACACACACACACACAGCTACAGCGGTCCGAGTTCGAATCCCACCCAGGGCTGAAATAATTTCAGTATCGCTGCGCTGCGAGTCATTACTCCAACTCTTGGGCGGGGAGTTTGGTGTGTGTGCGCGTGTAAGGTCACAGTATTACCCATAGATCGGTCATATACGAGCTCTGAACTCTCTTCCGGGAGGGAAAATAGTTGTTAATCACGAGTCCAACACGTGATCCAAGACCATGGTGAATCATACATACACACACAATGTGTTTACTGAAGCTTGTCTGTTTTGTTCTCGTGTTTTTCTTTTGTGCCTTGTGTTCGCCAGAATGCAACTGTGTACCTTCGTGTTTATCATCCTAAACCCCAAAACAAAGGGGGGAGAGGTCCCCCTCACCCGAATAGAATTGCGTGACGTCAGGTAGAAAAAATATATATAAAGCGACTTAGTCCCAGATGATTTCGTTCAGTTGAAGGTACGGTCCATAGCGGAGGGACTAACCTTTTTGAAAACCGTGTCGCTGACCTGGCGAGTCACAACAAAAGCTATACAATACTCACCCGTGTCCTCAAGGGGTTGTAGTTTTTGTCCTTCTGGACAACTTTCAAACCCTTTAGAGGCCCAGATTATTATCTTAACCGAATATAATTGTCTGCTTTTAGTTAGAACGAAGACTTTCAAGTCGTTCATCTTTCTAGAAAGGTTTCATCAGGAGTTTTGGCTCTAAACCTTTGAGGCCTTGAATTGGCACTTCGTAGCAGTTTAGCATTCCTCTACTTCGATAGGGACACCTCCCGTACAGAGTAGCACTCTTCTTCGTATATTGGCTGTCGCCAGGCGATTTTATTCATTTCCGTGGCACCTCGTCCATTTTAAAGGGATTATCGCCTGTTTCGATAGAGCCAGGCTGATTTATTTGTCTCCATGGCATCCTACCTCCCTCCGCACTACATTCTCAAACGGGTAATTATGTAGTTCGATTTCTTTTTTTTTTACCACGGTCTTAGATCACGTGTCCGAATGTCAGACTCGTTATTGACAACATGTACCCTCCTTGAAGAAAGCTTAGAATTTATGCACGGCCCGATCTATGGTTATTGCTGTAACCTTACACTATGTGTGTGTGTGTGTGTGTGTTTGTGTGTGTGTGTGTGTGTGTGTGTGTGTGTGTGTGTGTGTGTGTGTGTGTGTGTTTGTGTGTGTGTGTGTGTGTGTGTGTGTGTGTGTGTGTGTGTGTGTGTGTGTGTGTGTGTGTGTGTGTGTGTGTGTGTGTGTGTGTGTGTGTGTGTGTGTGTGTGTGTATGTGCAACTGTCTGTCTGTCTGTCTGTCTGTTTGTCTGCCTGTCTGTCTGTCTGTCTGTCTATCTTGTTTTTAGCGAACCAAACACGCGTGTTTATTGGTTCGACCCTGTTGTGGCTGAACGTCCCAGGACGAAGACGAGGAGGAGTCGCCGTCGCCTCGACACGCACACAGGCGATGATGCTGCGGGCGATGGTTCATGAGGGCAATAGATACTCCTTGTCCGGCTGACTCCCATCAACTCCCCATCCTCCTGAATCCCACTCCCCCTCTCACCCTCCTCCATCCTCAACCCCGCCCCTTCATCCCCGTCCCCAAAGCCTGAACCTCACCTCACCATTTCACTTCCACCATCTTCAACAGTTGATAATGACGTTCCGTCCTTTGCGGTGTAATTTGTGCAGGAGCGCAAGGATGCTGGTGAGTAGAGGACACCCACACCCACACCCACACCCACACCCACGCCCATATCCTCCCCTATATTCACCGTACACTCACCCACCTCCATTCTCATCACAACCCTCACCCTCCTCCAACCCCTACTCTGTCTTCATCCCTATTTTTATCCCTGTCTCTGTTCCTATCTCTATTCCTATCCCTATCCATACCTATACCCATATACCTATTCCTATCCCTATCCTTATCCCTATCCCTATCCTTATTCCCATCCCCACCCTCACACTTCCCCCCTCACCCCCCTCCACCCTCACCCGTATCGTCACCCTCCTCGACCCTCATCCTCTTCTTCATCCTCATCCTGTCTTCAGCCATCTCCGGGTGTGTGAACGAGATGACGTCATGGTGGCTAGAAGTAGAAGGAGAAGGAGTAGGAGGAGAAGAAGTGGAGGAAGAGGAGGATGAGGAAGAGGAGAAAGAGGTTGAGGAGGAAGAGGAAGAGGTGGAGGGGGAGGAGAAAGAAGTGGAGGAGGAGGAGGAAGAGGTGGAGGAGGAGGAGGAAGAAGTGGAGGAGGAGAAAAATGAGGAGGAGGAGGAGGAGTAAGAGGGAGGAGGAGGAGGAGGAGGAGAAATTTAAGAATAAAAAGAAGAAAGGGAGATCCTCACCGCAAGAAAATGTGTTGAAATTGAATCCTATGCTCTCGAAATACAAATATTTTGGATATTTGTTTGACGAGCATGTTCTACTTTGTTACAAAAAAATATGATGTTTGAATAGGTTTATAGAAAGGTGAAACCATACACTCCTTTTCCTATCTTTTTGCTTTTTTCCTGTTTTATTCCAATATATCTATTCTTTTTAAATGTCTGCCTAAAACACTGTTTAGCATTATACATACATATCTAATTACATACATACATATTACATGCATACATACATACATCTATGCATACCCATATACGTACATAAATATATACATACATAGGTACATAGATACATATATACATAAATACATACATGCATGCATACATACATACATACATATATACATACATACATACATACATACATACATACATACATACATACATACATACATACATATGTCCACTGGAAAGATTTATTCTTGAGGCGAGGGGCTGACACTGAGACAAATGAAATAGCCTGACGTCAGTGGCATACGGGACGGAAGCGTTTCACGTTTTTTAGTTAGCCAGTTAGTCAATCAATTAATGTGATTAGTTAATGTGATTAGTAAAGTTCGTGTGATTGGTGCAGCTACCCCCTGACCCACCAATCGCAATATCCACCCAAAGCCCACTCAACCGTTTTCTTAGTCATTGGGGTTGGTCTGCAAGAGTGTGAAAGGATATCAAGGCGGCCCAACTTTTTTTTGGCAGCCTGGTGGTGGTGGTGGTGGTGACGGTGGTGGTGGTGGTGACGGTGGTGGTGGTGGTGGTGACGGTGGTGGTGACGGTGGTGGTGGTGGTGACGGTGGTTGTGGTGGTGACGGTGGTTGTGGTGGTGACGGTGGTGGTGACGGTGGTTGTGGTGGTGACGGTGGTGGTGACGGTGGTGGTGGTGGTGACGGTGGTGGTGGTGGTGACGGTGGTGGTGGTGGTGACGGTGGTGGTGGTGGTGACGGTGGTGGTGGTGGTGACGGTGGTGGTGGTGGTGGTGACGGTGGTGGTGACGGTGGTGGTGGTGGTGACAGTAGTGGTGACTATAACATTAAGGGTGATGGCATCATGAGTAGGATCCCATGCAGTCTCCCCGCCATGCAGAATAAATCGAGGTCGACAACACCTGCCTCTGTTATGTCACTGGGAGCCCAGCTGGTCAGCTTGGCAAGTGCGATGGTCTGCCGTTGATACATGCTAGATGGGAACCTCATCTCCCAGTCCTTTTGAACATAAGGAACACGACAACACTCCCAGTTAATTAATACATTTCTTCGATTTCTTTTCACGCTTGGTCTCACGACTGCCGGCAACAATCCTGGTACCCTCCTATAGATCTCTCCAAGACAAAACGTTGACCTTTTGTTTGTGTAGTGTGGGTGTTGAGTTCAACATTTCTAGCCCTGTTTTATCAATTGATACTTTATTCAGCTCAATTGTTTTTAATGACATTTTGAAGAAAATATACGGATTATCTTTAATCCGTAATATACTCTATATTTTGTTTACCCATTCAACAGATATATATCAAATACTGAATTATGATATTGTTAATATTAAATCTGTTTTTTATATGTCACTGGCACACAAAAAAATAGGTTCGATGCATCGGGTAGATGCCTTCCTCTATCAATGATTTTAAAAAAAATCGAAAAATTACAATATCTGGAACAAAAATATCTTTCGAAAATATATCGGAATATAAGAAAAAGGCTATTCAGGATTTTACAAATTTGAGAATATTCCAAATATTATTTAAGTTTAAATATTCCAAATATAGAAAACTATCAGACAGCTTAGGGAGTACTCTCCTAGATTATGCATAAACGTGTCTTAGGAGGAGTGAGAAAGGGGGAGGAGAAAGGGCAAATATCATCTTCGAGAGGCAGATACTTCAAGACCAGGAAGTCTTGGTCTTTGGACTGAGAAGCCTTCAGGAGCGAAAAAGTCTTTGTGACCTCAGCATGGTTAATGCAAGAAGGTGTGAATTATAAAATGGCCTCGTGCAGCTCAATTTGAAAATAAATATAAAAGAAAAAACAGGAAGATTCCAGGAATTTTGGAGAGGTTTAACGTCTTTTTTTTTGTCTTTGTCTCTCTCTTTTCAGGACCGACTCTGCTTTCCTCTCGGCGTAGCCACTAACGAGAAGTCAGAACGAGATGGAAATAAAAGAGTCGAGGACTTTTGTTTTTCCATTAAATTAACTTGACGCTTTGAATTTTATGATGATCTTTTTTTCTATTACATTGAGCGCTGTTCAGACGAGTTTACTTTTCTCTCTTCTGGTCTTTCTTTGGTTAATTAAAAACCCCTTCACCAAAGAAGTCTCCGCCTTTTGGACGAAGCACACGCTCTCTTGTAAAGGTATCATGTACCTTGTTTTTGTTTTTCCTTTTGTCATTGTACCTTTTCCAACTCGCTGCAGTGAAACGAACATGAGATGTCCAGTCTTTTTTAGAACTATCAGTTCTCGAGTTGACAGTTATATATGGCCAATAGACTGAGGGGAACCATTCTCGTTTGTTCTTCTGGCCCCCGTTAGGCAATTTCATTTTCACGAAGGAACCTTTACCCCCATCCCCCTCCCTCTCAAGCATTTAAAGGTTAAAACCTTCCTCAGTTATATCAACCGCCATTTGATTATCTATTTATCATTATCTATTCATTTTTATTCCTTTATTTTTTTCTCACATAGGGGGCATTTATGTTATTGTGTTTTTTTTTTTGTATCACAAAGATCCTTTTGTCACTGAATAGAATCGTCTGGTACCCATTAACTGCTTCAGATGTTCGATATATTGATCTTCTTGGAAGTCGCTGGGCGTCTTGGAGCCCTCGAGAGAGACTCTTTGGTCCCGAAGAACACCCCGTGTCTAAGGGTCTCCCGTCAGAAGGAGGACGCCGACGGCAGACCGTCATTGGACCACATTTCGCTTTTGGTGTCATCGTGCACCAAAAGATTAGTTGGAGGGTTTCTCCTACAACATTGCTGTCTCTGTCCATCTGTCTATCGCTGCCGCTGTCTGTCTGTCTGTCTCGGTCACTGTTTCTGTCTCCCGATGTCCCTCCCTCTTTTTGTTTATCTCTGTGTCTGTTTCTCTTTTTTCTCTGTTTTTCTCCCTCTCTTTCTCTCTCCCTCTCTCTCTCTCCCTCTCCCCCCCTCTCTCTCCCCCTCCCCCCCTCTCTCTCTCTCTCTCTCTCTCTCTCTCTCTCTCTCTCTCTCTCTCTCTCTCTCTCTCTCTCTCTCTCTCTCTCTCTCTCTCTCTCAAGCGCTCTCTCTCTCGCTCTCTCGCTCTCAAGCTCTCAAGCGCTCTCTCTTTCTCTCTCTCTCTCTCTCTCTCTCTCTCTCTCTCTCTCTCTCTCTCTCTCTCTCTCTCTCTCTCTCTCTCTCTCTCTCTCTCTCTCTCTCTCTCAAACTCTCTCTCTCAAACTCTCTCTCTCAAGATTCCCGCTGTAGACGACAACGATTTAATTCAACTGAGAAGTAGACTTGAGTTAAAACGGATCTTGATTGATCGGGCTGTTTTCCAAAAGTGATGCCAAGAAGATGAATAGTATACCCTGGTGGCAGCCAGAGTTTAAAGATAAAGTGCCACACGGCAAGGAAGGGGCTGATCGACCTCCTCCTATTCCTCCTCTTGGTCCTCCTCCTCCTCCTCCTCCTCCTCCTCCTCCTCCTCCTCCTCCTCCTCCTCCTCCTCCTCCTCCTCCTCCTCCTCCTCCTCCTCCTCCTCCTCTTCCTCCTCGTCGTCCTCCTTGTCTTCCTCCCCCCTGCACTGCAGTCAAGGGGAATTCCTCGGTCAAGTTCTCGAGCCCGGGTACACTTCAGTTTATAGTCTCTCTCTCTCTCTCTATCTCTCTCTCTCTCTCTCTCTCTCTCTCTATATATATATATATATATATATATATATATATATATATATATACATATACATGTATATATATATATATATATATATATGTATATATATAATATATATGCATATATATATATATACAAATATATATATATTTATATATATATGTGTGTATATATATATATATATATATATATATATATATATATATATATATATCCTATCATTCCTTCGTTCCTTCCCTACCTCCTTACTTCCATCGTTCCTTCCCTCCTTCCTCCTTTCTCCCTTTTTCCTTCCTTCCATCCTTCCTTCCTTCATTCCTTCCCTATTTCTCTCCCTCCCTCCTTCCATCCTTCCCTCCCTCTCTTCCTTCCTCCTTCCCTTCCTCCCTCGCTCCCTACTTCCCATCCTGACATTATCCCCCTTCCCTCCATCCCTCCTTTCCTCCCTTCCTTTTTCCCTCACTCATAGTCACGACTCTTCCCCTCCTATCTTCCTCCATCACTCCCTTCCTACGTCCATCCATCTATCCATCCATCTCAACCGTCCCTCTCTCCGTCGACTCCTTCAGGCACCTCCACTACAGTTCTCCTCCGGTATGTACAGACAGGTTCAAAAGTTCGGCGACACTATAGTTATCCGTACGTGATGATAGATGGCACCTTCGTCTCTGAGTTTTTGAATTGTTTCCAATAGATTGTCGACGAACTTTAGAATACAGCTGTACAGTCAGTCTTAAAAGCCCCGTCTCCTTTTTCGAATGTAACTGAGAGGTATAAGCATCAAAAGGATGTGTTGATGGAGATTCGTCCGTTATTAGAAATATTGTTTCTATGGCAAGGCAACTTGTGTACACAATCATATTGCATGTATTTTGTGAAATATTATTTTTTACTAATTCATTTGTTTATTTGGGCTCGTTTAATATACCTTTTTGCCGCTCTTTGAAATATGTAGGTATAAAAAGAGAACAAAAATAGATAAAAGAAAGAAAAACATCATTGCCTAGGTGTGACTGTTGTACTTCGAGAGTCAAATTCAGGAACCCAGGAGTTCGACCACGCCTCCAATTCGGCTCCTCGCACTTTTCGGTCCTCCCCTTCGCTGGTCTGTTCCTGCAGCCCGCATATTCCCCCGAGCAGCCAGGAGGGGGTCTGTCGGCTTTATTCGACTGGCCAGACCAGGCCAGACCTTCGCCGCGGCCGTCTGGGTCTGACCCTAGACCGTCCCTCCACCCCCTCCCCACACGCACACGCACACGCACACACATCTCTCCTATTTGGTGGGTCGTGTTTACCTGTTCTTCACACACCTTGAACTTCGTTTGACAAATATAATGATAGTAATGTTAATAACGGTAATAATTATAATGATAGTGATGATATTTTCTATCTATATATCAATAGATTTTTCCACCTTATAAGGAGGGTAGCCAGCCGAGACATACCCATCCCACTCCGATGAGGACGATGATGATGATGATGATGATGATGATGATGATGATGATGATGATGATGATGATGATGATGATGATGATGATGATTGATGATGACAATGATGACGATGATGACGATGATGATGATGATGATGAAAACAAGGCCCTTTCCCTGTATAAGTGGGGTGGCCGAGTCAAAACACACACCCGCTTCATACATATTAAAGGCCATTTTATGCCCCTTCCATCACGGCATTTCGTGGTTGAAGGGTCATCCCCGAACCCGCCACACCGCTTGGGTTGAAAGCAATGCAGCGAGACATAGCGCTGCCACAGCATTATCAAACAACAACAATAGGAGTGATAATGATAATATAATGATATTTCAGCCATAAGTCATATTCAAAAAAGTATAAAATGTAACTATGTAGGAGCAATTACTCAGTATACAAACAACTGTGAGAAAAATGCGAAACATGGAAGCCATTTATTAAAAGAAACAGGTAATGGAGAAACCGACTATAATATTTTTTGAGGTAAAAAGCAAAACAGAAATATTCTCCCGTGGAACAACAAACGACGTGTACACGTTTGGATTAAGAAAAAAACAAGTTGAGAAACTATTTTTTCAGTGGAGCATGAGAATTGTAAATTACAGTTAGTTCTCTTCAATTATAATCTTTGACGTTAAGTACTTTCCAACACCTGACACGGAAAGTTCCATAGAAAATTCCGGATACTGTAATTACTTCCTAATAAAAAAAATAAGAAGAAAAAATTATTTCATGTATGAGAAGCCCAGTCTTGCATCCCTCCCCAACTCTGTTCCTTCCTTTAGTTCCTTACCACTTCCACCTTCATTTCCATCTTCACTCCACCTCTCCTCCACCTCACCTCTCCCTTTCACCTCCATCCCCTACCATATCCGCTCCCTATTCCACCTCCACCCCTTTTTCCACCTCCATCCTCTCTTCCACCTCTACCCTCTCTTCCACCTCTACCCCATCTTCCACCTCTACCCCATTATCCACCTCCAACTTCTGTTCCACCTCCACCCCCAACCATCTCCACCCACGAGGACCTCCACCTCTTCCACCTCCACCTCCACCTCATCTGTCTTCATCGCCAGGATATGCTTAGTGTGGTCGCTAGTCGAAGACATTACGGTCAGTGGATCCCGATCCAACCAACGTCTTCGCTCCCCGTTCCCCTCCTTTGTCTCCTCCTCCTTCTCCTCCTCCCTTCGTTCTCCGCTTCTGCAGAATTTCCCCATATCCTGTCGGTGTCTCTTTCACATTCTGTCTCTTTGTCTACTCTCTCTCTCTCTCTCTCTCTCTCTATATATATATATATATATATATATATGTATACATACATATATATATACATATATATACATATATATATATATATACATACATATATATATATATATATATGTATATATATGTATATATATATATATATATATATATATATATATTTATCTATCTATCTATCTACCTATCTTTCTCTCATGTGTGTAGTTTTAGTGAGAGGGACAGACGGACAGACAGAGAGATAGAAAGAGATGGGGAAAAGCGAGAGAAAGAGAGAGAGGGAGAAGGAGAAAGAGAGAGGGACAGAGAGAAAGAGAAAGAGAGAATCATTCAGAAGGTGACGGTTAAACCAAGGAGCGGTTCTTAGGATCTACTCTAGGCGGCGGCGGTGGCGGTGGGTTGGGGGCGGCGGCGAGTCCTTACGCCATTATCTCTGAGCCCCATTTTATCCAGGATGACTGAGGACAAAACGAGTGCCCTTGAATGGGAACGAATCGTTAAGTGGTGTGGCCTGCCAAGGGCTCTCTGAAGAGCCTCTGTCGACTTCGGCCACATTCTTCGGGTGGGGAGGACTCGGGCCGGATCGAGTAGAGTCTTCGTAAAAATGAGACGTTTGAAGCGAGAGTACACATGCGCGCACGGATATGCATAAACGCGCGCGTGCACGTACACACACACACACACACACACACACACACACACACACACACACACACACACACACACACACACACACACACACACACACACACACACACACATATGCACACACTCGCGTACATATGTGTTATATATGTGTATGCGTGCGTGGAAAAACGAAGAACATGATTCATCAATCTTCAATCTGATAGGGCTTTCTGGTGCTTTGCTTTCGTGGAGTGCAGTAGGTCTTCGGTGTTTGTGTTGGACTAACAGATATCTTCTCAGTGTCGCAGCCGTTTCCTGTGGCCACGATATCCTGCAGGAAATCTCCTATTAAATAACACGCAAATGCCGCGCCCGCCAAAACACACACACACACACACACACACACACACACACACACACACACACACACACACACACACACACACACACACACACACACACACACACACACACACACATATATATATATATATATATATATATATATATATATATATATATACACAGATAAAAATAAATAATAATAATAATAATGATAATAAAAACAACAGCAACAACAACAACAACGGCAAGGAAAACAACAACAACGACAACAAAAATAATCGTAATGAAGAATTGTGCATCCATGCTGACTCCCTTTCCATGCAAACTGTTCCATCTTCTTTTAACTTGTTCTTATATTTAATTTTCTAAGAATTATTACTTTCAGCCTGTTCCAAATGTGGGGGACTTCTCTTAACCCAGCTGCCATTCTATAGAGTCACTTAATCACGTTACAAAAAAATCAAGAACCTATCCTGGTTTGAAAGCTTCTTATTAAGCATTCATCAACTTACGAATTTTCAGATCACGTTTTTGGCAAGTTTCACTGGTGATTTTCTTTTCTTGTCTGAGTCTTAGTCATTAAACATAGTGTGACTGGTGGTCAAACCTGTGTTAAACTAGACATATCATAAAATTTGAATTTGGAATTAACCTTCTATCTCCAAACTGTCCTTCGTGGCATCATTCCATCATTCTATTACCTGTGAGAATCAACACCGTGTGAGATCGAAACCTTTATTGGTACGACGTTTCGCTGGTTACAGCTTTTTCAAGTACAGACATATGGCAAACACTCTGAGTACATATAGGCCTCCAGATTCTTGTTCAGTTCGTCTTTAGGTGTTCTTGTAGATGGTCACTGCTCTTCCACCATGCCTACATCCACAGGTGTTCCACAAGGTTCTCTCCTGTCACCTCCTCTCTCTCTCATGTTCTTAATCGATGCTCTTACGGTGGTATTCTTAAAAAAAAAGTCTTTCCCTTCAAAGGATTTATGTAAGATTTATATAAAGAAAGATTTATATGAGGAAAGAATTCTTTTAAGAATACCACCGTAAGATTCTTACGACGGTATTCGTAAGAAAAAATCTTTCCCTTCCAAGGATTTATATATAAGATTTATATAAGGAAAGATTTATAAAAGGACTGATTTTTTTAAGAATACCACCGTTACCCCCTTTCGGGTGCCATGAAGATGAATAAGATCACATACAAAGAGCCAGAATAATGAGGGGAAGTGCCACTAGCTACGAGAGGGAGGGATCGGGATGAGCTACAACGTGTCACCACAGAGATGAATAGAATAGCCTGGCGACACATTTCTAAAGAAAAAGTACCGCCCATTTCGGAAGGGCTCCGCATCCATGTTATTCTGAAGACGTTTTTCTTAAGATGAACAACAAACCTCTTATGTGTTAGGGACAGAAGCTTTCACTTCGAACATCTAGGTGATTTTCGACGGAGACGACAAAAGTCTTGACTTATTCGAAGTTTTTCCTTATTAGTCTACCTGAAGCAACATCCTACTGAGATGTACTCTTTTAATGGGTATACAGCTTCTTCTGGTATTGTAAACACTCTTACCAGTAAACTTAACTGGAAAACTCGCTTGCCCAGTACCATTAAAACAGTTTCAAAGAGCGTAGATGTTCCGTCCCACATGCCGCTTCTCAACAGGCCTCTCCTGTCCTTATATGGTATGCGCATCTCACGAATGGAGTGACTCGCTTCTGAGGTTATCATAGCTTACGATTCTCCCGATTAATGCACTGTGTGTGTGTGTGTGTGTGTG
>NC_134792.1:40272400-40274900 GCF_046742065.1 Oratosquilla oratoria | reverse complement strand
AGGGGATCATGCGAGATATAGGTTTCCGGAGCCACGGAAAAGAACAGAGTAACTTGTTTGAAAATAAGTGAAAATGCCAAAACTTACGGAAAGGACTTTAACGGAGTTGGAGTTGGGGAACAGGAGGAGAAGGAATATGGGCAATGAGCAAGTGAAGCAAGAAGAGGAGGAGCAGGAGGAGGAGGAAGAGGAGCAGAGGGAGGAGGAAGATGAGTAGCAGCAGGAGGAACAGGAGGAGGAGGACTTGGAGGAAGAGGCGGAGGAGGAGGAAGAGGAGGCAGGGGAGGAGAAAAAGGAGGAAGAGGAAGAGGAGGAGGAAAAGGGGAGGAGGAGGAGGAGGAAGAGAAAGAGGAAGAAGATGAGGAGAAAGGGGAGGAGGAGGAGGAGGAGGAGGAGGAAGAGGAAGAATAGAAGGAAGAAAAAGAAAGTAGGAAAAATCTGAACCGAAGATTTATTTCGAGGACAAACTTTGGTAATGAGGGTATTAAGTCCTTGGCCACGTGTCGGCCCCGGATGTCATTCTGACTGACACCAGACGATTTCATTCAGCTGAGGTGGCATACAGTGGGGTCTCGGTCGATCAGGCCACCGCCTCCTCCTCCCCCCCTGCCCCCTCTCCCTCCCGCGTGGGTGGGAGGGGATGAGGAGGGACCTTGACGCCGGGGTTGAGCGGTAATATATTGTGTTAGGCGGATGATTGGGGGGGGGGGGGGGTAGATGTGGTGGAGGGTCGAGTGGTATGAAGACGGAAGATACGGTAAGGTGGAGTTGCCTCCACATGTAGGTATAGTGGAAGTGACGTTCCACTCCCAATTAAAAAAAAAGTTTACTTGTTTCGTGTAAGTAATTTATGAGTATACATCGTAGATTTATTATGATGCAAACAAGTTTATTAAGTCGTAATACATTTCTTCATGTTGTAACATTTATGACGTAAGCCTGTGTGTTTGTGTGTGTGTGTGTGTGTGTGTGTGTGTGTGTGTGTGTGTGTGTGTGTGTGTGTGTGTGTGTGTGTGTATGTGTGTGTGTGTGTTTGTGCATGTGTGTTTTTTTATTTACCTAATTGTATATAGTCAATAGTAATATTCAGGATAAACTCTATACCCATGGGTCCCGTCTCAGTGCTTCCATTGTGTATACTTACCATTGAATTCGTGTGTTATGAAACTTCACTATTCTTCCTCGAGTTCGTTCCTCTGGACGCTTAGATGAACTGGAGTCTGAAGTCGCTTTTAGAACCTTTTAGTGGCGCCGTACAATACGTTCCCTCGCTATCTTGCAGTAAGCCGCTGTTCACACTAGCGGTTTCAGCCGCCGTGGTTCAGGTACAATGTAAGTCATTAGAGTTCACACACAACCGCACAGTTTTTCCTTGACTATGCGGTACCACCGCGGTTCCTGCGTGGTTTAAACCGCTAGTGTGAACAAGGCCTAACAGGGGGCCCACCGTGGCTCGGTAGAGCGTACGTCTGGTAACCGCGTGGTGAATTCGGTGTCTGTTCGAATCCTGACCGCGGCGCAGAGGATAGAAAGGGCATCCACTCTAAGTAATGGCCCCCGATAGCTGATCACCGCAGACCTAAGGTGGCTTGAGCATCACTGTGTGTGTGACAATACATGAGCTTCCTCAGGGTAACATTCACTACAAGAGTGACATCCTACAGTGGAGAACACCGTCTCTCCTGCGTTCATGTATGAAAGGTTCCGGACCACCGACAAGGTCTAGGATCGAGTAGGGTACCACCCCCGCAAACCACGAAGAAAGATCTAACAGTATTCAGTTGTTTCCTCAATATCTGACGTTTAATTGTGCCGCATTGGAGGTATTTTTTTCCATAGTGTTGGATACGATATGTCGTATGTCGTTACCAAGTTGGTATGTTATGTTGTGGGATTGGGGCAGTTGGTCTGCTTATATAGACCGTTCTCTTTAGTGTATATTCGTGGCAATGCACATAGATTTCTACTACGATTCAAAATGTCGCTGAAGGGTTCCTGGATCGATCTTAGTGGAAGAGTAGCTCTTAGATTTCATCCTTTTTGGGGTAGCATATAGTGCAGGGATTCTTAGTTAAAGATCCTTCCAACCCGGTGGCGTTGGAGGTTAGGAGGGTTGTATTTGGTGCCCCCCCCCTTTTTTGGGGGGGAGGGAGGGGTTCGAAGTTAAAGGGTCGTGGACTAACAACTAAGGCGGCGTTGTTGTAAAAATGTCAATAAATGCAGACTCATGAGGAATTCAATTCTCCATCGCTATATCTTTCCAACTAACTTTAATCTTTCTGTGGTGAAACGTAATTTACTCTACCCATTTTGTATATTAAATCACACAGTGCAAATGGGAGCTCTAAACGACATACAACAATGTATTTTGAAATTACATTATACATCCAGGGCCAAATTCCTGAAAGATGTCAGGGACCACTATATATACACACATATATATATATATATATATGTATGTATATATATATATATATATATATATATAATGTACATACAT
>NC_134792.1:40254900-40267400 GCF_046742065.1 Oratosquilla oratoria | reverse complement strand
CGGAAGACCATGTATGTTAGTGAGTGAGTTGAAGAAGAAGAAAAAAAAAAAGGACAGCATTATGCCAAGAATGGGGTCATTCAAGGAAAACCCTCGCTTCTTCAGGAGCTTATCCCACAAGGTGGGCAGCGCCTGGAGGCTCAGGAGGGCTGAGCGGTTCTGGCTAGGACTTCGGGAAGTCAGGCTGGCAGGTGAGTAGCCCCCATCACCATTTTCTTACTGATTTTTTTTTTTTCTTGTTTTCTTCTCTTGTGACTTTGGTTCTTTCCTTGAACCCCTTTCTTCTTTTTCCTCATTCTTCTTCTTGTTTTCATTCTTCTCATTATTCTTTTTCTTCTTATATTACTCTCCTCCTTCTTCTTATTCTTCTTCTCCTCCTTCTCCCCTTCTCCCTTACCCTCTTTTTCTCCTTTTTCTAATATTTCTCCTACTGCCTCTACTCTTGCTTCTGCTTCTCTGCATCAGTTTGGTCTTTTCTCCCCTTCCTTTCTCATTATATATTTCGATAAATGTTTTGCAATTTTACCTTCCTCGAATTCTGCCCGCACGTCCCCAGTGCGGTTATCCCTCCGTGGCGGTCGAGGTATTCACGGCTGGAACGAGCCACAAGTTGCTGGCGAATCCGGAAGACTACATTGTCCAGGGAAACCCACGGGAGAGGAGGGACCGGGGAGAAAAAGGCTCAGTTGATGTGGACGCGGAGCAGCTGCTGGCTCTCTCACACACACACAGTTGTGGGGGAAAGATGTGTGAACGCGTCTCTCGGTCTCTCTCTCTCTCTCTCTCTCTCTCTCTCTCTCTCTCTCTCTCTCTCTCTCTCTCTCTCTCTCTCTCTCTCTCTCTCTCTCTCTCTCTCTCTCTCTCTCTCTCTCTCTCTCTCTCTCTCTCTTTCGCTCTCCTCTTCTCTCTCTCTCTCTCTCTCTCTCTCTCTCTCTCTCTCTCTCTTTCGCTCTCCTCTTCTCTCCTCTTCTCTACTCTCCTTTCCTCTTCCCTCTATGTATGTATGCATATATCTATATATCTATCTATCTATCTACCTATCTATCTATCTGTCTATCTATATCTATCTATCTTTCTCTCTCCCCCATCTCCATGTCCCTCTCGTCCCCCTTCTGGTCCTCGTTCTCGTCCTCTTCCTCGTCCCTTTCCTCGTCCTCCTCCTCGTCAACTTTCTCGTCCTCTCCCTCGTCCTCTCTTTGTCCTTTTCCCTTTCCTCTTCATCGTCCCCGTCCTCGTCCTCTTTCTCATCTTCCTCCTTGTCCTCCTCCTCATCATCCTCTTCGTCCTACCACTTCCTGGTCACCTCTTCCTCCCCCCGTTTCTCCTTCAGTTCCTCTTCCATTTTTTTCGTTTTCTGCTTCTTTTTCTCCCCGTCCTTCTCTCCCTCTTATCTCCTTCCTTCCTTCTCCCCTTCCCCCTCTTTCTATAGTAATCCATTGTAGATTACCAAAGATCACATGCAACACGAGTTGTGGGTTGGATTTGGTCGTATCTCACACGACACTACCTGTGTTCGAATCCAACATCTTACTGCCGACTTCGACTTCCAGGATGACATTGCCACGCCACGAGATGAATAAAGTTTAATGGCAGCAGACGAAAGCCTCACCCTGTTAGGGAAGAGGTTTAGGTGAATTGCGTATGGTAACTGAGTTAAGATCACACCCAAGACGTGGGCTGGACAGACCCTAACTCTGCCCCCACAGTCTCTGGAGGCGGTCTCGCCGTGAATTATGCAAGGGTGACAGGCGACCGCAATAAGGAACATGTAAACGAGTTTCCTCTGGTTTGATTTAGTTGAATATCTAATACAGACCGGATGGTAGCTTTGGTCTTTGAGACAAGAAGTGAAATAGTTGTTGTATTTTACAGTTTGTATGTAAATAGTATGTTAATGATATGTAAATAGAATATTTATTCTAGCCGTAATGTAGGAATGTAATACACTAGCTTTCTTGTACACAAACCTACATTCATTCACGTAAATTCAAATTGGTTTAATTTAACATTGTGAATTCGAGTCAATTCTGTACACTGCCAGATGTTTGATGTCACTTAATTAGTCGTTTTCGTGGAAATTCCATGGGTGGGTTGGTATTGTCTCTAAACATTTTAGTTGTTAAACTGATAATTAGTTCAATTTGCAATTGATCAATATTCCAGGGTCGATTGAGAGAAAAAATAAAATAAAAGAAAAAATATAATTCAATTTATTTAAGTTTATGGTTATTTACATGAATGTTAAAATCAATATACATAAAAATGAGTTGATTAAAGCGGGTTAAAATGAATCGACGTGCTATTTGTTAGAATAAAAAAGAAAAAAAAAGGTTAAGATGAAATGTCCAGCCACCATGCAAACAACACGTCACAAAAAAAAAAAAGTGACACGGACAACACTTAAACACTGGGAAAATCTAACTTACGTAAGCGGCAGTACCCTCGGTTTAGAAGGAAAAAATCCTAGAAGAGTCTCTGACCTGCCTTTACATAGTACGCAGAACACGAGGGTTACCAAAAACCGCTGTGGCATGGGACTGACAACCTAATGGCTCTAGTTAAGAATCAGGCATGCATAACCCTTACTGACTAATCTTAGATATATTCAGAGCCCATTACATAACTTATGGGTCTCACATCTTAACCTAAAACGTCAATTACAATCAGATGGATAAAAAAGATAATAAGATGTTGTGATCCGGCAGTCTACTCGGATTACTGGAGGGCCTAAAGTCCTTTTAATTCTGGTCAGCGGAACAAAGCGCATTGACCTTAAACCAAAAATATACTACTTAGAGGTTTTTGAATATACGCTTCCCTGAATCCAAACCGTACTTAAAACTAACAAAAGTAAGTACAAACAGCTAAATTCCTAAACAACGTTAGCACAGCCAACAGTTGAGGGAAACACGCCAGCCTCCATAGGTTGAGTGAAATCTGGTCATCGGGAACCTGTGGTGACCAGTACGAAGATGTTCCCAGCCCGGCGGCGTCTAGCCAGCCTAACCTAAACAAACAGCAGAAACAGGTGTCCGAGTGCCGAAATCCTAGTGACGATATACACAGAAAATACATGGCCGGTCACTCTGGAGTGTGGGAACGGTGAGAAAAATATATATAAATGTTTAAGCCTGACAGTTGGTTGCAACCAAGGATTCTCAATCTGTGTTTCCTGCGGCCTTAAATGTGACTTTCAGACTAGGACCGTGACCCAAGGGGCTTTTTCAGTCAGGTGGGACGCATTGTGAAAATGATAGGTATATTTCTTTGTTTTGCGTAAGAATCGTTATATATTCTATAGATGTACAGTAATATGAAAAATTAATACATGATGTAATTCAAAATGATAGTTACGTATACAGATAATTCTTTCTATTGGAAATCCTAAAAGAAGAAAATTCAATATACCGAAAACTTTTTCTTTATTTTTGTTTATATTCAAAAGATGTCTGCCTTTCTTATTTTGGATATTTCCGAATTTCAGAAATTCTCGAAGGTGAGAACTCTGTATCAAAGTACAAAGTAATACGTTCTGCATTTTGGGAGACGATATATATATATATTTTTTTCTTTCTTTTTTGTATGTGTGCCGGGGTCCACGCCATCCAACCGCCCCGCAGAACTGAAAAAAATCTTCGTTCTTCACTTGGAGAGCAAACCTAGGTCACTCTTCTGTCACGTTTGTGGCCACCCCTCCCATGCATATATGCTTGTTTATTCATTTGTGTGATCAACATTAAACATAAAGGAAACTTTTTCCGTAATAGGCAAAATTTGTCTTGGAAAAAATATATATCGGGAGATCGAGTTTTACTCCTTATGAAGGGGTGGGGTGCCATAGGAATCAATTAAATCACCTGGCGGTAGGCGGAAAGACCTCAAAGACTTGATTTTCCAATTTATGTTGTTTTTGCATAAACTTTTTTTTACACATTACAGGACTGTAAATCACGTCTTGTTCAAATAATAAGCAAATAGACAAATATGTAAATAAGTGAATAAATGAATAAGCGAATAAAAACGAAAGAGAAAGAAAAGAAAATTTTGCAGAGAAATAAGTGAATGATTGAATAGATGAATAAAAACGACATAGAAAGAAAACAATATTGCAGAGTCCTTTTGAGCATTGGGAAGATGTCGATAAGGTCGATGAAGTCTCCGTTGGAGATTTTGCAAAGTTGCAAAGGGCGAGTAGGGGTCCACTTTGCAAAATTGCAAAGAGCGAGAAGGAGTTCGTTTTGAAAAATTGTAAGGGACCAAGAAAGGCTCATCTTCTTGGAACCTGAAAGTCGTGAGCAAGATGTGGCACAAGGCCGAGAAGAACAATGTTCTACAAGTTCTGAGACTCAAAAATAATTCACTGAACAAATTCAGTTCAGTTGATGTTATTGTGCAGAATGTGGTTGGTTCTTGAGGCTGTAGGAGTAGATTTCCTAGATTGGTTTAGCTTTTTTTATTGTTCTCACGAGATGTATTTTGACCTTTTCTATATCGAAGTGTCATTCTGGTGAATAAAATAGTATGACGGCAACCAGAGGAAAAGGTGGAAGGAGGAGGTAGAAGTAGGAGGAGGAGGAGGAGGAGGGAGGGAGGGAGGGAGGTGAGGAGGAGGAGGGAGAGAGTGGTAGGAGGAGGAGGGAGAGGAAGGTAGGAGGGAGAAGAAGTGGGAGAGGGAAGTAAGAGGAGAAGGTAGGAGAGGGAAGTACGAGGAGGAGGAGGTGGGAGAGGGAAATAGATGGAGGAGAAGAACGAGATAAAGAAGATGAACTAGAACAAGGAAGGAAATAGGGAAGGAAAGAAGGAAGGAAGGAAGGAAAGAAGAGGCGGGGGTTGACATTCTGCACGAGGGAAAATTTCAAGCAGCATGGAAGGTGAGAAGAGGAGCAAACCAGGAGGTACGGGACCGACATTGGACACTCGAAGAGAGATGGGACGTCTCGAATCCGAGAACGAACCTGACGGCGGTGCGCGACAGGAAACAGGTGCCAATGTCGAGATTGGGGAGTGCCAGGAGGGGGAGGGGGAGTGCTAGGGGGGGAGTGCCACAGGTAGTGGCGGGGTCCCAATAATGCAGGAGCGCTACACCCCGCCAGGAAAAAGGCGGGAGGGAGATCTGACAGAACTTCCCTAAAGGTGAACTCCCCTAAAGGCGAGCTTCCCCTCTCGGGCGTGAGTCAGATCTCACGCCCTTTTTGCGGCGCAAGGGGAGGGGGGGGGCTGTCTTAGGCTGAATAAAATCATCTGGCGATAGATTGAACAAATATATAGATAAAAATAAAACCGTCTACTATGTGGTTTGGTCTCCTTCAGCTGAATAAAATCGTCTGGAGGCAGTTGAGAATAAGTAAAAAGTATTAACGACTAGACAAGAGACTCTTTAAGAGAATAAAGGCGTTTCTCTTGGCTAGACTGGTGGCAGCCAAAACAAATATACAAATTACGATTAACCTCGAAAGGGTTAATCAAGATACAGCTAAATTCTAAGATTCCCTCAAGTTCTTTGAGGTCTCTGCACCTCGATCGAGACCCCTTTCAGATTGGGGTCTACGCCTCAGCCGCGTAATAAAATCGTGTTGCGTGACACTACGAGATCTGTACAAGGAGCCACAGTACAATGGTTTCCAAACCTAGAGGGAGCTGGCCTACCCGCAGCATTGAGAGCGTGTAAGAGGTCTTGGGAAATTATAAAGTAATCACTTTGTCCTATTCCCTTTGTAATCATAGGGTTGTTGCACTGCCATAGGAACTTTGATTTTTTTTGGGGGGGGGGTGCTAATGAGTTATGATTCTCGAAACGTGTATCCGAATTTCTTGGAAATAGTAATAATATTGTGATAATTATTATCATTCTATTTTATTTATTTATTTATTTGTTTATTTATCTATATACTTATTTATTTCATTTTATTTTACTTAATTTTTATCTATTATAATTTTCTTTTTCTTTATTTACATTTTTTTCTTCTTTTTCCTTTATGAGAATCGAGGGCGGGGTTAGGTGGAAGGCAGAGTACCACCCACGCATGACTGACCGAAAGGAAGGATGGGTGAGAGAGGGGAATTAAAGTGCTAATTTCGGAAACCCCTTCTAGGACGCCTTTCACCACCGATGAGGGTTCCACAAGGATGAATAGTATAGCCTGAAGGCAGTCAGAATAAAAACAAAAGTGCCACGAGGTATGGAAGGCTTCCAAGGAGACAGACGCGGACCGCCTTATACTACCGAGGGGATGCCACGGAGATGAATAAAATTGTCTGGCGGCAGACTGAGGGTACGAGGAATGCCACTTGGTTCGGAAAAGGTGAAATCTTGGTTTGACATCTCCAGATCTGTCACATAACTTAAACCGAGACCGAACCTATCCTGACCTTACCTAACTTTAAACTTAACCTAATCTACCCTAACCTTACTTAGCTTAACCTAAGCTAACCTAATCTACCCTAACCTAACTTAACCTAACCTAACCTAACCTAACCTAATCTACCCTAACCTAACTTAACCTAACCTAACCTAGCCTAATCTAACTTAGCCTAACCAAACCTAGCCTAAAGCAACCCAACTCAATCCAACCCAACCCAGCCTAACCTAACCTAACATAACCTAACCTAACCTGACCAACACAACCAACCCAACCCAACCTAGCCTAACCCAACTCAACCTAACCTGACTAGAATAGAAAACTAACCAAACCTAAATCCAACTCAATTTGACCCAATCCAGCCTAATCTATATAATAGCAAACTAATTAACCCTAATCAAACCTAAGCCCAACCTAACTTATCCTATCCAAAACTTGCTTCAACTTAGCGCAACCTAACCTAACCTAAACTAACTTAACCTTATACCTGAGGCCCTTTCACTAGGATAAAGTGGCCTTCTTGGTCTTTCGGCTTCCATGTCTTCTGCAAGGTCCTCCTTCTCCCTTCTCTTTGCACCCAAAAGTTTGTGTCAAGTTCTTCACTTTCGTACTCTCTCCTGAACTCGGCCCTTCATTTTCGAAGTCTTTTCATGAACTCAGTTCCCCCCCTACAGTACGCCTGAAGAGGGCACCGTTCAAGCGAACATTTACAAGGTTTCTGCCAAAGTAAGAAAAAATGGGGATTTTTGTTTCCCTCGCTGGTTTCACAAGTCCCCGACCACACACGTGAGAGCTGGCAGATCCACACCGTTCCTTTCTCCCTCCCTCCCTCCCTCCATTACTCCATTCCTCCCTCCCTCCATTCCTCCCTTCCTCCATTCCTCCCTCCCTTCTTTTCTCCTTCCCTCTGTCCCTCTGTCCCTCCCTCACTTCCTTCTTCCCTCCTTCCTTCCTTCCCTCCTTCGCTCTTTCCTTCCTTCCTTACCTCCTTCCCCTGTCCCTCCTTCCTTCCCTCCCTCCCTCCCTTCCTCCCTCCCTCCCTCCCATCTTCCCCCTCCCCCATCTTCTCCCTCCCTCCCATCTTCCCCCTTCCTCGCTTCATCTTCCCCCCCCCCAGCTCATCCTCTCAGTTCCATCCCTTCTCATCGCCAGTGTGTTTTTATTTTTCCTCCTCCTCCCCTTCCTCCTCTTTCTCCAGCTCCTCCTTCCCCAACTTCCATTTCTTCAACTCTCTCTTTTTTCTCTACCTCTTCCACCGCCTCTTCCTCATGTTCTTCTTCCTCTCCTTCTTCCACCTCTGTCTCCTCCTCATTTCAATTCCTCTTCATCCTTTTCTCCTCCTCCATTTCCTCCTCCTCTTCCTCCACGTTGTTATCGTCGTCGCCTCATCATCTCGCCCATGTCGTCCACATTCATGTTCTCCCCTTTATTCTCCTCCCCCTCCTTCTCTCTTCCTCCCACTCTCTTGTCCTCCTCCTCCCACCTCCTCGACCTCCTCCTCCCATCTCCTCGCCCTCCTCCTCCTCGACCTCCGCCTCCTCGTCCTCCTCCTTCTCGTCCTCTTCCTTCTCGTCGTCCCCCTCCTCCCATCTCCTCGCCCTCTTCCTCGACCTCTACCTGCTCGTCCTCTTCCTTCTCGTCCTCCTCCTCCTTGATCTTCGCCTCCTCGTCCTCCTCCTCCTCGACCTCCGCCTCCTCGTCCTCCTTCTCATCCTCATTCTTCTCGTCCTCCTCCTCCTCGCCCTTCTCGCCCTTGTTACCTTCCTCCTCGTCCTTTCCGTCCTTTTCACTCTTGATCCATCTTGTCCTTGTCCCCCAACACTCTCTCCTTCTCGTCTTCCTCCTCTTCTTCATTTTTCTGCTCCTCGTCTTAGTCCTACTGCTCGTCCTTGTACTACTCCAGACCTCCCTTGTCCTCCTACTCCTCTTCTTCTTCCTCCTCCTCGTCGTCCTCCTCCTCCTAACCTCCTTCACGCAACAGCACTTACCTGGAGCTCTCCAGCCCCTTCAGACCACATCTCTTCGTGTACTGGGGAGTCACCCACTCTCGCTGCAGGATACACCAGGAATTGTATGTTGTCCCTTCGCTTCCATCAAAGAGCCCTCTTCCTTTCGACGAAGGAGAAGGAGGAGGAGAAGGAGGAAGAGAAGGGAGAGATGATGATAAATACAAGGAAAAGGAGGAGTAAGAGGGAGAAGAGGGGGAGAGAATAACAAGAAGGAAAAGGAAAAGAGGAGGAGGAGGAGGAGGAAGAACGGATGATAAATATAAGGAAAAGGAGGAGGAAGAGGAAGAGGAGGGGGAGAGAATAGTAAGAAGGGAAATGAAAAAGAGGAGGATTTGGGAGAGAATAATAAGGAGGAAAAATAAAAAGAGGAAGAAGAGGAAGAGAAGGTTGTCGTTCCCCAATTAAGTTTCCTCTCACTTCTTTTGATCTTATGTGCAGCGTCCGTAGATTTCGTGCGTCGAGTCTCCCTTTATTCACGGGGAGTTTATATTTCACCCTCCGCTCAAAGCCCAAAGCCCCTCTCGGACGAACACTATTCGTTATTTCTGCTCCCCCGACATTAATTCTGGTCTAATTTCACATTTTACGTGTGTCATTTACAATTCTAAGTTCTTGGGCATAAAGCCTCATACTTTTTCTTTTAGTTCTGTTTCGGAAATAAGTTCTAAATTAGCTATAAGTACGCGATCTTTTATCGACGAAGTTTTCTTAATCTGTACCAGATCGTCTGACGTCAAAATATATGTCGAAGAGGGTCTGGTGAGCCTCACAGACTCGAATCTCCTCACACATTTCATCGAAAAAAATAAAAGACCTCTTTTCTCCCGCCGAAGAACGGGGGGGGGGGGAGAAAGAGGAAGACAAGGAGGTAGAAGAGAAGGAGGATGAGGACGAGGACAAGGGAGAGGAGGACGAGGAGGAAGAAGAGGAGGAGGACGAGGACGAGGAGAGGGAGGAAGAGAAGGAGGAAGACGACGAGAGAGAGGAAGAGAAGGAGGAGGAGGAAACTGAGGATGAAGAAGACAAAGAGAACAAAGTGAAGCAGAAGGAGGAGGACGAGGAGAGGGAGGAAGCTGAGGAGGAAGAAGACAAAAAAGACAAGGAGGAGCAGGAGGAGGAGGAGGACAAGGACGAGGAGAAGGATGGGAGGACGTGGAAAAGAAGGAGGAGAGGAGGAGGAGGACGAGGACAAGGGAGAGGAGGAGGAGGACGAGGAGGGTGAGGAAGAGGAGAAGGAGGAGGAAGACGAGGAGGGTGAGGAAGAGGAGAAGGAGGAGGAAGACGAGGAGGAGGAGGGCGAGGAAGAGGAAGACAAGGAGGACGACGAGGAAGGGGACGAGGAAGAGAAGGATAGGAGGACGAGGAGGGGGAGAGGAGGAGGAGGAGGAGAATGAGGAGAAGACAGAGGACGAGGAGGAAGTCGAGGATGAGGAAGACGAGGAGAAGGACAAAAAGGACAAGGAAGAGAAGGAGGAGGAGGAGGAGGAGGAGGAGGGCGGCGAGTTGGAGGACGAGGAGGAGAAGGATAAGAGGACGAGGATTGGGAGGAAGAGGAAAAGGAGGAAAGAGACGAGGAGGAGGAGGACGATGGGGAGGACAAAGAGGACAAGGAGGAGGAGATAGAGGGGGACGACGAGGAGGAGGACGAGGAGGAGAAGGATAGGAGGAGGAGGACAAGGGGAGGAGTTGGAAGAAAAGGAGGAGGAGGACGAGGGGGAGTTGGAGGACGAGGAGGAAGAAAAGGGCGAGGAGGAGGAAGTTGACGAGGAGGAGGAAGAGGAGAAAGAGGAGGCTTTCTATGTGGCTTCCTTCGAAGTTCAGTAGAAGAAAAAATAGCATTTACTCTCGCGCCTCGTGTGGTCCTATTCACAAGTTTAGTTTTACCTTTCCCTTCTTCAGGAGGAACCTGCCTTCTTCAGGAAGACTCCCTCCTTCAGGAGGACTTTGTCCGGAGTTCTGTCCTGCCTCTTTTACCTGCTGAAGGATCTTACCTGTGCCATTGGAGCCAACCTCTTTGGTGTTTCCCTTTAAGTCCCTTTTTACGTTCTGGTTGGAGGACCCCCCCTGCCCCCACCCTATCCTTCCAACGCCTCAGGACTATATCTCAACTCCCTCCCCCCCTTGAACCACCCCCCACCACCCCGGCCCCTCCAGTTTCCAGTTTTCGTCGCCGGGGCCTTCTTCTTCTTCCGTGGCGCTGTTTTCCCTTCATCGCTCCTTCCTCTTCGCCTGTCTTGGTCTTCCGTATCCTGCATGGTTTTGAATCGAGCGAACTCACAATCTGCATTCCCCTGGTTTCTCTCTCGGTAACTCTCTGTCACTCTCTCTGTCTCTCTGTCTCTGTCTATATCTGTATCTGCATTTGTTGTATCTGTCTCTATCTCTGTCGACATCTCTGTTTCTGTACCACTCTGTCTCTGTATCTCTCTGCCGCTCTGTCCCCTCTGTCTTTCTGTGTCTCTCTCACTCCCCTTCTCTCTCTCTCTCTCTCTCTCTCTCTCTCTCTCTCTCTCTCTCTCTCTCTCTCTCTCTCTCTCTCTCTCTCTCTCTCTCTCTCTCTCTCTCTCTCTCTCTCTCTCTCTCTCTCTCTCTCTCTCTCTCTCTCTCTCTCTCTCTCTCTCTCTCTCTCTCTCTCTCTCTCTCTCTCTCTCTCTCTCTCTCTCTCTCTCTCTCTCTCTCTCTCTCTCTCTCTCTCTCTCTTTCTTTTTCAGAAATGATGACACTAAGCAAAAATTCAGTTGTGAACAAAACGACTTTGCTCTGCCAAAGAAGTTCTGTAGGCGGCGGCAGCAGCAGCAGCAGCGTTTTAGTATATTGTTGTGTACGGCAATTTATTCTATACTATTATTCTTTTCTCTCCCTAAACGTTGAATTGGAACGTGGCGATGCTCCTTGTTCCAGAGTGCACTCTATGCGTTTTTTTTAGTCTATCTTATTTTAATCTTTATTTTGTTTTGTTCTACGTTATCATATGCTTTATATTTTTTGTACTTTTTTGTTTATTTTGTTCTTGTTCTGTTTTGTTTGACTCGAATGACCTTTCCAGACTATCCCCTATCCACACTCAGAAAAATTATTCCAATCCTGTTCTCTTTCAACGCAGGATTTTCATTTATTTGTTTATTTGTATATTTTCTCGTTACAATATTCATTCGTTCATCTATTTGATTTATTTATTCATTTATCTACTTATTTGTGTACATATCTATTTATATAGTTATCTATCTTTACATTTACTCATCTATTATTACTTTTAATCGTTATTTTACTTATTTATCTATATTTCTTTTAGTCCATTTCGTGTCACTAATGGAGTTTCAGTTCTAGAAATACCAACTATTTTGAGTTTAGTTGTTTATAAAAAGATGCATAACATAGGTAAGGAATTCTTTAAGTACAAAGTTGAATTTTGTGGCGGTCATTTCTATTAATTGAGAGAGGGAATACAGCTAGGCACTCAATGTCTAAGACTAACGGTGGTATTCTTAAAAAATTATTTCCTTATATCTTTCCTTATATAAATCTTATATGAATCCTCGGAAGGGAAAGATTATTTTTTAAGAATACCACCGTAAGAATCATACGGTGGGATTCTTAAAGAAAAAATTCCTTTATATAAATCTTTCCTTATATAAATCTTATATAAATCCTTGGAAGGGAATTTTTTTTTTTTTAAGAATACCACCGTAAGAGACCCCATCCACGGTACGATCTGGTCCTGAGGGCGCCGGATGGATGTCGGTCGAATAGACCTAAGAGAGTATATATACTATCCAATGTCGTCGGATCCGACCAGATCGTGCCGTGGATGGGGGACCTCCGGTCACACAGACACGTTTTTAACCAAACTTCATGAGTAAACAAGGCTACCAACAAGAACAGTATGTTGACTTCTGGGCACATTTGATCTTGTTTATGTATTCAGGAGCCGAGAAGTCTGCAAGCCGTGGGAGCTTCAAAACGTCGATCTTCAACGAAGATCGTATCTTGAGTATCACGGAGGGGTGGCCAAAGTCTAAAGAACGGCTAGCCGATACGCACCTCTTATGACGTCATTCGAAACCCAAAGCCTCTTATTGGACCGTGCACTCACTTGACCCCACCCCAATCATTCTCGGACTCTGCTGATAGA
>NC_134792.1:40244900-40249900 GCF_046742065.1 Oratosquilla oratoria | reverse complement strand
GGACGGGTAGAGGTTGTGTAGATCAGATCTTTGTGGTAAGACAGATATGTGAGAAAGCTATAGGAAAGGGGAAGGATGTTTTTTGGGCTTTCATGGATCTGGAAAAGGCTTATGATAGGGTAGACAGAAAGGCACTGAGGGAGGTTATGCAGATTTATGGGATAGGAGGAAAGCTTTTGGGAGCTGTCAAGAGTTTTTATGAGAGTAGTAGAGCATGTGTTAGGATTAGAAATGGAGAGAGTGAGTGGTTTGAAGTAAAGGTGGGACTTCGTCAAGGATGCGTTATGTCGCCCTGGCTGTTCAACTTATACATGGATGCGGGGAAGTGGGGGGTGGGGTAGTATGTGTGAGTAAATTTTGACGCAGCCCGAAGGAATTTCTCCCCGTCCTCGCCTTATATGCAAAGGGGGACGGAGAGGGGGGGTCGCCGATTAAATGAAGCGGCCTCGCTGTGGATGTACTGTGTCTTGCGACACTGCTTCTGACCCAGGGCGGTGGGCAGGGTGCAGGGATGACCCGTCATCCAGGAGGTGCTCAGATGAGAGGAAGGGTGGGAGGGGTGTGGAGTGTATTTAGGGATGAAATGGGTGGGAGTGTTTTTATGCCTTTCCCTTTTTGGCTACCTCCCTTGGAAGGGGGAAAAAGCCTTGGTATATGTATGTATGTATGTACTTTGATGATTATGATCAGGTAATCACCGGAATATATTAGCCCCTTTTGTAGAAAATTCTGCTTTAATTATTTTATTCTAACTAACGCCATACGATCTTGTTTGCATCATAGAAACATCTTTCCTTCCTGGTTGATTTGTAGAAAACAGAAACTGATGTTTTCCACCGTTCATAATGAATTCGTTCAGAACTCTTTCATCAGGAGTAGAAACAAGAACAGTCTGTTGCTTTCCGTTTGCTATTCTTTCTGCCTGAGGTTCTCCTCAACAGAATATAATCATCTGGCGACATTTAGCATAAAACTTGTAAGTCTTTCTCGACGTCTAGGGGCCTTAGGATTGAATAAGAGTAGGCTGGATCACCTGTGACCTATAACTATATTCTTCTGTATGTGTCTTCGCTCTTCAGCGTCTTTTGCGACCAAAATTTTCTTCAAGAGCTGCCAAAGGGCATGTTTTGGATTTGGAGTCTCACGGCTTCTCTGCCGATGTGGAGGGATAAAGGCTTCGTGAAAGGCTATAGAGGCTTTGAAGTTTTGGGGTTGTTGATACGGGGAGGGAGATATTCTTGGACGAAAGCTTTGTAAACCTTTACACGCTTGATCACACACACGCGCATACATACACCCACGGACGGATACACATACACACACACATATATATACATACACACATACATACATACATACATACATATTTATATACATATATACATACATACATACATACACACATACATACATACATACATACATACATATATATATACATACATACATACATACACACATACATACATATATACATAAGTACATACACACACACTCTCATAGACACATTCATATACATGCACACTCACGCTCACACACATACACACACACACACACACACACACACACACACACACACACACACACACACACACACACACACACTCACTCTGTTACTAATTTCTTTTCCACTTAGAACTGAGGGTTCACCCAAGCAAAGGTAATTCGCAACACAATAGAGAAGCAGAGTCACCAGCTTTAAACACTAAAACATTTCAATATTCACTTGAAAAATATGAAACAGACACTTAGAATAAACACTTGATTTAATTACTATTAAAGTCAAAAGGATAAAAAGAAAAAGAATAAAAAAAGTTCACTTTACGCGTATTAATTCAGCGATGACTGCTGCACCAGTGTTCAACTTAATTAGAATAACTTAAATATACAGGAAGTTCATACCCTGATAACTGAATGTATACATCTGGTTTTATATAATTGTCTTGTGTGATGTGATGAAACGGGGACGGAGGGAGAAGATGCACTACCAGCACTACGCTCGTCTTGCATACAAGTTAGGGCGACTGGCGCAGTAACTACCAATAACTACTTTGTGGCTAGCAAACACGAGTATTCTCCCTCTCCTGTACATTGCAATGAGGTAAATACACACACGCATGCATACATACATATACACACGTACGCATACACACGAGTGGAAAATTAATTTCAATGTCAGAAAAAGGGAAATGTGTGAAATAGGTATTCTAGCTTCAAAAGTCATAAGGTAAATGCCACGGAAAATGAGAAGAAAGATATGAGACTGTCGACACGAAATAACGTGTCACCTGACAAACATATCATTAAGGTTGTTGGAGAAGTGCAGAAAACTGAAGAACAGGTGGCCTTTCACTAGATGAAGAGAGGATGAAAGATCATAGCGACCCTAATTCGTCCAAAGAGCAACCAGTAAAATTCTTAGCCTCGCAGATAATTCGTACGAAGAAAGACTTGACTGTGGTCTTCAGGTCATATAAGTGGTTAGCTGAATTTATGTAGAAGATCTTTCGATTTGGTGATAAGAGGACATCACGATATCACGGACACAAGTTGAAAAAGAAAACAAAATGTCTTTGAATGAGGTGGAAAAACATTAGTTTTCCACACACATCCATACACAAATTCCTGAAATCCCCTAAGAGCCGATATAGCACAAGCTAGAAGAGCTCGGGCCATACATGAATTCAAAACGAGGATGTGAAGATTTTCAGTTTTCCTTACTGGTGCATAAACAACTCCTGGAATAGCCTAGGAGATGATAAAACACACGCTTAAACTATATATGAATTTGAAAACGAGTTGCAACAATTGAAGAGTGAGAAACCAGACCCCACGAGCGTAACTTCCATCCAATTAGATATATATAATTAGGTGTACACGCGCGCGAGCGGACACGCACATATGCGCACACACGAACACGCATACATGCACGCACGCGCACGCGCACACACACACACATACACACACACACACACACACACACACACACACACACACACACACACACACACACACACACACACACACACACACACACACTCGTGGCACAGTGGTAGAATTCCCGACTGCCATTACGGCGGTCCGGGCTCGAATCCCGCCCAGGGCTGAAATAATTTCAGTATCTATGCGCTGCGGGCCGTTACTCCAACTCTCGTGGTCGGGGAGTTGAGGGTGTGTATGCGTTATATATGAGCTCTGAGATCTCTTACGGGAGGGAAATAGCCGTATATCACGAGTCCAACACGTGATCCAAGACCATGGTGAATCACACACACACACACACACACACACACACACACACACACACACACACACACACACACACACACACACACACACTCACACACACACACACATACACACACACGCACGCACACACGCACACACGCACACACTCATGCACAGCTGCATTTGATATCTGTTTGGGTAATGGCTGAACCCATTGCAGAGAATTACATGTGACCAGAGCTGTCCATCAAAGTGACCATTTTCGACCAGTAAGGATTTAATTCTGCTGTCCTACGACTCAACAGTTTGATCTCAGTTAACTAGTGGATTAGGCCCAAAATTGTATACTTATGCTTGGGAATACACATGAATACACATTAGTGAGTGCATATTTTGAATAAGGCTTTTGGAAGCAGATTGTATAGGTTGGAGTGTAAAACTACACGAATGCGCACGCTCCACTTGAGTATCACGAACACACACACACAAACACACACACACACACACACACACACACACACACACACACACACACACACACACACACACACACACACACACACACACACACACACACACACACGGACGCACACGCACACACACGCACGCGCGTGAGGGTGTCCTCAGTGACTTTTCCCAGTACCTCTTCTCGCTCAAAAGGGCTACCATTGTTATGTGCTATTCGGAAGTTCTGACAGAGGCCCGATGGGAGAGCTGGAAGCTGTGCTAATGGTTGGAGAACTCCTAACAGGATCAAGGGAGGAGAGGACTCAAATAGACATCGGGGTATGGCACTGGGAGGGCTTATTGGCCTCCGGGTCTGTTAGCGTTTTGGGGTCAAGTGAATTCTCTCTCTCACTGACACCTGTGGCGTGATCCGGCAACTTCGAGCCTTGCAGAGATCCCGTCCTGGCACACTGTATCCCTCTCTGGTCCGGGAGGACTTATGTCCTGAGATGTATTGGAGAGAGAATGGAGAGGTTTAAAACTCCGCAGGCCATGGAGTGTCGTGCTTTGTCTTTGCCTTGCTGTGTTTTGTGTGAGGGACATGACGGTGCGGTGAATCGTTGTAGACCATTCGACTCTTCGCTACCGAGGTAAATGAGATAGCCTGGCTATGGCAAGAATAAAGAGCGTCATCCGATACAAAAGGGATTAAAGTTGTCGGTAATGGCATTTGTGTGGTCCAGAAGAATTTCTGCAAAGTACTCTATCTGCTAATATATGGCACTACAGGATATCGGTTTTCTGCTTACAATCTTCTCTTGTAATACTAATTATCACACATATTCACAACCTACAATGCTTTTAATGAGCCTTGGAACCTGAGTTTACTCCAAGATTGATCTTGAATCACGAAAGGCACATACAGTGTCTCTTGACCAGGGTGGCCTTAGATGGCACCAGATGATTCATATACTGGCGCCAGGAAGTTGGCTACAGAACCCAGGAAGTCTTGCGGTGGCGACAAGGCGTCTAGCTCTCAAGAAACTGCAAATGAGGATATTGTCGAACTTTGGATACAGAGTCTTCGGGTTAGCCTGGAGCTCAAGAGCTCCCTCTGGGTCCGAAGAAATTTCCAACGAAGTCTTGGAATAGTAAAGTAGCTGTGCTTATTGTGGACGACCTTGTGCCAAAAGTATTTCCAGGAGGTTAAGAAAAAATACATTAGCAAGGGATCCTCTTCGTCTCCTCCTCTTCTCCTCCTCCTCTTCCTCTTCCTCTCCTTCTTCTTCCTTCTCTTCTTCTTTCTCACTCTCATCCGCCTCCTC
>NC_134792.1:40237400-40239900 GCF_046742065.1 Oratosquilla oratoria | reverse complement strand
ATTTACGACATAAAGACACCAAATAAATCTCTTTATTCTTTTATGAAAAGAGGTGTTGTTCCCAATACTGGAGAATTTCGAATCTGAGAGATTCCCGATAGAGAGAACGACCTGTAATCACCTGGAATTGCGTCCGATTATTGGAGAGTTTCGGGTTTTAGAGATTCCCCGTTAGAGAGAACTGTGTGTACTTGTAGGCGGAAATGTCTCTCTGGGTTTAAACACAGACACTTAGTCACAGTCTGGGAGTGTGTGCATGAATGTATTCGTGATTTTTTCTTGACTTATTTATTTTTATCCAAATTATGTATGTATTATGCTTTCAACACAGGGACATACTTTATGAATTTTGTTCTGGCTAAAGACAAACCATTTTACTCAGCTAAGGAGCGTCAGGGTTAGACTTGATAGAGTCTCGACTGATCAAACTCTTCTTCAGACTGGACGCCTGACCCTCCAACAAGACAAAATCGCCATTTTTTTTTTTTTTTCAGACACAGCAAAATTTATAAACTGACTTAGTGTGTCTCTTTTGCCTTAGCTCTTTGCCCTCTCTCTTTCTCTTCTTTTTGCTTTCTTTCTCTTGTTCTCTCTGCTTCTCTTTTTCTTATTTCTCCCCTTTTTCTTTCTCCCTGTTTCTCTTTCTTTTCTCTTCGACTTTCTCTACTTATTTTCTCCCTTTCTCTTTCTGTTCGATTTCTTCTGATTCTCTTCCTCTTCCTCTTCTCTCTCTCTCCCTCCTATCCACTCCTCCACTTTTCTCAGCCTCAGCTCCCCCTTCCCCCCTCTCCTTTCCTGCCCTCTTCTTCCTTTCCCCTCCTCTCTCCCTCCCCCTCTCCCCTCCTGCCCTCCCCTCCTCTCCCCTTCCCCTCTCCCTTCCTCTCCCCCTCCCCTTCCCCTCCCCCCTCCTGCCCTCCCCTCCTCTCCCCTCCTCTTCCCCTCCTCTTCCCCCCTCTCCCATCCTCTCCCCTCCTCTCCCCCTCTCCCCTCCTGCCATACTCCTCCTCTCCCCTCCTCCTCCTCTCCCCTCCTCTCCCCCTGTCCCCCTCCCCCTGCCCTCCCCTCATCTCCCCCTTCCCCTTCCCTTCTCCCTTCTCCCCCCTGCCCTCCCCTCCTCTCCCGTCCTCTCCCGTCCTCTCCCTATCATCTCCCCCTCTCCCCTCCTGCCCTCCCCTCCTGCCCTCCCCTCCTTTCCCCCTCCCCTCGCCCTCCTGCCCTCCCCCTCCTCTCCCCCTGCCCTCCCCCTCGCCGCAGCACTTATCTGTGAGGTCGCTTCGAACCCGTAGCGAGAGCGGACCCCCGGCGGCGGCAGCATCCAATCTGGTGTCAGTGGAGCTTTTTGAAATTTCGACTAAGTATTGCAATTTTGACTTAACATCCTGGCCCAAATTTTGCTTTCGGTATTAAACTCCTGTCAATCAGACGTCGTATATAAATGTGTTTGTACACAAGAGGAGAATACCTATGTGAGCGCGAGTGGGAGTTAGTGACTTAGGTGTGTGTGTGTGTGTGTGTGTGTGTGTGTGTGTGTGTGTGTGTGTGTGTGTGTGTGTGTGTGTGTGTGTGTGTGTGTGTGTGTGTGTGTGTGTGTGTGTGTGTGTGTGTGTGTGTGTATGTGTGTGTTTGTGTGTGTGTTGTGTGTGTGTGTGTGTGTGTGTGTGTGTGTGTGTGTGTGTGTGTGTGTGTGTGTGTGTGTGTGTGTGTGTGTGTGTGTGTGTGTGTGTGTGTGTGTGTGTGTGTGTGTGTTTCTATATTGCGTGTGTACATGTATGCGCATGTGTGTACGTATGTGTGTGTATGTTTCTACATATGTACGTGTGTACGTGTATGTGCCTGTGTGTCCGTGTGTATGTGTGTCTCCCTGTGATATGAACAGAAAATACAGAAAAAATGGAGTTGATGCTCGAAAACAATAATATGAATAGACTTTATTTCTATTCCAGTTAGCGCCATGCGATTTTATTCATTTGCTCATAATTCTTTTCTTATCTGTAACATCTCTCTCCTCTTCCTTATCCCCTCCTCTCCCTCCACCTCTCCTCTACCTCCTCCCATTACTCCTCCTCCTGCAACTAATCCTAATCTTAATTTTAATCCTCTCCTTCTCTTTCTTTTTATTCCCCTTCTTCTTCTTCACTTTCCCTCTGTTCGTGTTCACCTTCCTTCTCCCCTCCTCTCCCTCCTCCTCCTCCTCCCCAGTACTCCTCCTCCTTACCCCAATGCTAATCTTAATTTCAATCCTCCCTCTCCTCCTCTTTCTTCTTATTTCTCTTCCTCTTATTCAATTTCCTTCTATTCGTGTTCCTCTTCCTCTCCTTGTCTTCCCTCTCCCCTTCCTCATGCTTTCCTTCTTTGTCTTCCTGTTCTTCCACTTCCTGCTCTTCCACTTCCTCTTCCTCATTTACCTTCTGTTCATGAGCCTCCTCTTCCTCTCCTCTTCCTCCTCGTATTTTTCTCTAATTTTCTTCATGCTCTTCTCCTTTTTCCTCCTCTTCCTCTT
>NC_134792.1:40219900-40229900 GCF_046742065.1 Oratosquilla oratoria | reverse complement strand
ACCTTAAGTTAAAGGTTTTAGCGATAGTGTTTATATATACTTATTAGGATTATATTTGATAGTAGATGAAGGAATGAAACAGGAAGTGGCACACAAGCTAATGGATGCAAACAAAGTTACTGAGCCCGCTGAGAATGGTGAGAACAAGCAGGTAGATGTGACAAAACCCAAAGGTATAGGATAGTGGAGAGTGCAGCGGAGGAAGTGATATTACATGGGAGTGAATTTTACGCATTCGGTTTAATATATATAACCGAACCAGTTATTTTTTTTTTTTTTGTCTTCAAGTTCAAAGACTTACATTCAGTTGTAGTTTACCGGAGAATCACGAATCAGATATTTGTGAAATATTTATATCCAACAAGTCTAAGTATTCATCTGTTAAGTAAAGAATAGTACGCGTTTACTTTCACCACGAGATCGGGGCTTCTAAGATGAGTAAAAGTTACGACTTTTGACAAGTGTAGGACATCTCAGTGACAACAATTGATCTAGACACTGGATAGGGGGACCATCTGCGATTCATAACCTTAATGTAGTGTCTTGTATTCTAGTATTACATTACTAATCAAAAACTAGAGACTGAGTCTTAGGAAGACTTACAATCGAATAAATGGCGGAACGATAACATATGAGGAATGAAGAAATTAGATGAGGAATTTGTTTAATGATGAACAGATGGAAGGTATTCACTGAACCATCAATGGAATGAATGGGGCTTTTTCATCTTCTGACTAGCACCCGTGGAAAGGGAAGAAGGGCTTTGTAAGTCGTGGTGGCCCAGGTTCCTCTATTACCTTTGAAAACCAAAGAAGAATGAATTGTTCTCTTTCTCAGGCTGTAGGTGGGTATGTATATGTAACACACACACACACACACACACATGTATATATATATATATATATATATATATATATATATATATATATATATATGTGTGTGTGTGTGTGTGTGTGTGTGTGTGTGTGTGTGTGTGTGTGTGTGTGTGTGTGTGTGTGTGTGTGTGTGTGTGTGTGTGTGTGTGTGTCTGTCTGTCTGTCTGTCTGTCTGTTTGTCTGTCTCTCTGCCTGTCTATCTATAGTCACCAGTATTTAGAACGAACAATCTCAAAATCCAGTAACTTGGGTACAAGGATACTTTCTTTATATTATGATACATATCCGAAGAGTATTTTTGTTCCAGTATTGGAGATATTTAGGTTAGAACTCTCTAATACAGAGAACTTATCTATGAATAAATTAAAATATATATTCATTTTTTAGTAATGGAATGCTAAAGAGATGATTTACTAGGAGATTAATAGAAAAAAAAACTTTATCGTTCTTGCAATCCAATTATCATCTTTGATATGGAGAGAGTGCCAAGACAAAAGGAGTGTCATCAGGTAACACAAAAGGATGTCTCGAGATACTTGTAATTTTGTCCCGAATACATTACTACCTCTCATTAACGGACTAAAAGGGGGGTAACGGTGTCCGTTGATGTGAATAATCCGTTGATTTGGAGTGGTTTTTGCGTGGCATAGTGATTGCACAGAACTAAACAACGGCACAAAAAACACAGCGAAAACACAGCGAAAACATCGCAAACACAGCTAATTAACGTCCATTAATGAGAGGTAGTACTGTATGAATAAAGTAGCTTGGCGGCAGGCACTGACTGGAAGAAAAAGTTTCATCCATTATACCCGTGGTTCCCAAACTCGGGGTAAATTACCCCCCTGGGGGTAGTTTAACCATTTTTCGGGGGTAATGGAGGGGTGACAGAAGAAAAGAGCTAAGAGTTCTCAAAATCAAGAAGCCAAGAATTCCTCAATTAGCTTCAAGCATGCAACTCGACCCATCCCGCTGATGTTCTTGACATTTTTGTCAATAGTCATTAAAGATGCACAATGTTCAAACACAATAAATAAACGAAAATATCTCTAGTGTTTTGATTTAGCAATATATATCAATGACGACATTTTGTGATAGGGGTAACATGCTTAATGTGGCATGTTAGATTGGGTAACAAGCTGAAAAAGTTTGGGAATCACTGCATTATACGAAGTGCTAATAGCAATAGGGCAAAAAACCTCTTCGCTACCTGAAGTGTCTATGATGTAGTCTAGTGGCACTAAGAACAAGAGAGCCACCTGGCACTAAAGGGATTTATGGAAATACACGACACCACAAAGACGAATAAGATAGTCTAGTGGCATTTAGGACAAAAGGGAAAAAGATCAAGCGATACGGAAAGGACTGTTTATAGTCCCCTTGTATCGGGTGGATAATGAAACTAAATTGAAATTTATATGTATATGATTTAGCACTACAGAAACAAGCGTGCGTACGCTCTCAAAGCGTAATCGAAACTGACTCTGACGCCAAGCCACGCCACCAAGCTCAGACTTGTCGGGAAAAGCATACACTTGGTTCTCACAATAATACATTAAATATGCAATAGTAAATAAACAATATTACAAGTACGTATGTACAACACACAAGGAATATTCAATGTCACCATTAAACCCTCGCTACCAAAATGGCTTAAGGTGCCATGGAGTTGAATAAAATCGCTTGATGAAAGCCATCATAACAGACAAAAGTAGTACACCGAGCAGATGGAGTCTTTGTTTACTTCATGTAATTATTTTTTTCTGCTCCTGTGTTATCAATTTCTTTCTGAATTTTGAAAATTCGGATCAAGCCTCCCATGAGAGTCCTTCTCTCAAGGGGAAACGCATTTTAATATATTGATTTTCTTTTTCTTTTTTCTTTTAGTCTGGCTTGTAATATTTTTTTTTACCTTCACTCCCCTCCCCTTGCTCTTTCAACCCTAACTTTCATTATCTTAATGAACTTCGGTAATCATGTGAAAACATTCTGTCTCTCTCTCTCTCTTCCTCCCTCTCTCTCTCTCTCTCTCTCTCTCTCTCTCTCTCTCTCTCTCTCTCTCTCTCTCTCTCTCTCTCTCTCTCTCTATCTATCTATCTATCTCTATATCTATCACTATATCTGTCTATTTCTATATACCTATCTATTTCTATCTGTCCATCTCTGTCTCTATCTCTCTCTACCTCTATCTCTATCTATATCTCTATATATATTTCTCTCTCTCTCTCTCTCTCTCTCTCTCTCTCTCTCTCTCTCTCTCTCTCTCTCTCTCTCTCTCTCTCTCTCTCTCTCTCTCTCTCTCTCTCCATTCTACCTTTTCTTTATTCTTATTCTCCCTTTCTCTCTTCCCTTTTCTCCTTCTCCGTCTCCTTCCTGTCCTCCAAACCAGCCTCTCCATCTCAGTTTAATTCGAAATGTTAATATAAGTTTAAAGGCGCCCAATTCATTGTTTTCTTTTCATATTGTACCGTCAATTAAGAAAATAAAATATCTTTTTCTTTATCTTTTCAGGTAAGAGTGTCGAAAGCAGTGTGTTGGAATTTTAGGTAAGTTGTTCTTAAGCCAAATGTGTACAATACAAAGGGAGTATTTCTGTTCACACATTTACATAACAATACCCATACTATACACACACGTACGTTTGCGCGGGGGATGCACATACGTGTACACGAAAACACACACACACATACACATACACGCATACACACACACACACACACAAACACAAACGTGTATATACGTGTACATGTATATATATATATATATATATATATATATATGTATGTATATATATATATATATATACATATATATATATACATTATATATATATATATATATATATATATATATATGTGTGTGTGTGTGTGTGTGTGTGTGTGTGTGTGTGTGTGTGTGTGTGTGTGTGTGTGTGTGTAATTCGAGCATACAAATATATAAGAAAAGTTGCGCTCAACTTATATCTCTCTTGATAGCGCATTGGGCTAAGTCATTGTCACTTGTTACGTGCTAGTGAAGGTTCGAATCAATTTCTGCTTGTATGCCTTTTCGAGTTACTCGACGTTGATGGCTTAGAATAAAAAATAATTGTAGTTGATAAATGCAAATCTGTTCACTGGGACCCATTCAGTGTTGTACACATACTTTCCCTTGTTGCACATTAGCAAATATACTATCATGGCGGCGGTGGGTTGAACGCAAAATTTCGTGTATTCGTAACTCGAGCATACAAATATATAAGAAAAGTTGCTCTCAACTCATATCTCGCTTGATAGCGCATTGGGCTAAGTCACTGTCACTTGTTACGTGCTAGTGAAGGTTCGAGTCCTTAGATTAACCACGTATCAATTTCTGCATGCATGTCTCCTCGAGTTACTCGACGTTGATGGCTTAGAATTAAAGTGAATTGTGGTTGATATATATATATATATATATATATATATATATATATATATATACATATATATACATATATATATATATATAGATAGATAGTGTGTGTGAGTGTGTGTGTGTGTGTGTGTGTGTGTGTGTGTGTGTGTGTGTGTGTGTGTGTGTGTGTGAGTGAGTGAGTGTGTGTTCGTGCATGCGCGCGTACGTACGTGCGTGCGTGGGATGTTCACTCTCTTTCTTAGCCTACAAAAGAGGGTAGAATCGGAGGCGACCTAGTGCTATGGAAAACATTGCAATCATGAATGTTCTGACATATTTCTCTGAAAACGTCAAATGTCACATTGCATTCGTTTCGCGATATGCATGCGCTGCGCTAAGCCGTGCTAATTGCAAAGATTATTATTTAAATTGGATACTCTGCCTTTGGATTGTACGCCAGTGACCAATCCATCCCTTCAGCCTCGTGACTGATGTGGAAATCTTGTTTTGACAAACGCCCGAGTGGTTTTATTCGCATGAGGGGCTTACACAGGTACAGCACATTAGTCTTGTTTTTATTGTCCTCAGTTTATGAACACAATACTTGTGGGTACACAAGTATTCTACTGTAGATTGACCAGCTGGACAGCGGGAGAAATCACCTCCTCTACTCGCAATGCGGAATTACCCGCTTAGGTTTTCCTTGATAAAATTCATAAAGTACAATTCCCTTAATCGGCTCCTGTATGCATTTCAAAAAACTTACTCTTCAAAACGTCAGTTTTACTAAAATGAAAGGGGAATGGACAATCCCTTATGGATGAGAGACGGCAGAAGAGGTGGTCTTGTTAGACCTTTTCTGGACCGGGATCTAGACCAAAATAGCCCATTAGGCCTTTACCATAACGTCAACTTATTATTATTTACTATTTATCTGTTTGTTTACTATCTAACAATACATATACATTTATTTATCTATTTATTTTAATTATTATTATTTATTATATATTTTTTATTTATTATTTATTTATCATTATATTTTTTTCGCATCCGACCTACTTATGGACCAAAAGGTCTACTGTCGGCATGCTCCGCCTTTGTAATCCTTTGTCACAACGAAGGGTGTTGTGGTGTGTATGTACGTTAATCAGGTGCATTGTGAATTCAGTTACATGTTTTCCCTCAAGTAATTGAGGAGCTAATAGATTAGTATTACCTTTATTACGAAAAATACAAAATTGCAAGCAATTTTGTGTTCAATAGAAGCTTATTAGTATACAGATGAATTCAATTTACATAAATATTTTTGTCGTAGTTTTTATTTCATACTTGTTTTCACAATTATTTGGCAATTTTGACCGATTTGTGTTTGGGGTTCCACCCCCTAGGTTGAATGGACTCGTCCAGTGATAGCTTAAGAAAAATACAATGCGATGCGATCATACATAATTTGAAAATATTCGTATTGCACTTGTCCACACAGACACACAAACTCATATGGGATGACATTGTTTACGAACAGCGCCACGCTACAAAAAGTGATTAACCGAGGTGGCACCATCCGAAGCCTTGCAATCGGATTTTGGCCAAATTTATGACCGACTCCTGAAATTCGCAAATGTGAATTTATATTGGGAAATGGATTGTGAGGGACATAAGAGACACTGGAGAGGATTTTTCAATTATACGTACCAGAGTTGAGCTTAAAAAGGCAAGTAATATATATATATGTATGTATATATACATATATATATACATATATATATGTATGTATATATATATATATATACATATATATATATGTATATATATATATATGTATATATATATATATATATATATATTTATTTATTTATTTATTTATCAATCAATCAATCAAATCAGCCATCCTGAGTCCACTGCTGAACAAAGGCCTCCTTCATAGCATTCCATGATTCACACGACCGCGCCAACCTCTGCCACGTCACTCCTCCAAACTTCTCAATCTCGTCTCCCCATCTTCTCTCTGGTCTCCCTCTTACACGCTTTCCATCCCGCGGCGTCCACTCAGTAACACACATGCTCCATCGCTCATCAGTCGTTCGCGCTAGCTTCCCTGCCCAATTCCACTTCCTCTCTTTCACCGCCTCCACAATATCTTTCACTCTAGTCAGCTCTCTCACCAAACTTGCTCTCTTTCGGTCTCTTAGCGTTATTCCCATCATTGATCTCTCCATTCTCCTTTGTGCCGTCCTTAGCTTTGTTTCCATCGCCTTCGTCAGTTTCCAAGCCTCATACCCGTAGATCATTGCTGGCAGAATGCATTGATTGTAAACTTTATGTTTCAAACATAAAGGTAGAGAACCTCTCAGCATTTTATTATACTTACCAAACACTTTCCAACCAATTGTAATACGTCATCTTATTTTATCATCATGGTCTTTCGTCACTTTCACCATCTGGCCTAAATAATCATACTCTTAAACTTCTTCAAAACTCTCTCCATCAATTATAATCTCTTTACTTTGAACTTTCGTGTTGAACATTAGTTTGGTTTTGCTCTTATTCATTTTTAATCCTACTTTGAGACTTTCCTCGTTCAGATCACTCAGCATATCTTGCAAGTCTTCTGCTTTTTTCTGAAATAAGAATAATGTCATCCGCAAATCTTAGGTGGTTCAAATATTCGCCATTAGTCTTCAAACCTTTCTCTTCCCAACTCAACCTTCTGAAAATCTCTTCCAGATAAGCTATAAATAATTTAGGTGAAATGGTATCGCCTTGCCGTACTCCTTTCTTGATTTTGATCTTTTCTGTATCTTTATGTAGTCGAATTATAGCGGTACTTTTCGCATAAATCTTTTCTAAAACTCTTACGATCTGTTCGTTTGTACCCTGATTGCGTAGCGAGTTTAGTATTGCTATTTGTTCTACGGAGTCAAAGGCCTTCTCGTAATCTACAAAAGTTAAACAGAGAGGTATATTATATTCTGTCGTTTTCTCGATTAGTTGGTTAATCGCCTGCAAATGGTCTAGAGTCGAGTATTCGCTCCTAAAGCCTGCCTGTTCTCTCGGTTGGTTTCCATCTAAAACTTGACTTAGTCTATTTGTAAGGAACTTCGAGAAAATATACATTTGATAGTAAGATAATCGGTCAATAGTTACTAAGGTCCTTCTGGTCTCCTTTCTTATGAAGCAAAATCACTATAGCATTGCACCACGATTCAGGAACGCTTTCCTGGCGTAAGCACTGGGTGTACAACTGAGTTAACTTAATACGAACTTCTTACCCTGTGTCTTTCAACGGATCTATCGATATACCATCTTCTCCAGGTGCTTTTCCTCGTTTCATATTTTTAAAGCAAATCCTACTTTTTCCTTTGTAATCTCTGGTACACTACTAACGTCTACACACGAACTTACTGACTCAACTACGGTCTTCGGCGAGTAAAGCTCTTGATAAAATTATTCTATTTTTTTTTTTTTTTTTTTTTTAGCATTCTGTCTCTGCAGTTAATGATTTCTCCATTTTTATCTTTCAAACATATCATTTGCTGTCTTCCTAAAGCATGTCTGCGCTCGGTCACTTTAATACTTTTACCTTTCCGAATAGTTTCCTCTATTTCATCCATATTTTTCTTTCTTTTCTCTGATCTCTGCCTTTTGTTGATAAGCTTGTTTAGTTCTACTCTTTCTACTTCGTCTCTCCTGCTTTTGATCTGCATGGTTCTCCTTCTTTTAAAAAATTCATTTGTAGCTTTGGAATATTTGTTTTCTCTAGTACTTTTTGTACTTCATACTTTCTCTGCCGATTCCCTAATGATATTCATTAAATTCAAATTCATATCTTCGACGGTGTCCTCGTTAGTTCTTAGAGCTTCGAATCTATTTCTAATTTCTAACTGAAATTCCTTTTTATTATCCTTAACCTTTGCAAGGTTTATTTTCTTTTCTAAAATTAGTTTATTTCTCTCGGCTCTGAAATTCAATTTAGCTGTGCAAGCTACCATTCTATGGTCACTACCTATGTTGACTTTATTTATCACCGTAACATTACTAATACTCTTATCCTCATCTCCCAATATGAAGTCTACTTCGTTTTTTTTGTTGTTCCATTTGGATTTCTCCAGGTCCATTTACGACCTACACGCTTTTGGAAGAAAGTGTTCCTTATCCTGATGTTGTAGTTCTCTGCAAAATTGACTAACATCTCGCCTCTGTTTTCTTTCACCTACTCCAAACTTCCCGATGCAGGACTCATCTCCGATCTTTTTCCCAATTTTTTAACATTAAAGTCGCCTATTACCATCGTGTACTTACTTTTTTCTTGATCCATTACCTGACTTAAATCATCATAGAAGGATTTAATTTCATCGTCTGAACTCTGTGAAGTTGATGCATAAACTTGAACTATTTTTAAAGTGTACCTTTTACACAGCCTAATCACAATCCAAGCTACCTTGTCTGATAAACTACTGAACTTGACTACGTTACCAGCAATCTCTTAGTTGATCAAGAATCCTACTCCACTAGATCTTTCTTTGTCCTTACCTCTATAGTAGAACAGGTGGTGACCATTTTGTAATTGTATCAGCTTTTCTTCTGTTCTTCGGACTTCGCTCAGTCCTACGATGTCCCACTTGATGTCTAGTACTTCCATTAAACTCTCCAGCCTGTAGTCTTCAGAGAGAGTTCTTACGTTGTAGGTATAGATCTTCATTTTCTTCATACTGTTTAATGCCCAAGGTTTTGATCTGCTTAGACAGTGCTTACTCACATTCGGTGGCACATATGAGGAGGTGTGGTGCTGACAATCACCGACAGGGCAATCAAACCAGACAAACACTAAACGAAAACACTAAAATAATCTACAAAGCTCACGACCCCCTTCGCCTTAAGATGGCCGAAGCAGTGAACATATACATCGAGAAACCTTCCATTAACATACAACTCATGCCCACAACCACACTCCCAAGCAGTAGACGCACATAACACAAACAATAACACCCCTTTCCACAATCCACAAGGAAGTTGCTACTTCCACGTACGCAGCGCTACGGATCACGGCTACATGAAATGACCTCTCCCAGTGTTCGGCCAATGTACGGCCTGTATTTAAACCCATGTAATCACCAACTATTGTTACTCCCTCCCTTACGATGACCGAGTAAGGTCGAAATACGTATAGGAGAATTAAAAAAGAGAAAACCGCACCTAATGTCTTTTGGACACCTTCTCAGTTATTTGGAACCAACACAGAAACTTGTTGCACGAGAGAAATTAAAGCTCCAATATAAACTCAACAACACCATTGTCGCTGTAGATTTCTTGAAATCATGTATACAACATGGACTCCTACCAAAATACACATGTATATATGTATATACATATATATATATATGTATCAGAATATATAGCACATAAGAACATAGTGGGCAAACATGAAATTTACAACTATCAGCATCGATCTGGGCATTGTCAAAATAATTATTGCACAACATCCAAGACAGCTTTTGTAATCATTAAGATTCTCAAGCCTATCCATCACGTCAAGGTATCAACTCTCGGATAGGATATATATACTGTATATATATCTCAGAAAAAACATATAGCGCATAAGAACATAGTGGGCAAACATGAAATTAAAACTGTTAGTATCGATCTGGGCATTGTCAAAACAATTATTGCACATCCAAGACAGGCTGGAATATGCAGTCATGGTATGAATATCACACATGAGAAAAATTAGATTTGATAAAGATGAAAGCGATATT
>NC_134792.1:40202400-40214900 GCF_046742065.1 Oratosquilla oratoria | reverse complement strand
TCACACTCCCCTCCTTCACTCCCTCACCCCCTCACTCCCTTACTCCATCACTCACCTCTCCCTCCCTCCCTCATCCCTCCCTCCTTCCTTCTCTCCCTCCCTCACCCCTCACTCCCTCCCTCACCTCTCCCTTCCTCCCTCATCCCTCCTTCCCTCCCTCCCTCACCTCTTCCTTCCCCCTCATCCCTCCCTCCCTCCCTCACCCCTCCTTCCCTCCATATCTCACCCCTCACTCCCTCCCTCCCTCACCTCTCCCTTCCTCCCTCATCCCTCCCTCCCTCCCTCACTCACTCCCTCCTTCCCTCCCTCACCCCACACTCTTTCTCTTAAAGCGGCTTGACATACAAACCTTCCCCCACTCCACTCCACTCCACTCCACCCCCGGCCGCTGTCCGCCCAAGGTCAGCAATGATCACAAAAAAAAAAAAAAAAAAAAATCATATATACAGTATATGTCCTACTTTTTCATTTTTATTTTTCATTACTTGCCTGCAGCCACAGTATCTCATTGCCCAGTGCCACTGAAGGATGCGGAGAGTGCCAATTGCATCCGGGTCGATGGCTGGCCCTCCGGCCCCTGGCACTGTCGACCCAAGGGCAAACGACCTATAGAGCGATCAATGGTTTATGGTTCTTTGTTTTCTATGGCCCACACAGGGTTGACAATGATCGTATCGTCAATTCTCTTGTTATTTGATAGCCGTGGACCTCTGCTATGCCCACAATAGTAACCAAGAATTCTTCGGATATATTTTTAGTATATCTGTGTGTGAACTAGACAATGTTGGTATTGACGAAATGATTTAGGTGATATTGGCAATAAAAGATTTATCACGGAATGGTCACTTGATTTAATTAATTTTTGTTTATTTATTTGTTAATCGTTTATTTATATACCTATTTCTTTTATTTAATCATTTTCATTTATTTGTCTATATATTTATTCATCTATTGATTGATTTATAAGTCGACCTCTCAAAACTGATCCTGTCAAGTTTTTGTAATGAAATTGTACATACATATACCAAAGGCTTTTTTCCCCTACACGGGGGGTAGCCTAATAAAATTGTAATAGAAATTTATAATTAGCGTCACCGCAGCAGAGGGATTAACCCCTTAGCTTCATTATGGACCAAACGGTCCCCTGTAAGCACGGATATTATCGACCTTCATTTTATCGCAAACTGTTTAGCTTTAGCTAGAATCGAATCTTGAAAGAGTTGGAGTAGCTGGTGATTTTAAACATCTAGAAGTGGTTTTGCATTGTATTGTACATTAAATTGTATCATATAATACATTCCCCGATATTTAAAATCGTTACATAATCAAGAAAGAGGGAAAGAAAGATAGGGAGGGAGGGAGAGAGAGAGAGAAAGAGAAGGAGAGAGGGAGGGAGAGTGAGAGAGAGAGAGAGAGAGAGAGAGAGAGAGAGAGAGAGAGAGAGAGAGAGAGGGAGAGAGAGAGAGAGAAAGAAATGGAAAGAGAGAGAGATAGAAATTGAGCGAGATAGTGTTTTGTATCATACAATACAAATTTTTGTCATGATTTTAAATGTTAGGGAATGGCTTCGTTTTTTTATCATTGCAATGTCTTGTATAATACAATACAATACAATACAATGCGTTCTACAATATCCCCTCAAAAATCAGCGCATGCGACAAAATAGGCAACTATTGCACAAAGATATATGTGTGTGCATAAAGTTTTCAAAATAAAATTGAGTTTTTTATTTTCGTAATTAAAAGTATTTGTCGTTGATTTCATAAAAGAAATATTTCAAAAATAAAAAAGTCAAAAAACATAATCAAAATGGCATACAGTCGCATGGAACTGCCTAGTGTAGGCCTTGTGGTCTCTTGCAGTCTCCTTCATGCTTATACTCGTAAATGGTCAATGACATCTGAGTTGTCTGTTGCAGATATTTTGCAAAGGAAGGCCAAATTTGTACACAATTTTCTACAAACACCCGCAGCAAAACATAAAAGAAATAAAGAGATAAATAAACAAACAAATAGATAAATAAATAGATGAATAAATTACTAAGATAGACAAAATTAATAAAATATAATTAAATGACCATTGCTTGTATACGTCGTCCGAATGACATCTGTGTTTATTTTTTGCCGCTAAATGATTTTATTCAACCTAGGAGAGAACCCTGCGTAACCTAAGAAGTTATACTTGGAAGATCCATATTTCTCTCAGCGTTATGAACCACTTTGTAGGTTTTGGTTTAGCAAGAAGGTACTGTAGAGGAAGTATGGCAGCGCTGATCTGAACGGGGGACTTCCTCAATATTTCTATGAAAAGAAAAGGCAGGATTATCCCTACGAATCAGGGAGAAAGAGAGAGTGAGAGAGAGAGAGACAGAGAGAGAGAGAGAGAGATAGAGAAACGGGAAGAAAGAGATAGGGAGAGAGAAAGAGAGAGAGAGAGAGGGGGGGAGACGGGGAAAACAGATGGGGGGAGAGAAAGAGAGAGAAAGGGAGAAGGAAAGTAAGAAAAGGAGAGAGAGAGAGAGAGAGAGACGGGAAGAAACAGATGGGGAGAGAGAACGAGAGAGAGAGAGAGAGAGAGAGAGAGAGAGAGAGAGAGAGAGAGAGAGAGAGAGAGAGAGAGAGACGTGAAGAAACATATGAGGAGAGAGAGAGACGGGAAGAAACATATGAGGAGAGAGAGACAGAGAGAGAGAAAGTGAGAGAGAGAGAAAGGGAGAGGGAAAGGAAGAAAGGGAGAATGGGAGAGAGAGAGAAAGAGAGAGAGAGAGAGAAATGGAGAGAAAGAAATAGAAAGAGAGAAAGGGAAAAGGAGAAAGGTGTAGAAAGAGAAAGGAAAAGAAGGAAAGGGGAGAGAGAGAGAGAGAGAGAGAGAGAGAGAGAGAGAGAGAGAGAGAGAGAGAGAGAGAGAGAGAGAGAGAGAGAGAGAGACATCATCAGTACCTGAAATATCCTACGTCAAGTCTCCGGGCTCATTATATGTAGGCCTAACCCTAACCTAATTCCGGAAACCCATCAACGGGTTCCGGATTCCTGAGCCCGGTCTGTGGACGGAGGACCCGGAAGTCTGGTCGCTATGGCAACGGGATTCTGAGCCAAGCCCTGGAACATGGAAACGTCCCCCGCACAGTGACTCCTTCACAGTCCTTCGGTGACTTTCTCTCCCGTGTATGTCACTGAATGCATAAGTTTTACGGGGACTTTATCGGTGGCCCTACGGACCAGAGGCGAGTAGTGTTCTTGTGTGATTGGTGACTAATTTCCACTCAGAATAAACAAAATAAGTCAATTTTAGCTTTAGTTATTCCTCCGGTCTACCAAGCTTAGTTCTCTTCGTTACCGTCTTTACGGCCCCATCTCGGTCGCCTAAAGTTCGATGGACAAAGGATTGTGTCGGTTCTATAGTAAAAGATGGCATGCACATCGTAACCTTGTTTGTTTTTTTACCCCCTTTCACTACGGTCTTGCTTTCTTTTTACTTTATCCTGGTTATCAACAGACGATTGTATTCATCTACACACACAGGCACACACATACACACATATATGTGTGTATGTATGTATGTATGTATATATATATATATATATATATATATATATATATATATATATATATATATATATATGTGTGAGGTGGCAAAATGAAAAGTTAAGGCTGAGAAAGACCGTAAAGGTCGAAATGTCTGGCTCTGAATAAACTCGCTACTCTAGCCTTAACTTTTCATTTTGCCACCTCACCTCTATATCTGTCAATCTTTCAGTCTTTACTTATATATATGTATATATATATATATATACATATATATACATATATATGTATATATATATATATATATATATATATATATATATATTGAGACATTCTGACAGGTTGACGTAAGTGGAGTAGGAAACACAGGAGTCTTAGTCTGAGTTTATTCCTGACTAGTTTGAAAAAGCATACCTGCGAAACTAGTCAGGAATGAACTCAGATTAAGATTCCTGTGTTTCCTACTCCACTAACATATATATATATATATATATATATATATATATATAATATACATACATACATACATTCTTGTAATATGTTACACATCTGTGTTCTGCACATTATATTATAAACTGTATATCATAGGTTGTCCACATTTCATTATATTCTGTGAATTATAACCAACCTGACCGTGGTGACCTGTTTGACTTCCCGAGGGTAAGAGGAAGATGAGAAGTTGATATAAAAGACGTGTTTACTCTACGGCACCATTAGTCTGAAAAAAAAAACTTAGGAGTTTTTGTGCAAAGACTGTAGATCTCGTTAAACATACAGATCCTTGTTATATTCGCTTTTAACGTTCCTGTTGTTACACAAAGTTGTCTCTATAAGGAATATAAGAAATTAGAAGTTTTTTGGGTATTCAGAACGAATGCTGGAAAGTAGTTTTTATATTATGGTTTTTCTACAATTCTGGAGGATTTTTGTTGCTAATATTAGAGAATTTTCGAATTTTGGAGGTTCCCCGATAGAGAGAACTGTGCGTTTCCCTCAGGATTCTTCATCGAGTTGTTGTTTTTTTGTTTGTTTTTTGTCATTGTAGCCTGAAGAGCTTTCGATCCCTGGGTGTGTATATTGTGGAACAATATAGCCTTCCTCCCCATCCATACTACCCACCCTCACCCCTACCCAAGGTGGTGTAGTAATTGAACACCCCCTCCCCCCCCCCGCCACCTCAGCTACCACCAGTGAAAAGAAAAGAAGGGTGGGAATTGTCTCCTATATCCCAGCTTTACACGTATGCGCGCACACACACACACACACACACACACACACACACATACACACACAACGCCAGATGATTCTGTTCAAAAGGCACCTGAACGTGTCAAAATTAAAGAACATATCTCGCTTCATTCATCAGATGTCACCCTTGAAGATTTCATTCTGGTTGATGCCAAAATATTCTATTCGGCTTAGGCGTGGAGTGGTTAATATCTTGAAGAGTTGGACCAAGCTGGCGCCCTGTATTCTTTTCCCTTCCGGACTTGTTCACGTAGAACCATTGTATGGGCTAATGAGTCCTTGGTGCTAGGAGCCTTTGAATACTTCTTTGGGCCAGCAGACAAAAGAAAAAGAGAAAGATGGAGAGAGAGAGAGGGAGAGAGTAGTGAGGGAGAGGGAAGGGGAAAGAAGGCAGAGAGAGAGAGAGGGAGAGAGAGAGAGAGAGAGAGAGAGAGAGAGAGAGAGAGAGAGAGAGAGAGAGAGAGAGAGAGGTCATTTGAACATCTTCCAACCTGTAAAAAATAGAAAAAAATACAAATTGGCGGGAGTTATTGTTGTATACAGAAATCAACGGAGTCCCTCAGGGTCTTTCCCTGGGGCACGTCCGTTTCTCAGCGTGAGGCCGCCACATCTCACGACTTTGTTTCTCGTTATCCTCCTGATGGGAGTCCCGTCATCCCCTCCTGGGGCCAAAAGGTGAGTGGTGGGATCCATTTCTCTTCGCCCTGAAGAGGGTAGTTGACCCTCAACTCCGAGAGCAAACTGGGACGAAGAACGAACGGGGTGTGTGTGTATGTGGGTGGGTGTGGTTGTATGTGTGGGTGTGGGTGTGGGTGTGGGTGTGTTTGTGTGGGTGTTTCTATGTTTGGGTGTGGATGAGTGGGTGTGTGGGCGGGTGGGTTGGTGGCTGTGTGAGTTGGTTGGTGTGTGTGTGTGTGTGTGTGTGTGTGTGTGTGTGTGTGTGTGTGTGTGTGTGTGTGTGTGTGTGTGTGTGTGTGTGTGTGTGTGTGTGTGTGTGTGTGTGTGTGTGTGTGTGTGTGTGTGTGTGTGTGTGTGTGTGTGTGTGTGTGTGTGTGTGTGTGTGTGTGTGTGTGTGTGTGTGTGTGTGTGTGTGTGTGTGTGTGTGTGTGTGTGTGTGTGTGTGTGTGTGTGTGTGTGTGTGTGTGTGTGTGTGTGTGTGTATGTATGAGTGTGACTATGTGGTTTTATGTGAGTGTGTGGGTGTTACAAGGTAGCCTCTCTTTTGCGCGTTAGTGGGGGTAATTTGAAGCGTGTTGGTCTTGCATCCGCTTACTTGTGGGTTCGAATCCCGATCCTCTCTCCGATTCCCAGTAGTGACTGTTACCTGCCCCAGCAGTCGAAGTGTATAGGGTGAAGGTGACTGCTTCGGCCGCAGCTACGCGCTTCCTGACGTAGCTCCTCGCTTTTTCCCCCCTCTCCGCACAGGATCTCAATTCTTGCGAAGAGTTAAGTGAGTCTGTCTTTCTGACTATCCTAAGCAAACTTCTTCCTCTCCTACTTACATGTCCAGGTGGCCACAAGAGAGTAGGAGGAGGAGGTGGAGAAAGAAAAGGAGGAGGAGGAGGAGGAGGAGGAGAAAGAGGAGAAGGAGGAAGAAGAGGAGGAGGTAGAGGAAGGGTAAAGGTAGAGTAAGAGGAAAACGAGGAAAGGGAGGAAAGAGAGAGGTATGGAGTGGGAGTCTTAACTTACTCTTCGTGTTTTTTTTGTTTTGTTTTTTGTTTCTTGCAACGACGTGTCGTTTTGTAATACACTTAATTCTCTTCCTGTATCTGTGTGAAAGAAAGAGTTTAAGTTGACTGTAGTTCTTAAAGAGGCTTAAGATGAACGCCTGACTGTGGTCAACAGAAAGAGGTTCTAACCATGTCAATTTCGTTAAGAACTTGAGTTAACTAGAATGTGAGGAATGAGAACTCACTTTGAAAATTGTATTCGGACTAACGTCAGATGATTCTAGGCAGCTGGAAGAAATCTCTGAGGATGTAGACCTTTTCTTGTGTTGTGTTTATGCAACATCTTCATTTGCACGAGTGGTCTCGAGACTCGGGCTCACGCGCACCTGTGCCCTGCATTGATTTATGTGTTTCTGTTGACCCACACACATTCATAGGCCCCTTTTGTTTAGGTAGCATATGCTAAAAGCCTTTATTCTAGTTCGCCGGTGACTGATTTTATTTTGCTGGTGGAGTTTCTAGCGATATACGTTATCCCCAGTTTGGCTGATTGGTTGTTAAGATCTGCTGAAGACATGGCTAAGATGTATATGTAGAAATAGTTTTCTCTGTTATGGAATCTATTGAATTTAGAAGTCTTCATTTTTCGAAAAAGAAACTGATGTTGAAAAGGACTTGATTCTTGATTTTCGAAAGTTTATCTTTCACTTTTTTATCCGTTTCAAATAATAGAGAGTTCCGAATTTCATGGATTCCCAATAGCGGGACCTCTCTGTGTTGACATAGGTCGAATTGCAACATGAAAAATCACGGGATGATTGAGAAACTTGTGCGCATGAGTGTAGAACCGCCTTCCTCAATCGATGACATTACGAAACAAATGACGTCACAATGCCAGCCGTTTTTCTTTTGTTTTCGTCAGCCTTCACCACGGTTCTACCAGGGGATTTTATTCAAATCATGGGTCTGAAGGCGTCTCAAACGATCGGGGATCATCCTTTTTCACGAATAAAATCGCCTTGTGGCGTAAGCGGAAGTTCATCGAAGCGTCACTGGATTGAAATGGTCCCTTCTGATGTAAATGGCGTTTCCGCTTCCTCTTCCCTTCAGTCTCGTGAAGGGAACGAGACCTTACAAGACCTTCCGCCACTTCCTTACTAAAGGGGTGACGTGGTAATGATACAATCCGTTCTCTCCAACGAGAATAGAGAGTAAATAGATTACCATGCTGAAGGGAACAATCGAGAGAGAACTTAAGAAAGCAAACGAAAAAAAACCCACAAATTAATGAAAAGTAAAAGTGAAAAATTAAAATTAAAAATGAAAAAACACAAATATAAAGTGAAAATTGAAAGGAAAAATAAACATTAAAACTGAAAATTTAGAATGAAAAAACACAAACATAAAATGAAAATTAAAAGGAAAAATAAAAGTGAAAAATTTAAATTAAGAACGAAAAAACACAAACAGAAAATGAAAATCAAAAAGAAAAATAAACAATGTAAGAAACAATATAATGAAGATTAAACGAAAAAAGGAGAGTAAAAAGAAGAAAAAAAGAAAATATAAGTAAAAAAAAAAAAAAAATCGTGTGTGGCCTACCAGTGTCGAGGTCTCTCCTGAGAGGTCCTGGCCCCTTGACACGTCCCACTTGGAGAGTTTCCCTCGCCCTCAAGCACGGAAACCTCATGGAGTGACAGTGCTCTCACCGCACCCACGTACAACCGTACTATCTACTGATTTCATTGTTATCGTCGTCGTCATCGTCTTCGTCATAATCATAGTCATCGTCATCATTATCATTATCGTCATCATCACCGTCACCGTCACCACGACCACCATATCATTTCTACTACCAACGCTACTACCATCACCACCTCCACCATCATCACCATCATCACCATTGTTGTTATCTATACCATATATAGCTAAACTACAACAATACCTAATACTGCTATCATCATCATTTTCACCACCACCACTTCCGCCCCCTCCTTTGACATCACTTTCATCACTTCATCATCCCTACTCGCATCACCACCATTGTTATCTCCGACACTGATGTCATCACTCCTTATGCTCTCCTACGGGATCCATTATCTCCTCGAGCTTCGCTCTCTCAAAGGGTTTCCTGTCGTGAAGGACTTTGTTCTCTTACGAAGGAGAAAAGGGAACCAGAGGAAGGTCTTAGGGACTCTGTGATCCCTCCATCCTCCCTTACTCCTTCCCTCCCTACTTCCCCTTCAAGAATCTTGGTTTAAATCATTTTAATTCGAGATTTTCTTTTGTACGAGTTTGTGTTCCTGTTTCAATGGCATATCGCCTTCTCCCGTTTTCTTTCATTTTGTAATTCGTGTTCGTTGTTTTCTTAATTCCCGATTTTCTCTCATTTGTTTCCTTGTTTTATCATTCTTTTTTTTTTTCTTTTCTTTTTTTTTCTTTTTTGGTGCCTAATACGTACTCTTGGTCATTGCTCACAAAAACAGAACAAAAGTTTTTTTCTGCTCCAGCAAATTCTTCCAGGTTCGGCTTCAAGTGAACCTGAGACCCTCTTTCTACTTAACTTACACATCCAATTTCCTACTGAAAGAGAATGAGAACGGTTAAGTGTTTTGTCTATTTCCCCCAAAACATCATCGATGCACAGGATTATTTTTTCGCTGCCAGATTTTTTTCTTACGTTTCCTGTATATATGATACATTCACTATATTTTCTAGGATATATTTCTCCATGCATCAAGAAGCCATTTTGACGTAGTGAGACAATATAAAAACACTTGTACGCTAAATAAACCCCCACACACACATATACAGGTGTGTGTGTGTGTGTGTATGTGTGTGTGTGTGTGTGTGTGTATGTATGTATGTGTGTGTGTGTGTGTGTGTGTGTGTGTGTGTGTGTGTGTGTGTGTGTGTGTGTGTGTGTGTGTGTGTGTGTGTGTGTGTGTGTGTGTGTCTGTGTGTGTGAGTGTGTCTATGTGTGGACATATATCATCTCTACATTTCGAATTCCTTCTCAGGAATACAATGGGTTGTACATAAATTCTGATTTATACCACGCCCGCAGCCATTTGAGAGAGAGAGAGAGAGAGAGAAAGAGAGAGAGATAGAGAGAGAGGGCTCAACTAAGATCTCATAGCCGCGAGCGCGGTCACCCCACGGCGTGCCATTCAAGCGGAGATCAATAAATACAGATCTAACTGGAGCAGAGGGAACAGCAGTTGACTATTTTGATCTTATACAAGTAGACGCTATCCTATTCTCTGTCCTCGTGTCTAGGGAAGGGGGAGGGAGGAGTGGAGAGAGGGGAGGGCTCAGGGGATCTATCTGGGAACACCGCGTACGCGCTGTACGTTAGGATTAATCTACTTCCTGGTGTTTCCCTGAGGACGCCAGGCACGGTTCGAAACGTTGTAATAGATCGCCTGTCTCTGACTTCGGTGTATCGTATTTCAAACGATCTTGGTTCCTGGACTCCAGCTCTTTTCAAGTACATGTGAATACATAATTATCCATATATATATGTATGTATATGTATATATATATATATATATATATATATATATATATATATATATATATATAAACCCACGGGCTAGTCAACTTCTGGAAAATTGAATTCGACCGTAAGCGCTGAGGTCAGAAGACGTTTCCTTGATTTAGACCGAAGCAGTTAACTTTGCCCTACGTATACGGACAGCCGGGCTAAGTGGCATTCACCGATAGTCGTTGATGATAGATAATGGGTGAGATCAAAGACAAACGCGTCACAAGAATGAATTGAATAGCCTGGCGACACCCAAAGGGGAAGGGAAAAGGACCACCCGGCACGAAAGGGATTAATGCCTGTAGGCTGTAATCCCTTTGGTAATTGGGTGTGCACGTTTGTGGACGTTTATTGACACGTATGTGTGTGTGTGTGTGTGTGTGTGTGTGTGTGTGTGTGTGTGTGTGTGTGTGTGTGTGTGTGTGTGTGTGTGTGTGTGTGTGTGTGTGTGTGTGTGTGTGTGTATTCACCTATTCACCTTGGTTTTTGGATCACATGTTGGACTCGTGATCGACAGCTATTTCCATCCCAGAAGAGAGCTCAGAGCTCGTAAAACCGATCTATGGGTAATGCTATGACCTTACACGCACACACACACCCAACTCCCCGCCCACGAGAGTTGGAGTAACGACTCGAAGCGCAGTGATACTGAAATTATTTCAGCCCTGGGCAGGATTCGAACCCGGACCGCCGTAGCGACAGTCGGGGACTCTACCAACCACGCTACCGAGTCGTGTAGTGGGTATGTATGTGTGTGTGTGTGTGTGTGTGTGTGTGTGTGTGTGTGTGTGTGTGTGTGTGTGTGTGTGTGTGTGTGTGTGTGTGTGTGTGTACGCATGCGTGTATGTGCATGTGTGTTTGTGTGTGTGTGTGTGTGTGTGTGTGTGTGTGTGTGTGTGTGTGTGTGTGTGTGTGTGTGTGTGTGTGTGTGTGTGTGTGTGTGTGTGTGTGTGTGTGTGTGTGTGTGTGTGTGTGTGTGTGTGTGTGTGTGTGTGTGTGTGTGTGTGTGTGTGTGTGTGTGTGTGTGTGTGTGTGTATGTGTTCATACGTGCGTACATGCGCGCACATTCAATCAAAACACGACGTTACGCTCTTCACTACATTCGGAGCCCGAAGGTGCCGGTCGACCATAGGTCACTCAAGGGAGCGTCGAGCACCGTCCCTTAGGTCATTCAAGGTCATTGTGGCCTCGATTTCAAGTGCCACTCACCCCCCCACCCCCTCCACCCCCATTTCTCTTCATGAGATCCGATCTAATCCAGATTAGGCACACGTTCTCTGAAACCTCTATCTCTCTCTCTCTCTCTCTCTCTCTCTCTCTCTCTCTCTCTCTCTCTCTCTCTCTCTCTCTCTCTCTCTCTCTCTCTCTCTCTCTCTCTTTTTTTTTTCTTTCTCTCTCTCTACAGATTCGGTTATGGGGAAGAATGCAGATGGTTCTAAGATTTATAAAGTAAGAGCTTACCTACAGGAGACCTTTTGGTCCATAACTAGGTCGGATGCGAAAAGAATAAGTAAATAAATAAATAGATAATGGAAGACAATAAACAAACGGATAAGTAAATAATAAATTATAATAAACAGATAAATGATAATCTATGATAAATAATAATTAAATAATTAACAAGAAAAACAGGTGAAAAATAATAAATAATAGATAAATAGATAAATAAATAAAACAGATAAATAAATAGATAATAGATCAATAAAATAAATAAATGAATAAAATAAAGATAAATAAAAGATAAAAAATAGATAAATAAATAAAGTAAAGTAAAATGGATGGCAGGTACTACAGCGTATTTTTTAGATGTTTATCGAAACGAATCTTAAAACTTCGAACTGCACTACATGGCACCTCCGCTGCAGGAAGTTTATTCCATTTATTAACTACACAGTTGGCGAAGTTGTTTCTACCCATTCCCAAGATAAATCTACTCACTGACAGTTTGAGACCATTATCTCTTGTCTGATTTGTATTCAGTGTAAAAATATCATCACTTTAGATGACAATTCCTCTTAGAATTTTAAAGACCTGTATCAAATCACCCCTGAGTCTACGCTTTTTTAAGGGAAATATATGAGGACAAAAATGTGCAAACTAAATTAAAAGATATAACAATGTTTACTCAAAAATTAAATTTCTTTGTGTGTTTGTGTGTGTGTGTGAGTGTGTGTGTGTGTGTGTGTGTGTGTGTGTGTGTGTGTGTGTGTGTGTGTGTGTGTGTGTGTGTGTGTGTGTGTGTGTGTGTGCGTATGTATTTGTATGTGTGTGTCTGCGTGTGTATTTGTATGTGTGTGTGTGTTTGTGCATTTGTATGTGTGTGTGTGTTTTTGTGCTTGTGTGTGTAAGTGTATTTGTACGTGTGTCTGTTTGTATGTGTGTATTTGCGTTTGTCTGTTGGTGTGTGTGTGTGTGTGTATTTGTATGTGTCAATGCGTTTGCATGTGCGTATGTGTGTGTGTGTGTGTGTGTGTGTGTGTGTGTGTGTGTGTGTGTGTGTGTGTGTGTGT
>NC_134792.1:40194900-40197400 GCF_046742065.1 Oratosquilla oratoria | reverse complement strand
TTTAATTCCGATTGAGATATATTTGAACAAAATTATTTCACATCATTAATCCTTCCGTATTAGTTGGCATTTTTTTCTTGCTGACAGGTGATGCTGTACATGCATATGGTCCCCTTGTGTAGTGAAGGGGTCATTATGGACTTGGACTTTCTCACAACTCAATTTTTTTTTTTTTTTTTTTTTTTTTTAAGATTAATGGGGATGCGCTGATTTTGTATTCTCATGCAACTCTGTGGTTCAGAGGACCACATAGCCGAGCTGTTTTCGGTAATCAAACCGTTTTCATTCGTCCACTATCTGCCGTAATTGACTCAGCAAAGTCATTACCACTCGCATTCAGACATGGTCATGTAGCTTTGCTTTAACATGTTCAACACAATGATATACTTTAATGATTACTTGTTCAAGCCACTGACAAACAACTCTATTCAGCTTCTTAGAGATGGACTTTTGAGGTTTGGAACAAACCTTTGTAGAGTACAGGCGTAGGTAAAGAGTTCTTTGATAGTTTCGTTATATAAATTTCTAATAAGATATTTTTTATTTACATAGAACTGAGTAAGCTGTTTGCCAGTGATGGTCTTACTAACAGACGTAAACAGGAGTTTGTTCATTAAATTTAAGGAGGAAATAGACAGGAACTGGTTTACCAACAGAGTGGCTAACAAATGGAATAGAATTGGTAACCATGTAATATACGCTGAAACAATTGGTTGTTTTGAGAAAATATGAAATAACTTTATGGATAGGGATGACAGGTGGTAAGGGACATGGAACGGCCTAGTGTAGGACTTGTGGTCTCTTTCCGTCTCCTCCACTCTTATGTTCTTATTGTTAACGAATTACTCTACGACAGTTTTCTACATTTGTTACGAAAGTTCAAGATTAAGCACGAGAAACTGTTAAGGAGCTTCTTCTCTCAACTGAACAGCACATATTGAAGATATCAAAGGATTTCACACCATATACACTTATTAATAACATTATAGTACATTACAGATGTATCTACTGGCAACATCTTAGCATTTCATATATAACTCCGGCCAGATCAGTTTTATTTCAGTTGTCATAGATATTTAGGATCCTAGAATTATATCAAAAGAACATAGGAAACAGTCTTTGACAAGAATAAATAAACATCAACATCAACGTCAGTGAAAATAATCACAATAGAGCTACTTAACACATCCAGTTTCAACCCTATAAGAGGCTTTGGAAATAGTATGAATACAAATATATAACGAAAGTATACATTGGTATATCCGAGGACGAGCATGGGTATGCGGATGTGCCCTGGCATCTCAAGGCACTGATGTAAGGCACTGCGTGTCCGGGTGGCTCAAGTGCCACGTGCGTCCGGATGTACACACTTGGCACAGAGGAAGTAGGGTGTGCCCACCTAACTACCTGTATTACATTCGTGGGTATCAGTACAAGTATTTGAATGTATATACATGGATCTTTAAGTATATATATATATATATATATATATACATATATATATATATATATATATAATATATATTGCAAAAATAATCACAAAAACGCGTGAGTAAATGATAATGCAAAAACCACAGGGAAAATAAAGTTCGGAACACTAAACGTTTTCGTCTATTACATTCTCTGAAGATGTCGCAATAGACGAAAACGTTAAGTACTCCGAACTTTATTTTCCCTGTGGTTTCTGCAATATATATATATATATATATATATATATATATATATATATATATAAATACATATATATACATATATATATAATAATATATATATATATATAATATAATATATATATATATAAAATAATATATATATATATAATATATATATATATAATATATATATATATATATATATATATATATATATATATATATATATATATATATATATATATATATATCAGAATCTTAATGACTGCAAAAGCTATGTCGATAGAGAGGAAATATCTACCGGGTCACCCGTATCGAACAGGTTTTGTAAGAAAAATCAGACAAAGAGCAACTTGCACACACAGTCGCAGAACCCACTGATAGCAGATACGTCCCCGATGGCGAACAGGGAAATTCCTCATAGATATATGGGGTACCGTCATAATGACATCATGAACCATTGGGCACCCTATAGATATATATAGGGTTCCACCGAATGTAATGAATAAAGTGACACCAGAGAAATATTTCACCAAAAACCAGTTGGCAGGGAGGTGAAATTACTGCCAAAATTCGTTTATAGCAAAAATGAATTGCACAACCAAAAGAAAACCGGGTGTTCCTGTTTGATCATCATCTAAAGGTCCAACCCTATTGCCTTGTGCTTACGGGCAGAGTGCCACAGAATGTGAGTAAGCACTGTCCAAGCAGAGCCAAGTCTTGGTCATTAAGTAGCATGAAGAAAATGAAGATATATACTTACAACGTAAGACCACAGGATGGAGTTTAATGGAAGGACTAGACAACATCATATGGGACATCGTGGAACTGAACGAAGTCCGAAGAGT
>NC_134792.1:40117400-40189900 GCF_046742065.1 Oratosquilla oratoria | reverse complement strand
TGCATTGTAATCTGTTCGACAACAACTCCAGTCTGTTGCATTGTAATCTGTACTACAACTACTCCAGTCTGTTGCATTGTAATTATTCTACAACAACTCCAGTCTGTTGTATCGTACCCTGTTCTACAACAACTCCAGTCTGTTGCATCGTAATCTGTTCTACAACAACTCCAGTCTGTTGCACTGCAGCTGCAATGGTGTGATGCGAGCTGACCGCGCATCTTAAGTAAGTTACGACAGTTTATTGCATCGCTTAAGATCATTAGTTGTTCGGAGAGGAGGCGGACATAGGGAGTGGCAAGGTGCGGCTGCCACGATTCGAGGCGAGTGAATTTTGTAATCCAGTTTCCAACTGAAGGGAGGATGACTTTGCAAAATAATCGTGTTTGATACGTAGCTAAATATGTAATTCATATCTGAAAGTGATATAAACGGGTAGTAAAATGAAAATACATTTTTTCTTTGTTTTTTTCAATTTAAATGTTAACTGGTTGTTTTGCACTACATTTGCGTGGGTGAGTTTAGATATAGCTTGTGCGAACAAATTGATAGTTTAGTGAATAAAAATCGGGCAACTAAAAAGTTGGTCCGTTTCTTCACCGGAATTGATTTCCTGTGTTCTATTTCAGTTGTTTTAGGTAATTACCTTTATTTCTCATCAAAACAGAAAAGAGAGTGAACTTTTACACCTTGCAGGCAATTTATTTATTTAATTTTATCATTTTATTTTATTTAGTGAAGCGGCCTCGCTAAGGATGTGCTGTGTCTTGCGGGACTTCTTCTGACCCAGGGCAGTGGACAGGATGTAGGGATGACCCGTCATCCAGGAGGTGACAAGATACAAGGGAGGGAAGAGGGTAGAGGGGAGTGGAGTATGTAGGGGATGGAATGGGTGGGAGTGGTTTCTATGCCTTTATTTTTGGGTTACCTCCCTTGTAAGGGGGAAAAAGCCTTTGGTATATGTATGTATGCATTTTATTTTTATCCAGCATCAAATAACCCTTTCCTTCCTCAGGAAAAGGTGCTCCCTCGACAATAAAATCACCTGACGGCAGATATAGTAAAGGTGTAAGTCGTCACAAGCAGTGAAGGGTAATATTCGGGTAGAAAGCCAACCAGGTTTTTCCCAGAAGGCGAGTTTATTGACCTCCTTGGCCCAAGATGACCTTTTCTCATCACTCCAAGACTTGTTAGGTTGTTGCCTGCATTCCCTTTCAGTACAACAAACATCTCTGATAACCGCTTCAGGTGGCTTCAGGTAATTTGATGAATCGTACCATTCAGGTGAATTAATTAATCCAAACGTTTCGGAAGTCTATCACAACACTTCTCACTCTCTTTCTCGCTCTCTCTCTCTCTCTCTCTATATATATATATATATATATATATATATATATATATATATATATATAATATATATATATATTTTTTTTTTTTTTTTTTTTTTTTTTTTTTTTTTTCTACACGACCAACGCTCCGGCAACACTAAAGCCTTGCTATGTTATTATGTTTCTAGAGTGAAAACCATGGTTCTAGGCACGCTTTCCTAACCACTCTACAAGACGGGATTATAAATGTCGTTCCATGTATTCTCATTCTGTTGGCGCCTCAAGCCACACAATTCCTTTTTACGATATGACTATAAATCTCTTACCATGACATATACAACCCTGTTAACCATCGTCAAGATGAAATAAATAAATAAAAATAGATGAATAAACGGCCAGTGGTCACCTTACTCAGTCGGTACCTAACCCAGATTCTCTTCAGGTTGCTGGGACCTTCCATAGTCCCAAAGGATTACAAAGGCGGAAAATGCCGACAGGAGACCTTTTGGTCCATAATAAGGTCGGATACGAAAAAAACAATAATGATAGATAAATAAATAAATAAACAAATAGAAATATGATAATATAAATAATAATAAGTAAAATGAAATGGGGAAAATTATGTACGAATGTAGGCTGTCTTTGATCGCCTGGACACCCGCGTAATTGTTCCATCATGCTTCCAGACGGGAGTGTTGGGAAAGAGAATTCGATTTGGACAGGCCGGCGTCCGGCAGGAGAGGGAGAAAACAACTCGCCATCACGGGTCTTAATTAGCAGAGGGCCCCGACTGAAGCCCCGGAACAAAGGAGTGTGTGATGGGGACCTTACCCCCCCGCCCCTGCCCTTCCCTTCCTCCCTCCCTCCTTCCCATTTTCTTGCCATCACGGAACGTCCGTCTTCCAAGTTCTCTTTCTTTCCGTCTCGTCTTCTTTTTCTGTCACCTTTACTTCTGTTTTGTTTTGTTTCTGTCTCTTTATATATATATATATATACATACATATATATATATATATATATATATATATATATATATATATATATATATATATATGTCTATTTCTCTTCCCCCCTTTCTCTCTCTCTCTCTCTATATATATATATATATATATATATATATATAAATATATATATATCTATATATATACATATGTAGATAGATATATAATGTCTCTATCTCTCTCTGTATACCTAGGTCTCTGTCACTGTATCTCTCTTTATCTGTCTCTTTTTTCTTCTTAGTCTCCTTATTCCTCCTTTTCCTCTTCCTCTTTCTCTTTCTCTTCCTCTTATTCTACTTCTTATTCTTACTCTTATTCTTCATCTTTCTCATATTCTTCTTCCTCTTCTTTTTGTTCTTCTTCTTCCCTTTCTTCATCCTCGTCTTCCTCTTTTTATTCCTCTTCTTCTTCCTCTTCTTATTCTTCTTCTTCCTCCATTTCTTCGTGTCCCTATACTTCCTTTATTTGTTCTCATTTGCTTAACTATTGTTATTATCTAATTCTTTATTCATTTCGTTATCTTTTTACCTATTTTGACCTATTTATTTAGCTGTTATTTAATTAGTTTTATATTTGTTTAATTATATATTCATTTATATACATTTTATTTCTTTGTTTACATTTTATCTATTTGTTTGTTTAATTATCTATGTTTATTTTATTATTTGCTGTGGATATATGTTTATCTATACGTTTATTGATGTGTTTGTATATTAATTTATTTCTTTGTTATTCTATTGATATGTTGACTGGTTGATTGATTGTCCTATGGTTAGAAGACGCCATGTTGTTCCTCCTCACGATTATCGTTAAGTTGATCTTTTCCCTTTCCAAAGTTTTCCATATCTACCCCTCACCCGTCCTCGTTCCTCTAAGTATCATTCTGTTCCATTAAGTTTCGCTCACTCGAGTCATCACGTCTCCACATTATCTCGTGAATGATTATGGGAACGACTGAGAATGACAGACTTCGTTTGAGTTTGATTTCACTGTATCGATCGGACGAGGATGTTTGAAATCGCTTATGATTTCGTTCATGGGCGATGGTTGAGTATAAGATGTAGGACGAAGGATAGTGAAACGGGTCTTCCCTATCAGTCAAGTCAATGCCGTGACCAGAAAACACCACCATTCCCATATGCAAATCACTAAGAAAAGGAAAACAAACCAGTGACGGGAACTTCATAGAGTTCCTCCTCCTCCTTCTCCTTCCTCCTCCTCCTCCTCCTCCTCTTCCTCTTCCTCTTCCTCCTCCTCCTCCTCCTCCTCCTCCTCCTCCTCCTCCTCTTCCTCCTCCTTCCTCTTTCTCCTTCCTCCTCTTCTTCCTCCTTCACTTCCTCCTCTTCCTCTCCTTGTCTTTCTCCTTGTCCTCCTCCTCCTTATTTTCCCCTCTTCCTTTTTCTTCTCCTTCTCCTCCTTCTCCCTCCTTTTCCTTCTCCTTTCCATCCTCCTCTTTCTTTCCCTCCTCCTCCTCCTCCTCCTCCTTCTCCTCCTCCTCCTCCTCCTCCTCCTCCTCCTCCTCCTCCTCCTCCTCCTCCTCCTCCTCCTCCTCCTCCTCCTCCTCCTCCTTGTTTTTCCCTCCCTCTCCTTGCTTTCCCCTCCTCCTTCTCCTTGTCCCCCTCCTTCTCCTTCGCCTTTTCCTCCTGCTCCTCCTTCTCCCCCTCTTCCTTGTCCTCCTTCTACTTCACCTTTCCCCCCTGCTCCTCATCCTCCTCCTTCTCTTCTTCCTACTCCTCCTCCTCCTTTTCTTCTACCCTGTCGATAAATTTTCTCCTCCAGAAGACTCTAATGGTCCTCCAGGTCAAACTCTTCGGGGGACTTCGGAGATCCTTCTCCTCCTCCTCCAGGAAAGATCTTAATGGCACCCCCAGGGAAGCAGGAAGAATATATTCTTCCTCCTCTCTCTCTCTCTCTCTCTCTCTCTCTCTCTCTCTCTCTCTCTCTCTCTCTCTCTCTCTCTCTCTCTCTCTCTCTCTCTCTCTCTCTCTCTCTCTCTCTCTCTCTCTCTCTCTCTCTCTCTCTCTCTCTCTCTCTCTCTCTCTCTCTCTCTCTCTCTCTCTCTCTCTCTCTCACTCTCTCTCTTACTCTCACTCACTACCTCACTCCTACACCTACGACCTCCTACACCACACCCCTTACTTCTACTCCCTTACCCACTCTCCCTCCAATCCTTCTTCCCCTCCCCTTCCCCCTCCCCCTCCCACCTCTCTTCCCCCGCCCCATAGATTATATTGAAATTGGAACGAACGCTAATTGCCTTTGATGTGCTGGAAGAAACGAGGTTAATCCCCGTTAATTAATTATCATCCGAGAATGTTAATCAGTTGAAGGAACATGGGGATGGCTGGGTCGAAGGTCTGTTAGGCAAGTTCTCGGTTAAAGTTCCTTTTAGAACCTCCGCTAATTTTGGAACGGATTATCACGCTACCGTGAGACAATTTCATTCAGTCTAGGAAACAACCGGGTTAGGTACGTCGTCTTCAGGATCGCAATTATCCTGGTATATTCGGACATGGTGTTTATAGTACTTCTAAGCGAGGAGACAAAGACTAAGAATACTACACAAAGACAGACATGAACCCAACATATGTGGGGTGGAGGGCGATTGGGTCCTTTCTATATCTCTGATGGCATAACTACAACTCACAAACGCCGAGAACTACCCAATAACGGTAACAAAGACAACAACATTAGCCACTAGAGAGGGAAATAGGCCTGGTTACACAAGCAAGAAAGCCTTGTGAAATTACTGTAACACAAACACGCTGGGTTGTATTGACAGTCGGGATCAGAGGGTACAACACACCTGGCGATGCGCGACACAAGGCCCAGTGAGTGCGCAGCTGCAACTTTTGGAACCACTACACAGAGTCCAGAAGCTATGTAAGATCACGTCTTTGTATGTTTGTTTGTCTGTTTACTAAGTTATTTGCTTGCTTGTTTACTTGTATTTTTTATGTACTGATTTCTGTATATGTATATATATATATATATATATATATATATATATATATATATATATATATATATATATATTTAATCAGAATTCTTTACACCCTTCCACCAAATATGTTGTCTCAAAAAAAATTCTCTATCACTACAGCAACCTAGTTATAAATTTATCTTCTCTTCCTCCTCTTCCTCCTCCTCTTCCTCCTACTCCTACTCCTACTCCTACTCCTCCTCATCCTCTTCCTCATCCTCCTTTCTCCTCGAATAACATACGAATGTGGGACAATGCAGCCCGAATTACTGAGTCATATTTTTTCGTGGCCGGATCACAGAAAAAGAAAATTTCAGAAAAAGTCACATGTAAAAAGAATCACATTTTGTTAAATATCTAAGGCACAGTAAGGTAATTAAACAAAACTACATGTACAGGCTAAAAATAGCTTACGTCATATTGTGGCATTACATGTATGCACAGCGTTGTTGATGCTTATGATTAAGACGAATATTCCAGCCGACTCCACGGAGAAACTCTACCATAGTCTTGTGGTCCTCCCGCCGTGCAACATACAAATTGCGAAGTCGTTCTTGTGTAGCCGTTGCAAATAGCGTCAATGAACTCTTCTTTGAGAGGGGTTGCTACAATAGCATCCTACTGGATAATGGTGCTCACTGTCGCTTCTTCACGCTGAAACCATTCAATGATACACGCTAGACTGAAGGGTGGTAGAAACCAGCAAGGCTGAAGAATTTATTATTCCACCCTTCGCAGATGTTGTTGGCACGGGTGTTGTTGTTTATGCTGGCGTCATGCATATTCCATAGGTGAGGGGCAGACATAGATGGAACGCTACGCATTCTCAGAGGCACCAAGGCATCACTGAACATGGTAACGTGGCTGCTGTATCAGTCAAAAGGAGCTACTAACATAAGTACAATCGAAATACGTGAGGATCTCCTCGGCTTCAGGTGGATATTATGGAATGGCAGTTTTCAGGAATCTCGTACCTTCATCAACGTCTTCTAGGGGCAAAAGACCTAAAGCATTAGTCATGTCATAAAACAAACGAAACTCAACATTGGTGTTAAATTATGTTCCCAAACCGAGAAACAGTGCTATCATCGCCCTTTTTGGTGAATATTTTTTCTGTGACTTTTTTCCGTGATTATTTTTTCTGTGACTTTCTTTTACATTTATTTTATTCTTTAACCCTACAAGTCTGCCGCCAGATGATTTTATTCAGCTGAGGATATGAGATAGGACTATTTCAACCTGTCACAGACTTTATGTTGGCTGCCGGCAGGTGATTTTATTCAAACATTATAGGACCCCACGGTACAAGAGGACTCAACAATGCTTGACGTTGAACGAACCGAGAAAGCGTCAAGCGTTTTAGGCCTTTAATGCCTCAGTCCTTACGGTCGTATATTATTTGCTCCGGATATCGCGTGTCACGGGTCATCCTTCGACCTGGATTAACCCATTTAGGGGCGAGGTCAACCCGTAATGAGTCATCGCGCGGATTAGGGGCGCAAATGAGGCGGACCAGAACAGATTAGGGTGATAACGAGGAAATATCCACACCTGCACTGATTCGCCAGAATGAAAAAATAGCCACTTTCTTACTTCCACTGCCGAGGCTCCAGCGTCCTACGCTCCACCGCGTTTGTGTGTGATTCACCATGGTCTTTGATCACGTGTTGGAATCGTGAATGACAATTATTAACCTCCTGGATGAGAGCTCAGATCTCGTATGATCGATCTATGGGTCATACTGTGACCTCACACGCACACACACACACACACACACACACACACACACACACACACACACACACACACACCTCTCATGGCGCTGTGGTTAGAACTCTGGCCTGCCACTACGGAGGTCCGGGTTCGACTCTCGCCCGGGGCTGAAATAATATCGGTATCGCAGCGCTGAGGGGTGTTACTCCAACTCTCGTGGGCGGGGAGTTGGGTGTGTGTGTGTGTGCAAGGTCATAGCATTACCCATAGATCGGACCTACGAGCTCTGAGCTCTCTTCCAGGAGGGAAATAGCTGTCGATCACGAGTCCAACACGTGATCCAAAGACCAAGTGAATACACACACACACACACACACACACACACACACACACACAGACTGCAGCAGATCCGAGGTGAATACACACACACACACAACTCCCCGTACACGAGAGCTGGAGTAACAATCCGCAGCTTAGCGATACTGAAATTATTTAAACCCTGTGTGTGTGTGTGTGTGTGTGTGTGTGTGTGTGTGTGTGTGTGTGTGTGTGTGTGTGTGTGTGTGTGTGTGTGTGTGTGTGAGTGTGCGCGTCCGTGCGTGTGTGCACGTGCGAGTTTGTCTAATAGATTATTAGCCCAAACTCTGATGTAACCTTCTCATCACCCTGACGGGGTTTCTCTAAAACCAACAAAATCCTTTGGCGTCATCTTGAATGCCTCAAATGTTCTGATATCTGCAGTAGGAATGGGGAAATCCTTTAGAAAAAAGGTTTGTGTCTGCAGCGAACATGTTCGTCTTGTTACTAAAACAAAATCGTCGTAATATGAGGACTGAATGGAGAATTTGTACGACTTTAATTGAGAATCCGTCTGTGGCCTTCAATGGAGCGCTGACGCGTGACCTTGAATGGAGAATCGGTGTGTGAAGTATAATGAGAAATTGATGTACGTCCCCATTTAATAGTCTTTGTGTGTGACCCAGAAAGGAGATTGTGAGTTACCTTGAATGGGGAATTGGTGCGTAAGCTTGAACTGGTAAATGACATTGATCTGTGTTTACTTGGTGAAAAAATCAGATTATAAACCCTTTGCCATGGAAGAAATGCTACTAAAGAGATTAGAATCGCCCGGCGGCAGCCAGAATAAAATGGAGAGTGCCAGCCTGTGCGGAAGGGGTCAGAAGAGCGAGATCGATGACAACCTGCAGGACTTCGGCAACGGGTCGGTTACTATCAAATTATGAGGAGAAATGCTGGCAAACCGCTGAAGAGAAAGGGTTTGGTCAACCACGATAGAGGAAAATCACGATCACGAAAACCTCCTCCCCCCCCCAAAAAAAAAAAAAGTAGAAAAAAATACTCTTTGATTCACGTTCTTCAGGACTCTGCGGCGGGAGTCTGCGGCTTCTGGAAGCGACTCCATGGACTCTGGAATCATATTAGATGTATTAACGCTCTCCCTGCGAAGAAAACTTCTCACAGTTGAATGAAATCGCTTGGCGGTAGCTAGAATAGAAGAATGAACTCGTAAAAATGTTTCATTTGTGTGTGTATATGATTGATTGATTGATTGATTGATATATACATTATATATATATATATATTATATATATATATATATATATATATATATTTGTTTATTTACCCTTGTAGCTGTTTATCTATTTAGTTATCTATTCATTATCTACTTATCTATTTATCTACATATCTATCAGTCCAACATACCAATGTATGGGGTACTGCCTGCATAAATTTCATGCAATCATTATTTCAGTGGTTTTAGTGACACCCCCCCACTGACCAGAATCACTCAGTATTATTCTATTATTGAAACTTAATTTCCACTTTTTTTTATACTGTCCATCCTTAAATCTCACCTTTGTCACCTCTGTCACTCCCTTTCTGTGCGATTTTGTCTCCAAGGATAGAGGCGCTGGTTATTGGCGACGGGATACACTACAACGCCGGAAAGGCTTCCGACAGGAAATCATTTTCAACCACACATTGTTGCAACTTTTCTGTAGCCTGAGCGAATATAATGTGGAAGTTGTCTTCGGAACCCCTCGCGCTGCCATGGAATACAAAACCTCCTCCTCCTCCTCCTCCTCCTCCTCCTCCTCTTCCTCCTCCCCCTCCTCCTCCTCCCCCTTCTTTTCGACCTTTTTCCTGCTTCTTTCTCTACGGCTTATTTGTTTGTTTGTATATTTGTTTATTCATTTATCTTTATATATCTATTTATTTATTTGCTAGCTACTTATTTTCATTTGTTTCTTTATTTCTTTATCTTATTTGTTTATTCTATTTATCTATTTACCTATGTATTAATCTATTTAAGTCATTTGCCTACTTTTTCGTTTATTTATTTGTTTATTTGCTTGCTTCCATTATCAGCTGTATATATGTATATATGTATGTATGTATGTATGTATGTATGTATGTATGTGTGTATGTATGTAGCTACCGGTGATTCTCACATGCAATGGCTGTCCCAACAGTGAGGGCAAAGGTAACAGCTTCAGCAAGTGCTTAAGGACCCAAGTAGAGGCCAAAACACACTATGACGTGTCAGTGACATCATAGCGTACCATCCTCTCACGATTCGGACGCAGGATTGCAGAATGGATTTTTGATTGCGGATCGTTAAATAACGGAAATAACGGTTTTAACGGTCTGAGCTGTGTGGACACTGCACTCGGCCTGGTCGAGGCGCGCGTTGCTCGCAAGGACACGCAGTATCGTTGTCAAGAGAAAGTGACCCTGCGTTCTCAAGTGATTTGGGACTGAATACTCGCAGGTGATTTTATTCAGTTTATGGGGGAGGAAGTTGGACCACATACGGTCGAGACCCACGCAAAATTTAGGAGATTTGGCGAAATTTAATTTGGCGAAATAAAATTTGGCGAAATGTAATTTGGCTAGATACAATTTGGCGAAATGGGAAGTCACTGATTCAATGGTCTTTGTTCTAGCTTACGTCAGTAAATTCTATTCAGCTAAGGGAAGAACTCGAGACCTCGACCGATTGAGACCCCATAAGAATAGAATCGGTTGACGGCAGAGAGAATGACGTCATCACAGCAAAGTGGTTGGCGCCTTGACTTCCGAACCATTAATGAAATCACTTGATGACATGGGTAGACTAATAAGTAAGACTCCTTGGTGGGTGGTTACAGGAGCCTTGAAAGTGACCATATTCGGTCATGTGCCCGACAAAGGATGAGTCCTTCGCAGGACGATGGCGCTTTTCCTCCCCCCCCCCCTCAAAAAAAAAAAAAATGCGGCGACCGAGAAGCCATCTATGTCTCCTGAGCTCTCCCGGCGCATTCCAGGGCGCCAGTTTTTGTGAATCTGGCGCCGATTGTCGCGACGAATACGATTATCAAAGAGGAGAGAAGCCACCGAACCGAGAAGGACGGGTCTGCGGCGGCAGTTCGTATTCTTAAAAATCGAAAATTTGGGGGTTGAACAGGAGATGTTGTTAGAGGAAACAAGGTCGACATTTGTTAAAAAGAAAATAACGAAAATGAATAGATAGATAAATAAGTAATATCTGGATCCCCACACACACCCCACCTCCACACACCCTACTTCACATGATGACAAAATGTTCAGGAATACGATCATTGGGCACAACACGACGCGTCGGGTTTGTCAATGGCGCCACCTTGTTTTATTCATTTACCTTCTATTTTTTCTTCTTATTATTGTTCTTCTTCTTTTTCTTTGTCGTCATCATCAGTCAAAACTTTCTGGTTGTAACAGTGATATAACGTCAACATCTCCCTCAAACGAAGTGGTTGACGCCATGACTTCCGAACCATTAATAGCATCATTTGATGCCATGGATATCAAACAATCATGTTTGTTGTTGGCATCAACAATGTGAACAATTATTTGCCGACGAACCTAGATTACCATAACACCAATAAGCCCTTCTGTACTGGTTGGCACTTTTTCCTTTATTATTCTGGCTGTCGTCAGGCTATTTCATTCCACGTGACATTTCTCCTCACTCAACCCGTCGGTATCAAAGGGCTCAAAGATTCAGACGACAGTGATCCTTGTTATCTATTTATCTGTTCATTCATCTACTAATGTATCAATTCATTCAGTTATTCATTCCGTCATTTATATTTCACTTTATATTATTGTAATTATTGTTTTGCTGTAATCTATGTTTACCTATTTGTTAATTTATCTACATATTTATTTATTATTTATATTTTCTTGTTTTTCATATTTTATTTTACTTTTTTTTATCTTTTCATTTATTTATTTATCTATTTTACTTTATTTTTCATTTATTTATTTTATTCTATTCATTTATTATTATTATTATTATTGTTATTATTACTATTTTTTTTTTTTTTTTTTTTTTTTTTTTTTTTTTTTTTTTTTTTTTTTTTTTTTTTTTTTTTTTTTTTTTTTTTTTTTTTTGCCACCAGGTAATCTTATTCAGGTCAGGGATAGGCGTTCCTCATTTGAAGCAGTAAATCCCATCATGGACAACACATAAACGTCGGCGGCGATAGCCTCGGTGCATTCATTCCTCCGAGGGGGCGAAGCCTGGCGCCATAATTCCTTAAACGACTCTGATTGTTTTTACTGTATGTCTTGTTTTGTTTTTCCCAAAAGGAATTCATATTCAGTTCTGAGAATTCCCTTCCCTCTCCCACCTCCTTCCTCCCCTTCCCCCTCCCCCTCCCCCCGCAGTTTTATTCGACTGAGGGAAATCCCCTCCCGCCTCCCCTTTTACCGTCATTGAAGTACCAAAAACAAAACAATGCAGTCAGGCGGACAGGCAGACGTCATTGTTGGCCAGTAACGGAACTCTCGTTGTTTCTGGCACCGGTCAAAGTCATGTTGGCTCTTATGCTAGTACTGGTACAGGCACTGGTTGGTACTAGTACTGGTACTTGTACTGGTATTTATACTGGTACTGGTATTGGCACTGATACTGGCACTGGTACTGGTACTGGTACTAGTACTGCCACGGCCACTGGCACTGGTACTTGTACTTGTACTTGTACTGGTACTGGCACTGGTACTGGTAATGGTACTGCCACTGGCTCAGGGACATATACTGGTACTTGTACTTTTCCTGGGTCTAGTATTGATACTGATGCTAATACTAATACTGATGCTGATATTGGCACTGATACTAATACTAATACTAATACTAATACTGGTTTTGATGCTAATATTGGTATTGGCATTGATACTGGTACTGATACTGGTGCTGGTACTGATACTTGTATTGATACTGGTACTGGTTCTGGTACTGGTACTGATTCCGGTACTGATACTGGTACTGGTACTGGTACTGGTACTGGTACTGGTATCGGTACAAAGGAAGACGAGTAGCGTTGTTATTCTTTTACTTTTTTTGAGGGAGCCGTGAGGCTATTTACCGAAACTCCAAAAGACCCCAGAAGAAGCCAAAACCGACCATTCTCCGGGAGAAGGAAAAGCATGACGAGAACTAACGGGACTTCGGGTTGTGCCCGGCCGTCACATCTATCTCTCTCTCTCTCTCTCTCTCTCTCTCTCTCTCTCTCTCTCTCTCTCTCTCTCTCTCTCTCTCTCTCTCTCTCTCTCTCTCTCTCTCTCTCTCTCTCTCTCTCTCTCTCTCTCTCTCTCTCTCTCTCTCTCTCTCTCTCTCTCTCTCTCTCTCTCTCTCTCTCTCTCTCCTTCCGGTTCTCCCGGAAGTGAGCCGGAAGTAGACCGGAAGTGAAGAGAGTGTCTTTGACACAAGTGCCAAGTGCCACTGATCCAGATACCAGGATGTCATTGTCTGGCACCCAGACAATGGCCCTGTCATTATCACGAGTCCCCCGTTAGCCCCGTATCAGGTTTATCTTATTATGGTTGCCGTCAGGCGATTTTATTCATATATGTAGCACCCTTTTGGTAGTAAAGGGTATTCCTCCGACTCGATTCTCTCTTTACCAAATGTTACTTTCTTGGTCTGGCTGCCTCACAACGAAATGTCGTCAAAATATTTGCGTCTATAATAAAAGGATAGAAATATTAAGAAAGTTTACTTACTAATCATATTAGACTATTTGTACAGAAAATCCATTCTCCTCTTAAGGTCACTGTCCACATTGCCACAGTCGACGTGACAGAAATATTATGAAGACAGTAACTGCAAATTGGGCCACGTATTACTGTTGCCAGGCTATTTCATTCAGTCAAGGGGGACCCTGCCCACGACGTACTGGAAGCAGACATGCGAGTAAGAACTTCCCTTTCCTACGAAGGGAGTTTCCTTCAGCTGAATTCAGTCTTCTAGAGGCAACTAGAAGAGGCAACTGAAGTCTGGAAACGCAGTAAAAAGATTTAATGAATATTTCGTATATAAGTTTTTCACACATTTTTATTTGTTTATTTATTCGTTTATTGCGAGACAAAAAATGCAGGGGGAAACACGTTAACCCATTCAACTCCGATGACAAGATGTCTTGTCATTTGGTCAAATAAAACAAAAAATAATAAAACACAAAAATGTTTTATAAAACACCAGAAAAATATGACGTCAGTCCTCGCTTCGCTCGCAGCGAAGCGAGGACTGACGTCATATTTTTCTGTTGTTGTTTGATCAAACATTTTGGTGTTTTATATTTTTTTGTTTTATTTGACCAAATGACAAGACATCTTGTCATCGGAGTTGAATGGGTTAAAGTGTCTGCAACGAAAGTTGTATTTAATTAAATTCCTGAGGAAGGACCAGGCTGAGGTCGGAAGTGTCGTAAAGACCAAGGAGGCACCAATTTTTCCTTGTTAATGTTATTTTTTTCTTTCTCTTCTCCTGTTTTTTTTTCCTTCATATTTTCTTTCATTTCGTTTTCTTCTTTTTTCTCTCTCTTTTTTATCTTTTCTCTTTCTCTCTCTCTCTCTCTCTCTCTCTCTCTCTCTCTCTCTCTCTCTCTCTCTCTCTCTCTCTCTCTCTCTCTCTCTCTCTCTCTCTCTCTCTTTTCTTTTCTAAATTGTCTTACATCCCATGGAAACATCAATTTCTTTCTTTAATTTTCCTTAAATCTATTTCATTTTTCTATTTTTTTTTTTTTTCTTTTCGTCCCTTTTCTCTTCTTTCTTTCTTCCCTTTTTTCTATGGTAGGGAGTCATTATTCGAGAAGTGACAGGAGACGAATCGTCCTCGTATTTACATAACGACAGATCGTTATCAGATGCTCGGGGAAGGAAATCTCTCACGCCTTCTCACGTAAACGGTTTGTTATGCAAATAACACAACATAACGAGACGTCATCATGCTAATAACACGGTATAATGGGCTGTTGTTAGGCATATAATTGGGTATATGGGAGCTATCTTAACAAGCTGTACTGAGCTGAATACCTGTCGACACCAACAAATATGAGAAATCGTTGACATTCTTGATATGGCGTTTATTTCAGACGAATAAAATCGTCCGGTGCTAACCAGAATAAAATCCGTAGAGATGTCAGTTAAGGCTTAGCAGGATAAGGGACTAGGTTATAACCTCCAACTCCTAGTTAAATGTCCTATACGTAGTTAGTGTAGTTAGTATTTCACATAAGAATATCAGAGTGTAGGGACGGGAGGGGCCTGTCGTGATCCAAAGAAAACTGACGCGTATCCTCGGCACCAGGATCTGTCGGTGCGGCGAGGAGATTGGTACCCGTCTCCTGTATTGCCCGTGTTAGCTGATATTGGTGCTCTCATCCCCACAAAGGGAAGAAAACTAGGTGCTAAGAATAGATAGATGCAATAGTACAGTAATGTACTGTATGTATATGCCAACCCATATAAGTGTATATATATATATATATATATATATATATATATATATATATATATATGCAAAATAACCACAGGAGAAGGGAAACTTGTAGACAGTAAGTACTTTCGTATATTACATCTTGAGACTGACAGAGATAGAGTGGGGTTTAAGTATATCTCTGTCATTTAGTCTGAAGACGTAATATACGAAAGTACTTACTGTCTACAAGTTTCCCTTCTCCTGGGGTTATTTTTGCATTTTTATATCACGGTGAGGTGATTGCTTGCATATATATATATATATATATATATATATATATATATATATATATATATATATATGAATATGTGTGTATATGTGTGTGTGTGTGTGTGTGTGTGTGTGTGTGTGTGTGTGTGTGTGTGTGTGTGTGTGTGTGTGTGTGTGTGTGTATATATATATATATATATATATGTGTGTGTGTGTGTATGTGTGTGTGTGTGTGTGTGTGTGTGTGTGTGTGTGTGTGTGTGTGTGTGTGTGTTTGTGTGTGTGTGTGTGTGTGCGTGTGTACATATGCGCAAACACACACAGACACAAATACATACACACGCACACACACACACACGACACACGCACACACACACTCGCGCGCGCGAGCACACACACACACTCGCGCGCGCGAGCACACACACACCGCACACACACACACACACACACACACACGACCACGTGACTGACATCGTACGTCTGGCAGCACTTACAGCAAATTCATTTCGTTGTCGATATTATCGTGCAATGTTTTCAAATGAACCAAAACTACTAATCATTTTGTTTATCTTAATCAGTTGTTATCTTAATCATCCTGAATTCGTGCGCAGGTGTTGTCAGAGATTTTTTCAATCCTAATTCGGTTGGCTGCTAATGTGCAAATGATGATATTGCATGTACACGTCCTGTTAGTTGCATTGAACGTTCTTCTGTGCTGAACATGTATGTAGGTTCCTCGTTACCTTTACCTGGGTACCGATGACAGAGATAGGGACAATGGGGACTGAGTGGGTACGCCTCACCAGGACGCCCCCAGTAAGCCCCAGGACGCCCCAGCAGGAGCCTGGGGGACTGTCACTGGGCACCACGGGACACCTCGTCCATGGTATACGAGGTCGTCCTCGGTCTGTCTCAAGGAAGACCTTAACGGAGTATATACTTCGTTTATTCTAACTTGGCCGGTTTGTTTCTTTCGCCAGTGTTGTCAAATGGTTGGTTTGGTATTTCGACATATTCCTTCTCTTGTCTTCTCTTTTCTTATTTTGTTTTGTTTTATTCCATTCGTTATTTGTATGTTTACTTTTTGTATTTGTCTATTTATTGATCTGCATATCTCTTTTTACTTATCCTTACATTGATCTATTTATCCATTTATGTATATATATATTTGTCTTTTTTATCACTTTCTATGGTCCTGGTATTTATTGTATCTAGCAGTTCACTGCCATGTTGAAAGGAACAAAATGAATTCGTAAGACAAACCTCTACAATAAAGACGCGATCTTTTCTCCTTAAGGATAGAAACTCTGGAGCTATTGTCTGCGATTTTTTTACAGTCCCCTTACCCCTCTTCTTTCCCCTTCTCTCCCTCTTTTCCTTCCTCTCTCCTTCCCTTTCCCACTCCCACCTCCTTCCTCCTTCCCTCCCCCTCTTCACTCTCCCTCAGTCTGTCTATCTCTCATTCCTTCTCTCCCCCTTTTCCACTCCTTCTCCTTCCCCTCCATAACACAACAACAAGAATTACAAAATTATTTGAACATTTAATGTGAATGGGCCGAAAATTCCCAGATGTTTTTCAATATAGATAAATGTAAAGTACTTCATATTGGTAATAGTAATGTCCAGGCCAACTACACGATGAATGATGTAAAACTATCAAGTATAGAACAAGAGAAAGACCTTGGTGTTGTAATCTCAAATTATCTCAGACCAAGCAAATAGTGCTCAGAGGTAAATAAAAGTGCAAATAAATTAATTAGATTTATATGTAGAGTTTTTGAGTTTAGAATTGAAGAAATTATTCTTAATCTTTACAATGCTCTAGTCAGACCTAACCTAGAATACTGTGTACAGTCCTGGTCTCCATATAGAAGGCTATACAGATGTTAGAAAGAGTGGAAGAAGCGTAGAGTAACAAAGGTTGCGGAACAAGCCGTACGAAGAGCACTTAAGAGAACTAAATTTGTTTAGTTCCTCGAAATGAAGAATGAAAGGTGATTGTCAAAGGAATTGAAAACATGAATGTGGAAAAATATTTCAAAATTGACACCTCCAACGCAACTTGGAATAATGGATACAAGATTGTAGGAAAACGATTTTAAACAGACGTGACGAAATACTCTTTCTTCAATCGCGTTGTTAGTATATGGAATGGTCTACCATCCAACTACATTGGTTGTTCCATTGTAGAGGTATTCAAAAAACGTCTAGACATTTACATATCTACAAATCCCCGACTAGAATTGTTTACTTCAAGATAGGTTTAAAATATATATATATTAACCCATTCAACTCCGATGACAAGATGTCTTGTCATTTGGTCAAATAAAACAAAAAATCATAAAACACCAAAATGTTTGATCAAACACCAGAAAAATATGACGTCAATCCTCGCTTCGCTCGCAGCGAAGCGAGGATTGACGTCATATTTTTCTGGTGTTTGATCAAACATTTTGGTGTTTTATGATTTTTTGTTTTATTTGACCAAATGACAAGACATCTTGTCATCGGAGTTGAATGGGTTAATGATAAATTAAGTACCAGAACAGCCTTGTAAGGACCAACAGCTCTGTTGCTGCTCGTTTGTCCATGTAACTCCCGCATGTCTCCCTTCCTCTCTACCTTCCCCTCCCTCTCCTCCTCTCTTCCTTCCCCCCCCTCCCCTCCTCTCTCCCTTCCTCTCCCTCTCCTCCTCTCTCCCTTCCTCTCCCTCTCCTCCTCTCTTCCTTCCCCCTCCCTCCCCTCCTCTCTCCCTTCCCCTTCCTCCCCTCCTTTCTCCCGTCCCCTCCCTCTCCTCCTCTCTTCCTTCTCCTCCCTCTCCTCCTCTCTTCCTTCTCCTCCCTCTCCTCCTCTCTTCCTTCCCACTCCCTCCCCTGCCCTCTATCTTCTCCATCCCTCCCTTCCCCACTCCGTTCCTTCTCCCTCCTCTCCTCTCTCCCTTTTCCCTCCCTCCCCCCTCCCTCCCTCACTTCTTCTCTCCTCTCTCCTTTCCCCCTCCCTCCCCTCCTCTCTCCCTTCCCCCTCACTCCCCTTCTCTCTCCCTCCCCCTCCTTCCTCTCCTCTCTCCCTTCTCTCTCCCTCCCACTTCCTTCCCTCCTCTCTCTCTCTCTCTCTCTCTCTCTCTCTCTCTCTCTATATATATATATATATATATATATATATATATATATATATTGGTGTGTTCATTTCCAATGAAAAGATTTTTCCCCGTTCTCCCTCTCTTGATGAGAACTTCCTCAGTGTGCTTGCTTTCATCACCGCAATCCCTTTCCCTCCCTCCCCCTCCCTCCTTCCCTTCCTCTCTCTCTTTCCTTTCTTGATTAAAGGTTTCGCGTTTGTCTTGGAACCGGTTCTGTCAGATAATCCTTGTGGTTATTGTGATCATGTAATTTTGCTTGTCGAAGAAATCAATTCGTATAGATTTATATACATATTTTCTTTCTTATAGAGGAGCTTTTTGAAGATTTTTTTTTCATGTGTTTTGAAACACTGTTAAAGGTGAATGCACCTACTTTGGGCAAATAATTCTTCTTTTCAGATTTTCGTAATTACCTTCAGTTTGCAAAACTTCATCGACATGAAATCAGTTTATGACAACAAGGTTCAGACTGTAGCCTCGCATTAACCTCTTCAAGACTGTGACGGCCCTCCTTCCTTTTTATTCTGTCTTGTGCCGTCAGGCGATTTTATTCATCCGGTGGGTAGGCTTGGGCCAAAACGGGCATCACGAACCATAATGATAGTAAATAGAAGATGCAAAAGGAGAAGAGGAAGAGGAAGAGGAAGAGGAAAAGGAAGAAAGATTGCTATGATTAGAAACATAAGAAATATAATGACAGTGATATGGAAGCAATAGTGATAACAATGATAACAATAATAATGGTAATCATTTTCATCATCCTATCGGGCACTACTACCACCACTAGTACTACCGTTTTTACTATTCTTTTTACTATTACTATTCACTATTATCGTTGATGATAACAATAATAATGGTAATCATTTTCATCATCATATCGGGTACTACTACCACTACTAGTACTATCGTTTTTACTATTTCAAGAAGCGGCATTGCTGTGGATGTACTGTGTGTCTTGCTGCGTTGCTTCTGACCCAGGGCAGTGGGCGGGATACAGGGCTGACCCATCATTCATGAGGAGCTAAGATGAGGAGGAGGAAAGGGTGGTGGAGGGTCGTGGAATGGGTGGGAGTAGGTACGTGTCTTTGACTTGGCTACCTCTCTTATAAGGGGGAAAAAGCTCTTGGTACATAGACAACGACATACCTCCTCTCCCATTCCCCAACTCTAACACAAACTCCCCACCCCCACCCCCCATCCACCTCCTATTTACAAAAAGGGTCACGTGTAATTGAAGATTGTCTGTCGGTAGACAAAAGTAGAGGGAAAGCACCCCCTGGTACGTAAGGGGTTGACCTGAGGCCGGAGCCTAGTACAGAGTGAGAGAGCTCGCGTGCACAGTGGTGGCCTGAAACAATATAGGTTTTTGCCTCAGCCGGCCGACCGGGTCGCTCAACCGGGCCGGTCCCGCATGCGCGCCTCTGAAGAGAAGAGTACGTGAGTGACTGCACGTTGGAGATCCGGGCCAAAGTACCTGGTAGGAAAATTACACTCTTATGGAGCAGATTTGAAGAGATTGCGGAAGTATTTTTTTAAACTCGTTTCGTGATAACAGGAAAGGGAAAATTAATCTTCACGAGATCCAGAAATTGAATTTTTCGTCTTATATTTTTTTTAGTCTAAGAATTTTTATTGCAGTTGTTCGTACATGTTTGTTTAGTGTATATACGTTTTTCGGTTTATGTAATAGTCATTCATTTGTTCTTGTTCATTTTGAAACTTTGGTGGGGAAATATAATGTGACACAAATAGACATTTGGCTTATAACCAGAAGGGAGAGGAAAAAATATCCACCAGTCGCAGTATGGAGGAATGCCACTTGTAAACAAATTAATAAATGAATTATTGAGTGAATAAATGGATGAATAAATACATAAATATTGGTAACCCGAGACTAAAAATTCAACAGGTTAGCCATTTTCGTACAGATTATACAAATATAACAATGCTAAAAAGAGGAAAAAGATATTGTTAAATGGCAGTACAGGTAAGCTTATGACTTGTCTAGCACGTAAGATGTAAGGAGACTACCCTTGCTGGCCGTGAGGCATCTCTCAAACTGAATAAGATCGTCTGGCGCTTGTAGCATCATCAAACAAACCCCCTGACTAGAAAGAGTTAATAAGTCTTGATTGACCACCGCCGAAGCTGAATATAAAGAATGTGTAAGGACAAGTAGACATGACGTCGAAGAAGGCACGGTCCCGGCACAAGTGTGAGACTGGACACCGTCCGCCTGTTGGTGGACAGAATTGAGGCAGTTGATGGAGGCCTGTTCCGCGGAACCGGCAGGGGCTCGTACATTCACTCCGTCGCTCCCTCGTTAACAAACGCAAACACACACACACTCACTCACACACACACACACACACACACACACACACACACACACACACACACACACTCACAAAACACACACACACACACACACACACATACACATGCACACATACACACGAAGACATGACGTCACAATCTTCTGCATTTCACTTCTTATAACTAATCAAGTCACTGCCTTCGTCTACTGAATAGAGCATTGTCTTAATAAAGATTTTATTGACCATTTTATTAACAACGTATCATTTAAAATTTTATTTGACCCAACGGGTCATGGGTGGTCTACTTTATATATATATATATATATATATATATATATATATATATATATATATATATATTATATATATATATATATATATACACACACACACATGTCGATCACGAGTCCAACACGTGATCCAAAGACCAAGGTGACTCGCATATATATATATGTATATATATATATATATATATATATATATATATATATATATATATATATTCCTTTGAAAAAGCATACCTGCGAAACTAGTCAGGAATAAACTCAAGACTAAGACTCCTGTGTTTCCTATTCCGCTTACATCAACCTGTCAGAATGTCTCAACATATATATATATATATATATATATATATATATATATATATATATATATATATATATACACACACACACGTCTTTTTTTCTCTCTGCTTTCTCTTTCTTTCCCGCCTTTCTCTTCCCTCGGCCTCTTCTCCTGCATCCCTTCTTCTTCTTGGTCCCAACTACTTCGCATTCAAGCCAAAGGGGGGGATAGAGAAACGGAGGGTATGCTCAACTCCCAGGGGAGAGGAACATGCCATTTGTGGACTCGCAGCAGCTCGGGTGAAAGTGGACACCTGGGAATAACGTGCGCGCGGATCTTCCGCCTCGAGTAATTACTTGAATCGTGGGGTGTTGCCTGCAGGAAGACACAGCAAGTGTCTCCAGGTAGGCGTGGCTTACAAGTCGGAGGCGAGAATAACGGAGTTTCTTTCGAGTCGCCAGGGACGTGTTGTCTTCGGGAGGATCTTCTCTTCTGGAAAGCGGCGGGAATTACTACTTTTCAGGATTGTCTGTTATGTGCGAGTGTGTGTGTGTATGTGTGTGTGTGTGTGTGTGTGTGTGTGTGTGTGTGTGTGTGTGTGTGTGTGTGTGTGTGTGTGTGTGTGTGTGTGTGTGTGTGTGTGTGTGTGTGTGTGTGCGCACGTGTGTGAGTGTGTAATTTACTTATGCCTATATCTATCAATTTTTGTCTTTCTTAGGACATTTAAAATCAGGCTATCTGAAAGAAAAATTACTGCATTTTGTCGTGTAGGTAATGAAGATGCATTAGATAACGTAGTTTCAGTCAGATTAAAGAAAAAATACCAGCGGGGATGAAAGGGATACATACATACATACATACATACATACATACATACATACATACATACATACATACATACATACATACATACATTTATACATGCATGCATGCATGCATGCATGCATACAAACGTACTTGTATACATACATGTATAAAGGCAACAAGACCATATAAGGTGGATGGCCAAATCAGAACGTAGCATTTACCTTGTATAGGGAAAAATAAAATCCCCAGTCCACTGGACATGTCCCGTTTCGTCATCTTTTATCACATACTGTCACTGCATCCTCCAACCCCACCACAGGATGTGAAGTAAAAACCAGTCGAAGTCACAAGTTCGATAACGGAGAGATTCAAAGTGGAAGAACAGTGGACTCCAATAACGAACACCATTCCTCCAGTCACCAAAGTATGCTGCATGACCCTGGTCCTAAGGGGTGTCGGACGGGGTTCATGGGTGAAAGAAAACGTTGGTTGGGTGTGGAATGTTAACAGTTGGGGGCATGAGGTGGCTGAGGTACTAACCACGTCGAGTGTTGACACGGTGCAGGGCTGAGGTGCTCCGTGTTGACACACATTCGTGGTCAGGCTAGGGAGAGCGAGAGACTGTGTGTGTGTGTGTGTGTGTGTGTGTGTGTGTGTGTGTGTGTGTGTGTGTGTGTGTGTGTGTGTGTGTGTGTGTGTGTGTGTGTGTGTGTGTGTGTGTGTGTGTGTGTGTGTGTGTGTGTGTGTGTGTGTGTGTGTGTGTGTGTGTGAGTGAGTGAGTGTGAGAGAGAGAGATTAACCATGGTCTTGGATCACGTGTTGGACTCGTGATCGACAGTTATTTCCCTCTCGGAAGAGAGCTCAGAGCTCATATTACCGATCTATGGGTAATACTGTGACATTACACGCACACATACACCCAACTCCCCGTCCAGGAGTTGGAGTAACGACTTGCAGCGTAGCGATACTGAAATTATTTCAGCCCTGGGGGGGATTTGAACCCGGACCTTCGTAGTGGCGGCCGGGAACTCTACCAATTGCACCATCGAGTAGTGTGTGTGTATTCACTTGGTCTTTTGGATCACGTGTTGGACTCGTGATCGACAGCTATTTCCCTCCCGGAAGAGAGCTCAGAGCTCGTAGGTCCGATATATGGGTAATGCTATGACCTTTCACACACACACACACCCAACTCCCCGCCCACGAGAGTCAGAGTAACGACCCGAAGCGCAGCAGTACCGAAATAATTTCGGCCCTGGGCAGGATTCGAACCAGGAGCTGCGGGCCACTTTCGTGGCAGCTCAGCGTTCTACCAACTGTGTGTGTGTGTGTGTGTGTGTGTGTGTGTGTGTGTGTGTGTGTGTGTGTGTGTGTGTGTGTGTGTGTGTGTGTGTGTGTGTGTGTATATGTGTGTGTGTATGTTTATATGTGCGTGTGTGTGTGCGTGTGCGTGCGTATATGCTTGTACGCACATTCATGCATGTGAGCGTGTCATTATTGTCTGTACTTAATTTAACTAAAACTAATTTCACAAAAACTCGTTTTACAAAAACCAGCTGGACTCACCCCGTCTCCCGTTATGCGAAAATTAGTTCGTATTCAAACATCAGTTTATTTTGAATACTCTAGTGGACCTATGGTCAACCTCTCTGCCCCACACCGGAAGCTAAGTACAAAGGAAATGTTCATTGTCCCAGCTATTGTATTTCAATTCTGTACAAGCACATTTTCATTACCCTATTGAGGAGACGTGTGTGTGTGTGTGTGTGTGTGTGTGTGTGTGTACGTGCGTGCTTGTGTATGTGCGCGCGCATTCCCTCATGTGTTATGTGTGTGCTCGCGCACGCGTGCGTGTTATGAACATGTCAATCCATTTTGACTGGAGAAGGACTATTCTGGGATTTGTTGTGTTTGGGTGTTTTGGGATGCGGTTATGGGATTCCTCCGCTGCCTTCCAGAGATTGTCCTGTGCTTGGTATGTGACACGCTTTGGCCATCAGGTGCCAACGAATGTTTTTATTGCGCTTAAAACGAAACGTTTGCCGAGGCATACCTCATGAAACGTTTGGGTTGTATCTATTTGTGTATTCTTGTGTGGTGAACCAGGGTGTAGGGCATCAATAGGGCATAAGGGGGGGTTAGGGAGAGGTTGGGGGAAGTTGGGATAAAGCGGTTGACTGCTGTACGACAAGCTGGCAAGGTCGCCGGCACCACAGTTCCCAACTCCGGTTGTCCCAGGCCCCGCGCGAGTTGCCCGCTGACTGTGTCGAAGGGGAGGTGCATCGCGTCGTTCCATTCCAGTCCACGGACTTGACTGCCACTCCAGTTTGCACTATGATATTTGTTGTCAAAGATGCTGAAGTCGAGGCCTTCGTTCACGTCGAGACACGACTGAGTATGGTGATGACAGTGTACGGTGCTTCGAAGGATTGTGTCCTGTAAGTGACGCGCGAAGGGGGGGAAGGGTACTTGGGGGACCTGATAAGACGTAGGCGAGATTGGGCTTTACGCCCTCCCTGGCCAGCTCCATCGCCCTCGTCAAGTGGTGGGTGTGTGCTCACGCCTTCAGGAGAAACAACCACGTGGACTGGTGAAATCGGAAGAAGGACGTACCCAGGACCCAGTCAATGAACTGCGGTTCATGTCAGTACCCACCTGAAGGATTCCACGCTGTCTGGGGACACTGTGAAGTGGACTTTGTGACTGACATAAGAAGGAACCAGACGTGGCCAGGTTGGCTTTGAGGGTCCTGTCAGTGAAGAGCAGTAGGCGGTAGCGGTGAATTTGAAGAAGACAAGGAGGACGAAACGAAACAGCAATGGGCCCAAGAGGAAACTGTGACGTAGAGGCCAAAGTTGCTTATCGATAGTGCCTCTTGTGCTGTTGCTGCTGCTATTGGTGTTGCTACCACCGTTTGTCTGTTGTCACTCGTTCTGCTGTTGTCCTCAAGGGCCACGTCGACGCAATGCTCCTCGAGGCCAACAACGGCTTCCAGTATGGAGGAACTCCTCAGGTTCCAAGGGATTGCCTCTGCGTCTCTTGTAACGGTAGGCGTCTTTGTTTATCGCTTGTTTTGATTTGTGTGTGTGCGTGTGTACATGTGTACGTTTTACGTGTGAATATATACTTGTGTGGTCATGCGAACACACACACACACACACACTCACATCATTGGTAAAGTGTCAACCTCTGACAGGTTCGACCACATCAATATAATAACATGTTATAGTGGTCAAAATCAAACTATTCTATTAGGCAAAAAGTGGTTTCTGGGCACACAGATACGCGCGTACGCACACACACACACACACACACACACACACACACACACACACACACACACACACACACACACACGCACGTACACACGTAAACACACATGTGCTCACAAGTACACACCCTTACACATGTATACTAACACATGTGCGTACAGACGACTACACGCGCACACACACACACACACACACACACACACACACACACACACACACACACATACACACACGTACATGTACACGCGCACATGCATACACACGCACATGCGCACATACAAACGCATACACACAAACGCACATGCACACACACACACGTACATATTTGACGGTCATGTTGAAGATAATCAAAACTTTGTTCATGATACTTGATGGTCGTTCTGACTGATGGCAGTTGTACCCAGAACGAATTACTTGTACAAAAGTAATACGACAATTATGTGGAAACTACTTTGGATGAAGTGTTGACAAAACCTCAGAGTAACGCTGGATTAGACCTCAGCTACCTGTGGTCATTTTTGTCTTCCCGACACAATTTTTTTTCTTTTATATTTTTTCATATTGTTCAGAACTCAAGATAACCTAACCTAACGTAACCTAAGCTAACCTAACCTAAACCTAACCTAACCTACCTCGCCAACCACTTTGGGAATGCCTTGGTGTTTGGAAAACAAAAATGATCCCTCACCTGTCATTAATAGCTGTAATTAAATTAGTTTCAAGACTTGATTCCTTCGCCGTGAAAGAAGTTTCCTTCATCAGAAGAAAATCGCTTGACGGCAGCTAAGAAAGTCATTAAACAAAAAGTCTAAAGGACGTCGGCGGGTGGGGGGGATACCTTCTTGTTAGGCAAACGCTAATTGGGCAGTCGCCACGTGTCAAATTAGCGTGCAGATTGGTAACTAAGGAGCTTAACGACCGCCCCGCCTCTTGGGTTGACGTAAATATCACCAAATTTCCAGCTCGTTAAAGAATGTTGTTTGTGCTCGAGATGTCACAGTGACGTCACACGTAAGGGCCTCGATGTGACGCATTGGGCTCTTGAGGTCATTATTAGGAACAACACTGTCTTGAGTAGGGTCCTGTACGTTCCAAATGGGATTTTTTTTTATGTCATAAATAGATTTCTTGATATCACAGGCCTTGACGTCACAAAGGACATAATGTACAAAATGGCAACTTTGATGTCAAGAATATCAGCTTTGATGTCACACAATGAGCCTAATGTGGCCTTGATGTCACAAAGATGCCCTCACGTCATACGGTCAATATGTATTACAAAAAAGGAGACACTACGTCACAGGTTCCATAACGTCACAGACGACTTGATGTCACTAAAAGGCCTTGACGTCAGTCTTTGACGTCACAAGTTGTCACTGGAGGAGCGAAAGTGATTAGATTATGCAGGTGTTCTGCACATGTGTTACTGAACAGGTGACGCGAATTGGGTCGTTATAGGAGATTCTATCCTCCGTTATGGTGTTGAAGTATGGTAGTCAGGGAATTTTATTCATATGAGGGTAAAACACACACACATAATGTATATATATATATATATATATATATATATATATATATGTATATATATATATATATATATATATCTTTATCAACCACAATTCACTTTAATTTTAAGTCATCAACTTCGAGAAACTCGAGTAGGCATACCTGCAGAAATTGATACGTGGTACAGATAAGGTCTCGAACCTCCGCCAGGATGTAACAAGTGACTGACTTAGCCGATTGTGCTATATAAGTTCAGCGCAACTTTCTTATATTTGTATTCTCGAGTTATATACACATACATGAAATTTTGCGTTCAACCCACCTCCGCCATGATAGTACAATTGGTAAATTTGGAACGCGGGAAAGTATTTGTGCTACACTGAATGGGTCCCAATGAACAGATTTATATTTATCAATTTACTTTAATTTTAAGCCATCAACTTCGAGAAACTCGAGGAGGCATACCTGCAGAAATTGATACGTGGTATAGCTAAGGTCTCGAACTTCCGCCAGGACGTAACAAGTGACTGACTTGCGCTATCAAGAGAGATATAAGTTCAGCGCAACTTTCTTCTAATTGTATTCTCGAGTTACACATACATGAAATTTTGTGTTCAACCCACCTCCGCCATGGTAGTACAATTGGTAAGTTTGGAACGCGGGAAAGTATTTGTGCAACACTGAATGGGTCCCAATGAACAGATTTATATTTATCAACCACAATTCACTTTAATTTTAAGCCATCAACGTAGAAAAATTCGAGGTATAAATGCAGAAATTGATACGTGGTACAGCTAAGGACTCGAACCTCCGCTAGCACATAACAAGCGACAGTGACTTAGCCGATTCCGCCACCAAGGTATATATAAGTGGAGCGCAACTTATATTTGTACGCTCGAAAATTTGCGTTCAACCCACCTCCGCCACAATAGTACAATTGGTAAGTTTGCAACGCGGGAAAGTATTTGTACAACACTGAATGGGTCCCAGTGAACAGATTTACATTTATCAACCACAATTATCTTTAATTCTAAGCTATCAACGTAGAGAAACTCGAGACGGCATACTTGCAAAAATTAATACGTGGTACAGCTAAGGACTCGAACCTCCGCTAGGACGTAACAAGTGACAGTGACTTAGATAACTTGAGTGCAACTTTCTTATATTTGTATGCTCGAATTACATACACATACACGAAATTTTGCGTTCAACCCACCTCCGCCATGATAGTACAATTGTTAAGTTTGCAAATCGTTGCAAATTTACCAATTGTACCATCATGGCGGAGGTGGGTTGAACGCAAAATTTCGTGTATGTGTAACTCGAGCATGCAAATATAGGAAAGTTGCACTCATATCTCTCTTGATAGCGCAATCGGACAATTCACTGCCACGTGCTAGCGGAGGTTCGAGTCCTTAGCTGTACCACGTTTCAATTTCTGCACGTATGCCCCTTCGAGTTTCTCGATGTTAATGGCTTAGAATTAAAGTGAATTGTGGTTGATAAATGTGTGTGTGTGTGTATATATATATATATATATATATATATATATATATATATATATATATATATAATATCAACCACAATCACTTTAATTCAAAGCCATCAATTAAAGTGAATTGTAGTTGATAAATGTATATATTTATATATATATATATATATATATATATATATATTATATATATATATATATACATACACTTATCGCTAGCACATGACAAGTGACAGTGACTTAGCCCAGTGGCTAAGAAATAAAGTGAATGGTGGTTGATAAATGCAAATCGGTTCACTGGGACCCATTCAATATTGTACGTATATATATATATATATAATGATGATGATGATATGATTTAACGTCACAAATATCCCCTATCGGGAGGCTAGGACGGTGCTCCTTTACAGAGGGCTTTGTAGCATGGAATTTAATGAACCTTGGTTCAACTTCGCCGGTGGTGGGGTTCGAATCGCCATCCCCTCGACCATCGCCTCAAGTAACGACGCCTTCATTGTCTCGGACATGGAAAAGTACATGTATTAAATTCTTACATTTCCCATAAGAAAATACCACTCTGTTGAACGATATATATGAAAGGAAAATATACCAAACATTCGAAATGAAAAATGTATCAATACATTCTTCTATAAAAGTACGTTTAATTGGATATATTACCTGTGATGTATGAACTCTTTAAAGGAGTGTTAGCCAACGTTCATCAGGATAATTGTATTTGATATAATTTTATACGTTAAAATAGGAAATCCTAAAACATTAAATACACGAAATGAAAATATATTTCATTCAATATTCTGTAAAGGTAAATCAAATTAGATATTTTGAGCTCTTGGGTTACGTTAGCCAACCGTCATCAGTAATATTGCTTTTGTGTACCTCTACACTTTATGATAAAATACTCTTTACCAACAACGTACTAGAGAGAGTGTCAAATACTCAACAGCAGAATTGGAAACTACTAGAGACCATTCCAGGCTTCTAGTAACATAGAGCAAATCCTGCGTTCGTCTTTGTGTTGTATGTAAATTCGAAATTTGTCAAATTCTGGATATCGGAAGCACTTTCTGATCTCCTGGTAAGTTTTTATTCCGAATATTAAAAATTTATTAATTTTAAGAGAGAAGAGTTGTCTGTATCCTCGTCGCTTTCGTGAGGGTTTGGCAATTGGTACCCCTGACTGTGTCGCCACTTGATGCAACGTCACTGAGAAATTTACCACGAACTGTGGGTGCGCGATTTATCTCCATAATTCATTACAAGTTATTAAAATTATTACAATAAAATCACGGAAAAGGAGCGAATTAATTAATTGTTTATGTTTCCATAATTCATTACAAGTAATGGAAAAATATTAAATAAGCACGGGGAAAAATATTAAATTATCCATGTCGGTGTATATAGCGAAAAGCCGCCAATAGATTTCAATCTGATAATGAAGAAGTTCTAAAAATGTCTAAGAGTCGTAGCTGAACACAGCATAGAATTAAATGTTGTTTAGTAATATGCCCCCCGACTGTCCTTGCGCCAACCTCATAAAAAATTATAAGGACAAATGCCAAGATAAAGAAAGGGACAGATAATACTAAGGTTATGTGATTCAACATGGTTTTAGATCACGTGCTGGACTCATGATCGACAGCTTTTACCTTCCCGGACGAGAGTTCAGAGTTCATATATTGACTGGTCTATGGACAGTGTTGTGACCTTAGACCACTGGTTCTTGACCTTGCTCAGTGCCCGTACAATAAACATATGAAAAGGATTAGTGATACAAACCTTGCTGAGAAACTATTAGATTTTTCGGATCACATGAAGAATCGTCACCCCATACTTCGACAGGGTGACAATTCTTCATGTGGGCTATCTTAAGGTGACAATTTTTCATGTGGGCTATCTTAAGGTGACAATTCTTCATGTGGGCTATCTTAAGATGACAATTCTTTATGTGGGCTATCTTAAGGTGACAATTCTTCATGTGGGCCAACCTGGCTTTACGATTCTTCGGTTGTATAAATTGATGGCAATAAGCGTAACCCTCATTCAACCTAACCTAACCTAATCTTTATTCCACTGTTGATATTCGGCGTACTGGGGTGACAATTCTATATAAGTGGGATCTCATGGGGTGACGATTCTTCATGTGGGCGCTCTGGGGTGACACTTCTTCATGTGACCCGATTTTTCAATTACCGAACAAAGGTACTTTTTATTTCAAATGAAAAGTGTCAAGGAGGTAGGATACGATGAATGCACATTATAACAGTAATTATGAGTAATACTACATAGTGCAGACATTTGTAGTGGCTCTTTGTTGTTATTTCTCATTAATGATGTTCAAATGGGGTCCTTTCTTTGAAAGTGTCAGACACTTATCACTTTTCTCCAAACTGTTTCTGGCTTTTGCATTGATGTGTTGGAGCGTTGAAAAACCTGCCTCGCATAAGTATGTATTTGCAAATTGAGACAATTCTGGTAAGAGAAAAATTAGGAAAATATATGTCTTGATTTCTCATGGTAAATATACAGTACCATTGCACTGGCTGTCATGTCTCGTACCCCCAGGTTTGAGGTTTCGTACCACCTTGGGGTACAAATACCTCAGATTAAGAACCACTGTCTTAAGCCGCGTCCACACTTATTGCATTTCCACGTATCGTATTATCCTTTGACCACCACCTAGTGATACAATACGGTGCAACAGGGTATTGTACCCACTTATTGCGTATCCGCCTGCTGTATACGGATACGGAACAAGTGGGTACAATAGTCTGTTGCACCGTATCGAATCACTAGGTGGTTTGCAAAGATGATACGATACGTGGAAATGCAACAAGTGTGGACGCGGCTTTAAACACACACCCCACCACCATGCTCAATGGGGACAGTAACAATTTGTATCAGTCAAAGCCTTTTAAGCTAGTGGTATGGCTCGAACTCGGGACATCAAGTATAGGACCCCCAAACAGATAATAACTTCACCAGAAAGTTGTATGTGTGCGTACGTGCGTTCTCATTGAATAACACATTGTAAAAGTATTCTTGTCCTTGCACACATTCTTCGATCAGGAGCGGGTGACTATCACCTGGGTCCCACTTGACTTTATCGCACTGGGGGCAGGAGGGCCAAGGCACTAGTAATCGATAAGGAACGGGACGGGATAATGATGGATGGAGGAGGAGACTTCAAGGATGAGTTCAAGGGTGAATTCAACTTACTTCTTGGGTTAACTAATGCACTGAGATTGACCCAGTTTGATCTAAACCAAAATTTCTGTAACCTCTCCCCTGAAATTCATCATTCCCAGAAGTTTTTATTTTCTCATCTTTTAAACATTTTCTAAAGTTGTAAAGAAGACTAGTGTAACTGCTTTAGACCACAGTGTGCTCGTAAGCTAAATGACATCGTATGATATTACCCAGAAAAAATAAGTGTCAGAAACGATCGACGTCTTTATTACCCTTTTTGAACCAGAGAGAGAGAGCGGGAGAGAGGGAGAGAGAGAGAGAGAGAGAGAGAGAAAGAGAGAGAGAGAATGGGGATAGGGGGTAAGGGTCGTTACCCAGAATGAAATTATTAATTGTTCCAGAAACGATCCATTGATATCTAACCTGATAACATCCTTTTGATAACGTCAAATAATTATGGTAATTAAAACTGTGGAGCAAAACGATCTCCATGGTGAAAAATACAGTATATTATGTTGTGGATACAGATCTCTTCCTCTACTGGGTATTTCAAATATTCGATAAGAACATTTCCGAAATCTTGAAAACTCCGGATACCAGGAGTATTCTGATAAGGAAAAAATCCAAATAAATGTGTTTTTAATTTCCTGATTTTTCTTCATAAAGGATTTTTTTCTTCATGGAATTGTACACACAAAGATGTTGAGTTCTTGAACAGTCTTGAATCTACACCCGTGCGACCTTCGACGGCTCCATCTTGTTCGGTAAACTGTGAATTTGACCTATCACAGGGTAGCCTGTCCTGTGGTTTGTCATCTTAAGGTCCAACCTTACTCAGTAACCTGCCTGTCCTGTTGGGCATCACGCTATCCGCTGCTGTCCTGTCCTCGGTAAAGCTGCCTAACCTAACCTATTTTAGCCCAACCTAACCTAACCTTACTTGACCTCAGCAAATCCCTTCTCAACAAACATAACCTAACGGAATTTGACCTAAGTTAGCTCAGTGTATAAACATATACGAAAAACCCTTTTCACCCTAATCTGGGGGTAACACAATTCATCTTAACCTAATATAACATACCCAAACCTAACATAACATAATCAACCCAAATCTAACCCAACATAACACAGCCTACCTAAAACTAACATGACTTAACCTAGCACAATATAACCTACCCAAACTCAACATAACATAACCTACCCAAACCTAGAATAATATAACCTACCCAAGTCTAACCTAACTCAAGCTCATAATCCCTCCTTGTACAGAATTCTGATCAAGTCGACGCGTCATGCCAAGGTGATGTCAGTCAGGTAGCTGCCGCCGCTGTGGAAATGCGCACTTGCGCAAAGGATTTTGCTTCTTAGGTCTCTCTCTCTCTCTCTCTCTCTCTCTCTCTCTCTCTCTCTCTCTCTCTCTCTCTCTCTCTCTCTCTCTCTCTCTCTCAGAGATGAATAAGAATGGTTCAAAAAGCCACACGGCACGTCATGAGTAAGAGATATGCTTTGAATACCACGCGTGCGCCACTGCATGGATCAGATCGTAAACAAAAGTCATCCACAAGGTTAACTCGGCCATGTTTACGAAGTTGACAAAATCGACTGACGTTAGCATAAGTAGATTATTTAAAGTGAAAAACGAGTTTTTTCTGAATGGAGCTTCTAGCTTGAAAGATGTTACGAGTGGAGTTCTTCAAGGTTCAATTTTAGGTCATTTCAGTTCACAATATTTGTCAGTGACATTGATTTAAATTTACTGTCCCCAAATTCGCTGGTGATACTAAGCTGTGCATAATAACAAATTATCACTAATCAACCGGGTATTTATGGAGAATCACAGCAATGCTCTTAAAAAGGCCTAATGAAATATAAACCAATCAAGTCCTAAGTTATTCACAGAGACAAAAATAATTCTAAGTACAGGTACAGATTAAAAATAATAGTAATTATAAAATGGTGTAAGTATTAGTAGTGACACTGAAACGTCCAAGCGTTGTATTTTAGCCCCAGAGAAAACAACTAAGATACTGGGGATCGGCAGCATAATCTTACGATTACGAAAGTCCAGCTATCATCAAGCAATTATATAGATCGCTGGTACGACTATATTTGTGATATTCCTTTCCCCCCACCCCCCAATGTGTTGGCCATATCTCGTGAAAGGCATTGATAGACTGGAAAGAGTACAGTGGCAAGCCACAAAAAAAAAAAAATAATATAAGAAACAACACATACGAAAACCTCTTAAAAAATTTGAACCTATTATCTTTCGAAAAACTATAAATAAATAAAGAATGGAGAATTGGAGGGGACATAATACAGCCCTCTAAGATCTAAAAGGAAATTAACAACTCCAAAATTAAAAAAAAATGGTGAGACATGTTTGCTAAGCACATTGCCAGCAGAGGCAGTTGAATGTAACAAAAACAATTTTTAATTACTCGCATAAACAAACAATAAAAAATCTGAAGTATTTCTCTCCAACCTTTTTATGAAGCAAAATGCCTCCTGTCGGTTTGCCTTGTTAATTTAATTCATTGTCATTGCCTTGGAATATCTTTCAAAACAAAACGGTTTGGCTAATTGGTCAGTAGAGATAGTCCAGCCCCTGATGACGTCAACACCGAGACCAAACTTATTTGGGCGGCTCCGAATGGGGACTCCTCTTACCGCTAAGAACTTTTGTCCATACAGATTTGTAATAGCGTTTATGTAAATGTGTATGCTTGTGCATATCAGTGTATGTATATGTATGTGCATGTATATGCGTATACACTAACATGCATGTTTACAAGCTGTATGAGGTATGCACATGCCTGTGTGATGCACAACAACGAGGCAGCATGATCATCCTATGTTGAAGGATACAAGGAGGGATAAGCTCTTTGAAGTACTAGCCAGATGAAGCAAGCGGGTACAATCAGATGTAAATAGAAAAAAAGAGGGAATCATCACCAGAATTCCAGCTTTCCAAATAAGGTAGCAATATAATGGTCTGTTACTGACTCGCACGCGCACACAAACGCGGAAACACACACACAACCTCGTGGTGCAGTGGCTAGAGTTCTCGCCTGTCACTACGGCGGTCCGGGTTCAAATCCTGCCCAGGGCTAAAACAATTTTAGTATCGCTGTGCTGCGGATTGTTACTCCAAATCTCGTGGGCGGGGAGTTGAGGGTGTGTGTGCGTGTAAGGTCACAGTATTACCCATAGAGCGGTCATACGAGCTCTGAGCTCTCATCCGGGAGGTTAATAACTGTCGATCACGAGTCTAACACGCGATCTAAGACCATGGTGAATCACACACACACACACACACACACACACACACACACACACACACACACACACACACACACACACACACACACACACACACACGGACAGAAGATAATGTCAAGGAAGAGAAACAAACCCGTTAAATGTGTAAATGTTGTGTATTTATATTTAGTCTCTATGATGTCTGCCTGCGCCTTTTAGCGCACCGCACCGCACCGCAGACGGTCTTTTTATGGGGACAGTGTAAGAGCTTCCTGCAACCTTTATTAGGAGAATTCTTATTCTTTAACGTATTCTCTCTCTCTCTCTTTCTCTCTCTCTCTTTCTCTCTCTCTCTCTCTCTTTCTCTCTTTCTCTCTCTCTCTCTCTCTCTCTCTCTCTCTCTCTCTCTCTCTCTCTCTCTCTCTCTCTCTCTCTCTCTCTCTCTTACTCTCACTCTCTTATTCTCACTCACTCTGCTTCTGCTAACCCCCCTTTCTAGTACATACATGTACCAAAGGCTTTTTCCCCTTTACGAGGGAGGTAGCAAAAAAAAAAAAAGGCATAGAAACCACTCCCACCCATTCCATCCCTTATATACTCCACTCCCCTCCACCCTCTTCCCTCCCTCTTATCTTGGCACCTCTAGGAGTTCCCCCTTTCTAGTACCTTCCTAAAATCTCCCCTTTATGACACCTTTTAGGTGCGATATTGTCTCCAAGGTTAGAATCAAGTCTATCCATTGACAAAATACTTCTTTTTTAGAATTTGAAGTATGCGTTTTGTTGATACAGTGCAACGCTGTTTTCTGTTGATAAAACTATCTTCCTTTATCTGTTAAGATGTCTCCAAAAGGCAGTCAAATAGAGGGAAGGTCCGAGGGTTCGACTTGTAAACAAACACGCCTTTGAGGGTCCTCGATGGGGTCCTCCGAAACATCCATGAAGGACCCTCAACACTAAATCCTGTCTAGGGGTCCAAAACAGTGGTATTGGACTTGGCCAAAATATTCGCCAAATGAGGGAAATTGGGTGTCAGATGGAACTTGTACAGGGCAGTGTTTTCCGGCCTCGCAAAGTTTGATCAGTTAAGGTATTTTGCCAAATTTACTTAGGCTAATTTAACTTGGCGAGGTGGGATGAGGTAGTATCGAATTTGGTGAAATAAAATTTGGCAAAATTTTATTTGGCGAAATAAAATTTGGCAAATCTTATTTGGCGAAATAAAATTTGGCAATTTTTTATTCGGCGAAATAAAATTTGGCAAATTTTAATTTGGCGATTGTTTAGGGGCGAAACAGGAATGAAGCCGACGGACGCTACTTGACGCGTCACGGCGTAAAAATGTGACTCGACTCGACGTATCAGGAGAGTAAAATCATTTATGTGTTGGCATTCGTCCCTCCGTGTGCTTTGGAGCGTCAGAAGCGTACTCGGGTGTCGAATACTAATGCAAACCGACTCAATCCGGTGACGCAGCTCTCAAGTGCTTTTCTTGGCTGCCGGCGGCCGATTTAATTCATCTCGGGGACGAACTTAGGACCAGATGAAATCCTGGATGATGGTAGACTCCCTCTCCTGATGAATAAAATCGTCTGGCGACAACCATGATAAATTTCTTTTAGATGCGTCTCCGTGTTGAATCTCCGAAATGTTTACCTGGATTGGACGTAGGATTTTTAAAAAAGTGTATTGTAATAAAAGTGTTTATTTTTATTTATTTTTCAATTTGTTTATGTTTTTATTTGTTCCATTTTTGTTCTATTTGAGACTTACCTTATTATGGTTTTACGCTTTTTATGTTTTAAGCTATTTGTTTAGTTGTTCATCAGTTATTTTTACCAAGCTGGTAGGATCTAACTGTACTATTTTCCCATGGAGAATGAATGGTTTTACTAGAATTGAATAGGATGGTCTAGCGTAGCCAAACTAGATGACAGACTCTCGTTAGCTCGATCAACATGAATTCGTCGGTTCAAGGAGACTGAGTCGGATTACTTTGCACGTGGTCTTGTTTTGGAGAAGACGTAGGAGGAGAAGAGGAGGGAGGGACGGAGAGAGGGAAGGAGGGAGGGGGAGAGGGAAGGAGGGAGGGAGACGGAGTTCCCCCATTCCCCCATTCTCCCATTCCCAAGCACACTTCTCCTATCCCTCCCCAGCCACCCCTGCTCGTACCTCTCCCTGCTCCATCCTTTCCCCCTCATCTTCCCTCACCTCGTCTTCCTTCCCCTGCTCTTTCCTTCCTATCCCTTTACTCCCCTTTCCTTAACTTCATTTCCCTTCCTTTGCCCTTCCCTTCCTTCATCCCTTCCCACCTTTCCCTTCCCTCCCCTCCCCTCTCCCCCTTCCCTTCCCTCCCCTCCCCTCTCCCCCTTCCCTTCCCATCCCCTTCCTTTCCCTTCCCTTCCCATCCCCTTCCTTTCCCTTCCCTTCCCCTTCCCTTCCCCTTCCCTTCCCTTTCCCTTCGGCTACCCTCCCTTCCCTTCCCTTCCCTTCCCCTTCCCTTCCCCTTCCCTTCCCTTCCCCTTTCCTTCCCTCCTTGCCCTTCCCTGCCCTTCCCTTCTCTTAACTCCCCTCGCCTTACCCTCCCTTCCATTCCCTCTCCTCCCCTTCCCTTTCCTCTTTTTCCCTCCTCGTCCTCTTTCCACCAACCACCCACCACCCCACACTCGACCCGTCCATCGTGGTCGGTCACGTACATCTTCGAGAACCAGAAGTCCCCCAAAGAACGACAGCCACGGGACCCGTCGATCACGGACGAGGAGGACCTGTAGTGGTTAATGTAGTCCGGAGTACGTTATTCCTCCTTCAATGCTCCTTGGCGTGACAGACGCACCATGCCCCCACACAAACCCAACCCCGGCTGCGCATCGATGTGACATCATGGGCCCAGGGGCGCGCATGACGTCATGCTGGGAGCGGGCGCAAGAAGGCTCTCTGTGATTAATGCGCTGGTGCTGATTGTGCCGGGCAGGCGGAGTGGGAGGGGGGGAGGGTGGGGTGGGGGTGGATATGGGAGGAAAGGGAAAAGAATATAGAGGAGGAAGGGAGGAAGGAAGAAAGAGGAGGAGGTGGAAAGAAATGGAAGGGGAGAGGAACGAAGATAATGGGAGGGTGAAGATAGAAATTGGGAGAAGGGGAGAGAGGGAACGGGAGGGAGGAGATGGGAAGTGATGGAAGGAGAAGGAAGAGGAAGGGAGAAAGGAGGAGAGGAGATGGGAGGGGTGGTTAGGAGTGATTTGGTTGCGGTCATGGACAGAATTTATGGATCGTCCAAAGGAATTTATTCTTAAAAGATATATTGTTAGTGATTCTAAATTTTCCATTCAGTAGTCTGCTTCAAAAGATATAGAAAAATACGAGTAACTTATCGTCTTTATTGAACTACTTATGTGCAAAGTCACACTAAATTATTAGTTATTATGCTCTAGATTGATGAAATATAGAAAAGTGATAGATGGAGACAGCTGAATTTTAATCCTCTTTCTAACGAGGGGATGCTACAGAGATAAATGAAGTAGCCTGACGGCATTCTGAACAAGAGGAAAAGTGCCACCCGGTACGAAAGGGCAGGGAGATTTTGTTCCTCTCGTATCAGAATTTTTTTTTGTTTTACTTATTTACTTAGTTTTATTCATTTCTCTATTTTGTTTTATTTATTTTTGTTTTATTTAATTTTATTTCATTTTTTATTTTATCTTTTATTTATTTGTTTTTATTTTTATTGTATTTTTTGTCGCTACGATGAAACAGCTGGGCGATGTGATTTCTTGTACCTTGCAACTCCCATGATGAAATAAAAGACGAACTATTAGCCAATAAGAACTTTGCTCACACTCACCAACAGGAACTTTGCTTACACTCGCTTACCAATAGGAACTTGCTCACACTCCCTTACCAATAGGAACTTTCCTCACACTCACTAATAGGAACTTTGCTCACACTCGCTTACCAATAGGAACTTTTTCTCACACTCGCTTGCCAATAGGAACTTTGTTCACACTTACTTACCAACAGGAATGTACTAAAATATCGGGTTCTGTGAAAAGACAGGGATGCAAACCTATATTGCTTGAATGGAGAAGGAAAGATCAGTTCTCTTATTTTTTGTTAATATGGAAGGAAGATCCTTTTCCATCCCCCCCCCGAGGCTCACAAAGCAGGCAAGCAGGCAAGCAAGCAGGCAAGCAAGCAAGCAAGCAGGCACCCTAACCTTAACCCTAACCCTGGACCCAACCCTTGCCCAAAACCACTCTTGACTTTTGACCCTCTGCTTAACAAACATGTCAGGATCCTCTTTGACCTCCCTCCCTCCCTTCCTCTCTCCCTCCTTCCCTCCCTCCTTCCCCATTCTCTCCCTCCTATCCCTCCCCCCTTTCCTCCTGTCACTCCCTCTCTCCCTCCCTCATTCCCTTCCTCTCATTGTTCCTCCACTTTCTTTTCTTGTTCCCATTTCTTATCTTCCTCTGTCTTCTCATCCACTTCTTTGCCCCCATACCTCTCTCCCCATTCTTCTCATCCTTCCCACTCCGTCCCTCCTCTCCCTCTGCCCCTTCGGTGTCACCCTCCCCCTCTCCCCATCACCGCCACCACCCACGCAGTAGTGAAGACTCCTACGCAGCAGCAGCAGCAGCACCAGCAGCCTCGTCCAGTGTCCCACATCGTCCATCCCCGGCGCGTTCCCTAAACTTATCCTCCCACTCCTATGCATCATTCGCATTCCTACTTACGTCGTAGGGTCCCTCGTACTCCTACACTCTCCCTCGACATTCTCCTGTCCTTGCATCCCTTAGCCTTTCCCAGTCTTTCCCAGTCTCCTCCAATTTCCTCTAGTCTTCTCTGTGTCTCACAGTCTCCCGCGGTCTCCCACAGCTTCCACTACCCTCCATAGTCTTCCACAGCCTCTCACAGTCTTCTATAGACTCTCACAACCTCCCACAGCGTCAACATCCCCCACATCCCTATCCCTTACTTCCTTTTTATTCCCCTCGCCACGTTATTGGCTCTCATGAGGGTAGATCCCCTCAAACCCCTCCCCATCGACTTTCCCTCCCTCTCTCCCTCCTTCCCTCCTTCCCTCCTTCCCTCCCTCCCTCCTTCCTTCCCTCCCTCCTTCCTTCGGCGTGAGTTACGCTCCAGAGATGCTTGGCAGCTTTGATGGAATTAGACGTCTCAGTACTGTAACGTGAAGACAGTATATTTGGTTATGGTGGGCCTTTGGCGCAACCCAGGCGTGGACCCTGGACTGAAGAGGGTCCCGGCCGGTCTTGACCAAGGTTCGCTCCCATAACTTATTGTTTTCCGTTCTCTCCCATCTTCCTTCCATCCTCCACCAATTCCTGTATCGCTTCGTTTGCATTTTGGTGGAGAGTTTCTTTTTAGTGTTGCCAAACAGACTGCATATATTTCTCCATTTTTTTCTAAAGTATTCATTCCGCCATTTTTTGTTTTTTTGTTTTTTTGTTTTTGTTAATCACACAATCAAGGATCTTCTTCTTCTTCTTCTTCTTCTTCTTCTTCTTCTTCTTCTTCTTCAAGAAATTTTCGTCGTCGAGGTCGAATGAACAAGTCAGAGGTCTTAATTTTGTCTCCCGAAACATTATACCATAATATTTTTGTACATACCAACTAAACTCTCTTTCCACACATTTTCTTTCCCTTTCCCCCCATCTATTTACACAAGAGAAAATAATAAAACAATAAAGATAAAAAACAACCAGAATGTGAATATATTCTCATCAAGAAGTCACAGTGGTATAAAAGATAAACGAAGAGATAAGTAGGTGAGTAAGTGAATAACTAGATTTGTATGAATGAATAAGTACTTAGCCAGAAGAGCTTCCCTTCTCGTGCCACATGTTCGTTCCCCCTGTGCTCCACATAATATATAATGCGAGACACCCTCGCGCCGCGTTCCTTCCGTGCCACTTGCTGCCAGGCAGATGACGGCGGAGGTATCGGGGGTAGGAGGAGGAGAAGGAGAAGGAGGATGAGGAGGAGGAGGAGGAGGAGGAGGAGGAGGAGGAGGAGGAGGAGGAGGAGGAGGAGAAGGAGAAGGAGGATGAGGAAGAGAAAGATCGTGGAGGAACAAGAGGAGGAAAAGGTCGAGGAGGAACAAGAGAAGGAGGAGGAGAGAAAAGATCGTGGAGGAATAAGAGGAGGAAAAGATAGAAGAGGAACAAGAGAAGAAGGAGGAGGAGGAGAGAAAAGATCGTGGAGGAACAAAAGGAGGAAAAGATGGAGGAGGAGGAGGAGGGAAAAGATCGTGGAGGAACAAGAGGAGGAGGAGGAGGAGGAGGAGAGAAGATCGTGAAGGAACAAGAGGAGGAAAAGACAGAGGAGGAACAAGAGAAGGAGGAGTAGGTGTGATAGTGAGAGGAGAAAGGAGGACAAGGAGAATGAAGAAGAGGAGGAAGAGGAAGACGAGATGGAGGAAGAGGAAAGTAGTTAAACTAAGAAAACACAATGTAGGGAAGTAGGTAAAAAAGAGAAGGGAAATATAGGTAAAGGAGGGAGAGGAGTAGAAGGAAAGAAGATGAAGGAAGAGGAGAGTGAGAAGAGAAGGAGGAAGGGGTAAAAGATGAGGGATTTAAATAGAATGAAGAAGAGGAGGAGGAGGAGACCTAGGATGAATGGGAGGGGGGAGGGGGAGGGGGAGTCCCAGCCCTTCTTAGCGCCGACGAGAGAGTCTGAGCCTGAAGAATCCTTGCATCATGCCGCCCTCCAGAACTCCTTCTGTGATCTGTTGGTTGGTTAGTCTCCTTCCTTACTAGGTCGAGTATATTTGTCCTGACTGCCTCCAAGCTATTTTATTCAGTTGAGAGTAACCTTTTCCATAACCAGACTATTCCAACAAGCTTCTTTTGCATGGGATTGGATGCGTTAGTCGATGCTGGTAACTTGTCATAAACGACTCTGATAGCATCATTAAATATGTATACATTTATTTTTAAGGAGGTATTTTCCTGTTTGTATACACATACACACGCATGCATGCATGCATGTATGTGCGCACGGACATACACACAGACGCGCGCGCGCGCGCAACACTTGACAGGCAATAAACGTTTATTTCCATACAGATGTATGGACAGACAAGTTGTGTGTGTGCGCGTATGCGCATATCTGTCCGACACAAAGATGTTCTGTAGAGCGGAGTTCTTGTTGAATATGCAAATGTCGATAACCCAGGCAGCATTTAACAGTGTCTGTCGACTGGATGGGTTTCCATCTCGCTTTCATTCACGCACATACCTACCCTGTAGAGGGAGACGACGACCTCGGACGCAGCTCAGCGTCTCCTGGCGTAAGCTTTGACCCGTTTGCAGGGTTTGTTGCACACTGTCACCCGAGGAGAGCCACCGCCCCTTGGGGAGACCCTGGGGCTCTTAGCGTGGTTTCATCTTTCACAAAAAAATGTAAAGCGTGTGGGTAGAATGTGCATGTAGCAGGAAGGTGCTAGGTGCGTGCGTGCGTGCGTGTGTGTGTGTGCGTGTGTGCGTGTGATTCATCATGGTCTTTGGATCACGTGTAGGACTCGTGATCGGCAGCCATTTCCCTCCCGGAGGAGAGCTCAGAGCTCGTAAATGACCGATCTATGGGTAATGCTGTGGCCTTACACGCACACACACACCCACACACACACCCAACTCCCCGCCCACGAGATTTGGAATAACAACCCGCGGCGCAGCAATACTGAAATTATTTCAGCCCTGGGCAGAAATCGAACCCGGACCACCGTAGTGGCGGTCAGGAACTCTACCAACTGAGCCATCGAGTCGTGTGTGTGTGTGTGTGTGTGTGTGTGTGTGTGTGTGTGTGTGTGTGTGTGTGTGTGTGTGTGTGTGTGTGTGTTTGTGTGTGTATTTGTGTAGGATCTGAATAAGACACGGGGTTAGCCTGAGAGGGCGTAAATGTGCGTACTTAGGCACCACCTAGCCACCTCCTTATGATTGAGTTCTCCCCTCGGTACTGGAGCTTTGCGCTCTTGGAAAAGAGGCTGAGTCAGACGTGCGGTTACGCTATACAACGAAAAGGTCATAACTCTGTTTACCTCACATCCGGTGAGCTGGATGAGTCAGCACTAGGCAGCCAAGGGGTATTAGGTCAGTGCTTTCCTAGTTGTCAACTAGTAGCTAGAGCGAAGCTAGGGTGACGTATGTAAGAAAACAAGTTAATGAAAAATTATATAGATAAATAGATGAATATATAAATAAATATATAGAATAGAATGAGAAAATATATTAGTGTGATACTGAACTTAGAAACTCCAACACATGTCAAACTACATTGGGTCGTGTCTTACGATCGATGCGAGCGCGTTGCCACGAAGCCACCCGGGGCTCCTCGTTCGCTGGGTAGGAAAGATGAACTCACTGCTTAGGTATTCGCGTGGTAGTGAACTAACCATCCCTAGTATGGGGACACATGGGGCGAGACCTAAACAAGGGTAGACTTGGATACTTGGGCTTGGTTCTAGATCCTCTAGAAAGGTTTAGGTGACTCTTAGGGGGGTCTCTAGTTTAGTCTAAGGAAGTTAACCCTCTGCGCTGCCTAGGGAGGTGCCACGAAGACGAATAGTTATAGAATAGTTTAGAAGCGATCAGTATAAGATTGAAAATACAGCCCGGTACGGACGGAGCCATTCGGGATGAGTTGACGCCATCTTCATTCTTTTATACACGCACGGAAGTTAATGAAATCAACTGACAGCAGCCAGGCTTAAAAAAAAAAAAAAAAAAAAAAGATGGGTGCCATCCGGTGCTGATGGGGCTTATTAGGACTCCCTGAGTCGACCGTGTTAACCCTTATTTACTCTGATTAATGACGCCAGATAGTTTTATTCAGTTGAGGGACACACACACACACACACACACACACACACACACACACACACACACATTGAAATGATTTCAGTATCGCTGCGCTTCGAGTCGTTACTCCAACTCTCATGGGCGGGGAGTTGGGGTATGTGTGTGTGTGCGTGTAAGGTCACAGCATTACCCATAGATCGGTCATGGTGAAACACACACACACACACACACACACACACACACACACACACACACACACACACACACACACACACACACGGGTATGTAAAGAAACGGAATGCAAAGAATTTTACTCGTTCTTTGAATTTTTTTCTCTACAGTTGGGGGCTTTCCTTCAATTGAATTTAAACCGTTTACGTATTGGACATACAAAGATAACCCACGAATTTTTATTCTCTCTTCCCCGGATTCCCCCTTCTTGCGAGAGGTGTGGCTCTCCCTTTTCCGTTCGTCATTTCCTGCTCGAGTGCAGATACTACGAGCCTTGGCGGCGGAAGTGGGGCCTCCCTCCTGACCTCCGTAAGATGCTTGGTGCTACACCCATGATACAACCCCTTGTAGGATTTTTAAAAGACGTTAATTTATTCTATTATATTTAATCTTAACTGTGTCGTACCTATGTATTGGTAATCTTACTTCTATTGTAGTTCGCTACTTAATGTCTAGGCTTCGTATATATTTCGTAATTATTTTAATAATTAGTCAGACAATAACGTTGTAGTTGTTTTAATTTTTAGAATTAATATTTTAACCTCGTTATCTATTTTATCCCATGGCACGAATGGTCTAACGACCCTGTGCCGGGCTTTTGCCCACTCTAATTAATCAATCAATCAATCCTTCAATTGAATGAAATAATTTACGACAGCTAGAATGAACTCTCCTACAAAAAAAAAATCTCACACCGTCACGAAGTGGGAAGTGAGAAACCTATGCAAGCTTTTTCAGTTGCGGCAAGCTTTTTTTTTTCAAGGCCGATGTTTAGGTCGCCTCCCTGGCTGCCCAGGGCTCCCGGGAACCAAAGCACGCAGTGGGTTCGGGAATCACGAACATCTGCTCACGAGTTCGACACGCTATCCGCTGAACAACAAAGGCAAAACATAACGACAAGCTTATTCGAAATTGTTCCAGTGGTCGTCAATCCGACCGATGCCGAAGAGAATTTCTCCCGGAGCTGAATAAAATCGCCTGGCGACAAAGAATAAGTACTAAGATTTACAAAAACCAACGGAAGAGGTAAAGTTTTAATACGTAAACAAACACGCGTGCATATATGACGAGGACAATGGAGTTGTAGTCTCCGGCATCGCGCAGGTGTAGGTGATGTCGCCGGACTTGCTCTGCCTCGTGGTTTGCGCAGACGCATTTCTAGCAGTATACTGTCGTAGATATAAGTTCCGAAACACTGCAGGTGTCAGTGTTCAAGTGCATAGTATTTATGCGGAATACTTTCTGTGGTATATTACTGTAATCGTCACCTCCATAATTTCTTCCACCGGTGCCATAATTACCGTAACCCATACCACCACAACCCACACCACCTACCGCAGCCCATACCACCATCACAACCCACACCGCCACAACCCACACCACCGCCACAACCCACACCGCCACAACCCACACCGCCACAACCCACACCACCACAACCCACACCACCACAACCCACACCACCACAACCCACACCACCACAACCCACACCGCCACAACCCACACCCCCACAACCTACACCGCCACAACCCACCCACCACAACCCACACCATCACAACCCACACCACTACCCATACTATCACCATCACCACCCACACCATCATTACCTACACCACTACCTATTCTCTCACAACCAGTACTAACACTACTACCACTGTCTACATCACCATTACTACTACCCCTCCACCACCACCCCTACCACCACCACCACGATGGTTCGTGCGCATCCTGCTGCGTGGCGCTGACCTCCAAGGCGAGGCGTCGATGATGATGACCCATTCTATCGTGTTGTTGGAGTCTTGATGTCACGTCTTCATCTCCGTCGGTCTCTCTGCCTCTTGCCCTCCACCGCTGACGTCACACTCGCCTCCGGTTCGTGTCGCTCGCTTGTGTGCAGGTGCCTTTGGTTACTTTTGTCCCAGGGGATTTTGGCATCTCTCCTCCGTCGCCTTTTTCAGGGTTGGGTTGTCCTTTGTATAACAAGTTTTCCTTGGTTAACAGCCCCCGCCGCCTCCGTCGCCGCTGACATCCTAGGCTAACCAGAATGTTAATGTTTTGAACCAGCGTAGTGTCCTTGTGGAAAATGGATTAACTCCTCCGCTACAGACGGGATGTCACAGAAATGAACAAAATAATAACCTGGCAGGGCAAATAGAAAAGTGCCTCGCAGTTCAGAAGGGAGTTAACCCTAATCAATATAGGATAAATGCTCCAGAAATATCTCGAAACCTCGTTAGAATTATATATATATATATATATATTATATATATATATATATATATATATAATACCTCTTGCACCTCCTCCTCTACCTCCTCTTCCTTTACTTCCTTCTACTCCTCCTTCCTCTTCTTTTCCTCAATCTCCTCTTCGTCTTCCTCCTCGTCATCCTCCTTGTCCTCCTCCTCGTCGTCCTCCTCGTCCTCCTCGTCATTCTCCACATCTTTTCCCTCCTCCTCTTCCTCCTCGTCTTCCTCTTCCTCTTTCTCCTCGTCATCCTCCTCCTCCTCCTCGTCATCCTACTCCTCCTTCTCCTCCTCCTCCTCCTCCTCGTCCTCCATGCATTCGTCCAACATCTCGTCCTCATTCTTCTCCTACCCTCCTCCTCCTCCTCCTTCCTCCTGCTCCTCCTCCTTCTTCCCTTCTCTTCTTCCTCCTCTTCTTCCTCCTCCTCCTTCCTCCTCCTCCTCCTCCTCCAGCAGATCCATCAAGGACCAGCCCTTTATAGGGCAATGATGTCACAGGGTTTGGGTGGCAGAAGCAGGAGCAAGGCTGGCTCAAGGATTGTTGTCAGGCGGAGCCCCCGAGCCCATCAACTCTGGGACAGGCGGTGCGAAGATGTTGGAAGCAATGGCCACAGCTGGTGCTACTTGATACCACAGATGGGAAAAGATGGTAGAAGGGTTTGTTGGTAGACGTTGGGTTGTTATCGGATGTTGGGCTGTTGTCAGACATTGGAAGGTATGGGGGTTTTGTGGGCCGAGTGGAAGGTTGGTCTCGCTCGCACGCAGGTGATCCCTGGTTCGAGTCTAACAGCTCCCGGTGATTTCGATTTGCTTCAGCAGTAAAAGGTCAAGAGGCAAAGGTATTCTTGCTATGGCCAAAGCCACCGGCACCTGTGCCCAGTATGCTGTGATGTCGTTGGCTTCTAGAAATATGCATCTATGGAAATTGAATGTCGCCCCAACAATGATGCGTTACTAAATTTTATCTTAATGTTCATATTATCATTATTATTATTATTTTTAATATTAATTATTGTTATTGTTAATTATTGTTCATTATTATTATTATAACAATAACAATAATAATAGTTATTTTTGTTATATTATTTTTTGAGGGGTGAGGGTGGTGAGGAGCCTACTCCAGGAGGCGCCGAGTAGCTGTGGTCGAAGCCGTCACATCTGCCCTTTTACGCGCTTCGAGAACTGCTGGGATAGGTAACATTCAATGCTAGGAATCGGATGAAATGCGGGATTCGAACCTCCAATAAAGCAAATACGAGACCGATTACGTCACCAGCAGTGGTGAGGGGAACTTCCCTTCCCCTTTTTTTAACTGAAATTATCAAAAGATATTCTGAAGGCATTTCTGAAGTGGCCGTGATATTTTCACAACCGAGAATGGTAATAGATTATGAAGGTTCCCCGATGCTGGGACGTGGGGGCAATACAAGTTTTTGTAAAAATGTCGAGACGATTTGACCAAAGAGAAACGGTAGCCAAATGTTAGTCAAGTATGTAATACCTTTTTTATCGGTTTGGGTGCCATGTACAGTAGATGAATAGAATAGTCTGGCGGCAGAAAGGACAGGAGGAAGAGTGCCACCCGGTAAGGAAGGGGGTTACCAAGAAGGAGTGACAGTGTTAGAGTTAGTAGTGGAAGTACTGTAGTTCTCTTGGTGACGTTGTAGTGATACGGATAATTCGGGAAACTTGCAGATTCCTGGATTTTTTTTTTCGGCAACTCACTCAGTGGTGGGAAGGGTGGCAGCTTCTGGTGACAGTCCTTGGTGGTATACTCAGAGGATGGTAGCTGGTGGCTGGATATGGTGGTGGTGATAGCGGTGACAGAATCTGGAGAAAGACTGATGATAGTCCCTGGTGACAAATTTTAGATGAAAACACTAGTGGAAGTCTAATGGTAGAGTCTGGTAAGAGCAGCTTCCATGTTGCTCGAGACCAGACGGTTTTTGGGAGCTGTCTGGGGTGGGAGGGGGGGAATCCCCAGACTCCTGCTGGAAGAGCAACATCATCCTGTTTTTCGAAGACTTGATCGTGAGGGGAAATTTGAAATATTGATTTTTGAAGCCGGCGCAAGGCCATCACTCTCGTCGTCTTTTTCTTCTTCTTCATCTCCGCGGATTTTAATTACTGGGAGAGAGGTTCATGGGCAACGGGGTGAAGGGGGGGGGACCGGGGGAGGCCGGGGGAGGGGGGGGGAGCACTGGGGAGGCCGTGTCGAAGATGACTGGCCCCGATCTTCTCTCTTGGAAATGATAAAGTGAACTTGTGAACTTACTCAGTGTCCGGGTGTTCAGAATGATCATTTCCTGTCCCAAGTGTAAAGGTGTGTTTTCTAAGTGATTAAGAACTATTAGTGCCCAGTCCCAGGGATAAATGAACATGTAGTCTTTATAACTGTTTGTGTATTCTTGAATGTGTATTTGTGTGAGCGTATATTCTTGTGTGTATATTTTTGTATGTGCATTCGTGAGTACAAATCTGTGTGTGTATTCACGTGTGTGTGTATTCGTGTGTGTGCATCCATGTTTTTGTGTTAGGATGCATTCGTGTGTGTGTGTGTGTGTGCATGTATATGTGTGTGTGTATGTGTGTGTGTGTGTGTGTGTGTGTATGTGTGTGTGTGTGTGTGTGTGTGTGTGTGTGTGTGTGTGTGTGTGTGTGTGTGTGTGTGTGTATGTGTGTGTGTGTGTGCACGTGTGCCCTTACATGCCCTTTACCATTTACCTAATCTTCTCTAATGTGCCCCCATAAACCTTTTACCTACCTTCTTCGCACGCCTCTGGTTGAGCCCATCCAGTTCACCATCGCGAGTGTTACGGTAATTTGCGAAAAAGTGACAAATTGTTTGCGTCTTCTGTGCAGATTCGATCGCGGGGCTTTAAGGTCACGGACAAGAGCACAAACCTAATATCCGCACCAACGAAAAGTGTGTTTGTGGTCTTCATACGCCTTTAGCAATTGAGGGCATACTACACGCTCCTCTCGTTTGCGTATTACACGTCTATCATTTTTTGCTTGTTTGTCATTCAGCCTTGGCTTTTGCCTGCGTAGTTGTCCTGCCATTTCATGGACTCGTTAATTGTTTTGCCCTTGTCCTGAGCCCAACGTCCGCTCCTAGACCAGCGATGCCGTGACACGTTCGATGCCAAGATGATTGCGCAAGAGGACCCAAGTTTAAGCCGAAGTCCTGGCTTATTGTTCTCGAACGAACAAGTCGAGTAGTAACCGCGCCTCGATCCGTTTGGTTCGTGTCGCGTAAAAAGAGGTATTCGAAACCACAGGACACGGCTTTGGTTTAATTTTATCCCAAATCGGACAATTTTTTTTTTTTTTTTTTTTTCAACGGTTAAGGGCTGCCAGATTGGGTGACGGTCGGTTAAGTGTTCGTTCAGAACGGGGTTCGTCCCTTGTTTACGTGATAGGAGTGCCACGGTGCAGTGTGACGGTGTGGGAGAAGAGGGGCCGAATGACAACAATTGGCGAAGATGAGCTGCAACAACGACGACGTCGGGTCGTGCCTCCGGACGAACCAGCTGCTTGTCCGACGCAGTTGGGGAAGGCGGCCTCTCATTGTTTCTTTCTTTACTTGTTTGTTTACATATTCGCGTTCTTTTTTTATTTATTTTTTCATTTATATGTTCACTTGTTTGTTTATTCATTTATATGTATTCATTCATTTATGTATTCATTCGTTTATTTATGTATTTATTTATTTATCTATTTATTTACTTATTTGTTTTTTCTTTCATTTATTTGTTTTATTTTTCTTTCATTCTTTCTTCTTACTTCAGCATCCTTCATCCTTCTCCTTTCTTCTCCCTTACTTTCTCCCTCCTTCCTTACTCCCTCCTTCTTCCCTTACTCCCCCATTCCTTCTCCCTTCCTTCCTCCCCATTCCTTCTCCCATCCTTCCTCCTCACCTTTCTTCCTTCCTCCTCCTTCCCTCCCCCTTCCTTCCTTCCTTCCTTCCTTTCCCCTTCCTTCCTTTCCCCTTCCTTCCTTTCCCCTTCCTTCCTTCCTTTCCCCTTCCTTCCTTCCTTTCCCCTTCCTTCCTTCCTTTCCCCCTCCTTCCTTCCTTTCCCCTTCCTTCCTTCCTTCCTTCCTTCCTTCCTTCCTACTTCTTCCTTCTTCCTTCTTTTCCCTTTCTTTCCTTCCCCCTTTCCTTTTCCCTTCCTTCCTTTCCCCTTCCTTCCTTTCCCCTTCCTTCCTTCCTACTTCTTCCTTCTTTTCCCTTTCTTTCCTTCCCCCTTTCCTTTCCCCTTTCCTTTCCCCTTTCCTTTCCCCTTTCCTTTCCCCTTTCCTTTTCCCTTCCTTCCTTTCCCCTTCCTTTCCCCTTCCTTTCCCCTTCCTCCTCCTTCCTTCCTTCCTTCTTTCCTTCCTTCTTTCCTTTCCCCCTTCCCCCCTCTTCCTTTCCCCCCTCCCTCCCTCCCTCCCCCCTTTGCTTCCTTGGCTTCCCTCTCTGAGGCACTTCTCTGGCCTCCCTCTCCCTCTGACCTCCCTCCTTCAACTCGGTGAACTTCTTTAAGAATTTTATTCTGTCCAATGACAGGCGATTTTATGCAACTGGGTTGATGTCGGAGTGGACGCTTTCCCGCTTACAGGGGTCTCGGTCGGTTGGGGGCCTCAAGGTGGGGTCCGCCCCGTCAGAAGCATAACAATGTCTGTCATTTACCAGAATAGGATTTATAAAGCGTACCACCGTGTTGAAGTGGTTAATCTCCTTCAAGCAAAGAGTCTTGCTTTAAGCTTGATAAAATCCCCTTGGGTTAGCTTAAGCATCACAGTAACGAAGATGTTAAGCTTGTTCCGTACACTGTACATGTTACGAAACTGTCGTTCTTTATCTTTACAAGCCATGGTTATCTAAATTGCAGATAGTGGCTTGATTTGAATGTAAGAGATAACGAGTCACTCGCACGAACAACGTCACACGTCTTCGAGTCCTTAGGATGCTTTGTAGTCGAAGTCGCTCTCGAACTCGAACGAACACTTAGAAGGAGACACGAAGGAACGTGCCAGGTGTTGATGGACAGGTTTAGTAACTGACGAGCTTCAGGTGTCTCCTCCACGAGTGCAGGGGACACTGTCAAGTGGCCTCGAGTAGGTGGGCCGATGCACATGGCGCTGACGTTGGTGGGAAGAGCTCTCTGGGACGTCTGGAACATATATACATATACATATATATATATATATATATATATATATATATATATATATATATATATATATATATATATATATATATATATATACAGGAGTAGTCGCTGGTTGTCCTTAGATGAGAAGGTGAAGGAAAGAAAGGAAAAAGATGAATTTGACAGAGGTCTTGGGCCTGTCGGGGGAACGAGTGTCAGCCTCTTGAGGCAGCTCCTCCAGGTGGAGGAGTTGAGGGTTCGACGGGTTCTCAAGTCCGGGGGCAGGAGAACGATTCCCTCAGACACTTGCCGCCGCCCAGGGCCACTAACTGAGGTGCCCGTCACTGGTCCCTGTGTATGTTAAGTGTTTGTGTATGTTTCTTGTATGTGTATTTGTGTATGCGCGTTGTATGTCTGTCTCGGCCTCTCTGTATCTGTCTGCCTGTCGGTCTGTCTGTCTGTCTGCATGTGTGTGTATGTGGAGAGAGAGAGAGAGAGAGAGAGAGAGAGAGAGAGAGAGAGAGAGAGAGACGGTGAACTATATATGAACCAATTTCCTTTAAGAATCATAAATAACGAGATAGACACACTTGGACAAGTGTTCCAGGATCAGGGTTGCCAACTGAACAGTGATTGCAAATACTTCCTACCTTTGCGTAAGAAGTTGGCAGTATTTAACTCTTCCATTTATTTGATATAAATTATTACATTAGTAACTATCTAGAAAATCAAGTTTCATAACGTGTAATTAGTATCAAATAACTCATTTGCTTTTGGTGCATATATTTGTTCTCTACCACGGCTTCTTCTATAAAAATTGTAATTAAGGAAGTTAGGGAACAAGGTTTTAAGAAATAATAGTTAACGCTCCAAGCATTACCTCCAAAACCCTAAATCCTAATAAAATCACTTGACGACACCCAAATACCTTCGAAGAAGTACGACATTGTAAATGTACGAACAACATGGGATTCCTCTTGCGTGTTGGTGTTCTCTACGCTGTTCTTAGTGTTTACGCATGTACGCACATACGCACGCACGGCCTCACTAAGCAACAACGCCCTTCGCTCCTATGTAAAATCTTGGCCCACGCGCCCTGTCGCTCCCTGTCGCGCCGTGTCGCCCCATGTCGCGCCGTGTCGCCCCATGTCGCGCCGTGTCGCCCCTTGTCGCGCCGTGTCGCCCTATGTCGCCACGACCGTAAACAACCATTGCCGAATTATAACCAGTTCTATGCGTTCTACAAGTGATTCTCTTCGCTGGAAATCTTTCCCCTCCCTACTGATTAATAAAGGAATGTGAGATTCATCAACATGGGAGGGTGTAGACAATGAACGTGCAATGAAATATTTAGATAGGTGCCTGTAAATGCACATGATGACAGATTCTTTTAATATTTTTCTTCGCCTATCTAACAATATCTCTTTATCTTTCCTTTCTATCTATCTATCTATCTCTACATCCTTATTTCTATTTAAATTTCTATTTTATATTGATGTCAAGAATTGTGAAAATAGAATTATCGGCGCAAACACACACACACACACACACACACACACACACACACACACACACACACACACACACACACACACACACACACACTCACATATGTACGCACACATACGTACACACGCATATACGTACACATATACACATACACACGCACATACGTACACATATACACATACATACACACGCACTTACGTACACATATACATATACGTACACACGCACATACGTATACACACGCATACGTACACACACATGTTCACACACACATACGTACACACACATACGTACACACACGTACGTACACACACGTACGTACGCACACGTACGTACGCACACAAATATGTACACACATATACACGCACATGCGTACACACATACGCATACGTACACACACACGCATACGTACACACACGCATACGTACACACACACGCATACGTACACACACGCATACGTACACACACACGCATACGTACACACGCACATGCGTACACACATACGCATACGTACACACACGCATACGTACACACACGCATACGTACACACACACACGCGTACACACATACGCATACGTACACACACACGTACACACACACAAGTGCACACGCACACATGTACACACGCATAAATACGCACCCATACGCTCACACGCACGCGCACGCACACACACACGCACACACACACGCACACAAACACTTAACAAGACTCCTCTCGCTCCATCCATCGGTGAACCTCATCACCCTTGGCACCCAAGAGTGGCAACGCCCAGCACCCCCGCCCCCTCGCCCCCTCTCTCCCTTTCCCCCGTCGCCCCTGCGTACTTCTGCTCGTCCTTTTACCCCCAACCAACAACACCCTCGGAGCACACTACGCATCGTGCGTCCTTTCGTCTCTTCCGTGAATACCATGACCTCTTGTTTCTCTCTCTCTCTCTCTACAATATATATATATATATATATATATATATATATATTATATATATATATATATATCACTCGCCCTTTCACGCTTACACATACACGTTCCGTAACATCCTCTTACAATCTTCAGTCTCCGGCCACAGCCTATACCCTTTTCTCACAATTCTCACCTGTTTTCTCATCTTTTACCCGTTTTTTTTACATCCCTTACCTATTTTCTTACCACCATCACCCGTTCTCTCTCACCCCACATCCATTTTCTCTCACCCTTCGCGACTTTTCATCACGTGACACCTTCCTTCCCAAATCACCCACACCTTACTCTCTTCCCCCAAATGTGACAACCTTCTCATCACGCCTAGCATCACTCTTCCATGACACCGCGCATCACACCCTCCCCTGACAACCCACACACTATTGCTCCCTTGTCTTCAGGCTGCCCGCCCTAGTCCTCAGGCATTTCCGTATGTTCCTAGACAACCACCCCCCCTTCTCCTTCTCCCCCTCACTCACTCCCTCTCCCCCCCTCACTCACTCCCTCTCCCCCCCTCACTCACTCCCTCTCCCCCCTCACTCACTCCCTCTCCCCCCTCACTCACTCCCTCTCCCCCCTCACTCACTCCCTCTCCCCCCTCACTCACTCCCTCTCCCCCTCACTCACTCACTCTCCCCCCTCACTCACTCCCTCTCCCCCCTCACTCACTCCCTCTCCCCCCTCACTCACTCCCTCACTCCCACTCGTTCCACACACTCCAGTTTGTTCCTCACCCTGCCATCCCCCCCCCCCCACTGCTGTCACTTCAATATCGATTTTTGTATCCAAATACTGTCTCGGATACAACATTATCTTGGTTGTAACCATAGCCATAGTTATTGTCATTAGCTTTTATTGTTTGTTTTGTCCTAGTCTTGTTTCTTTGTTTATTCATTTGTTGTTGTTTTTGTGTTGTTTTGTGTCTTTGTTTATATTCTCTACGTTCAGTCTCCAGTTGTCATCTTGTTTGACGTGATGTTCATTGTCACCTTCTAGAATACTCTGTCCATACGCATTGCCACATTGCATCTTTCATTCTGTGTCCCTTTTTTATATTCTAATATAATTTTTTATCTATTTATCTTATTTTTATTTACTCGTTTTATTCTGGTTGTCATTGACTTATTTCTTTCATTCTCTCTCTCTCTCTCTCGTATTGATATTGCTTACGTCTTCTCTTCTCTTTTTTTACTCGCTTATCTTTATCCTCTGTCTTTTCCATATTCTTTCCTCTTATCTCTTCGCTTCTCACATTGTGCTCATTGTGTTCCCACCCCATTTGCCATTGTTGCTCATTATTTACTATCCTGGCTCACCGCGGGGAGCCACTGACACGCGCGCCTTCCAATTGTCCCCGAGCGCTTGGCTGTCCAAGAGGATCATCGTTCACTGAAGATAGGCGTGAACGCCTGCATCTTTTTCGTGGTTTGATGTATCTCTCTCTCTTTCTCTTTCTCTCGTCTGGCGTCACTATGAATGAAACTATGTAGACTTCGCCACGGTGATGGATACTTCCATTCCCAGACATGAGAGAACCTCTCCCTTCCCCTCCACGATCATTTGAATAAAATAATTTGATATCTCCTTAAAAGTGCAAACCGTCGCCATTGTTTCGGCACTGCAGGGGCGTTCCTTCGTCTGGCGCCAACCAGAATAAAATCAGTTGTCTCGCATTGGCGAAGGAGGTGATCTGATCGCCGAAAGATACGTACACAATACGAGACCAAACGCGGAAGCAATTCTGACCCCTATGTCCCCTGGGGATAAGGGTGATTATACGGATTGTATGGTATCCGGAACCCTGGAATGTCGTCCGAAGAATACGTCGGATACCGGGTGGCAGTCTTCCCCGGTCTTGTAATTCGACCGGACTTTGTGTCGTGCTCAGCGTAACGTGTAACGTACTCGGGACTCACGCATACACACCCTCGGTGATGTAATCCTCTTGGCGGTGTCACACACACGCTCCTTTTTTGTGGGTTTCCTTTCTCATTCAATGTTTGTTTTTTTCCCAAGTTCGTACGCCGATGCTCGTTTTGGTTTTGAATAGGAAAGCTGTACTTTGGGGCTATAGGATCCTCTTTATATATATATATTGATTTATCCACTCATTTACTTGCTTATTTTCTTATTTCCTTATTTATTTCACTTTTTTTACCCCCTTCAACACAGTGATACACTTCATAGATTTTGTTCTGCCTAATGACATACGATATTATTCAGCTGAAGAAGCCTTCGTTTTCCTTTTTTTTTGTTTTTAACTTTTTTCAGCGTTTCTTTTTCTTCTTGTTACGATACAGTTAATGTAAAACTGGCAACCTTTAGCAGCTTCCACATTTTAGTGTTGCCGTATTGAAGGGGTAAGGGACCCACGAAGTTGCTGATGGGCCCTGAGTTCGGAAGTCTTAAGTCAGAACAAAGAAAAAGAAAAATAGAAAAAATAAATTAATCAATAGGTATATAAACGAAAGGGTACCACGGGAATGAACAGAATGGCCAGACGGAATAACAAGAAAGGAAAAAATCACCTAGTAATTAAGGGGTCAAGACTCATATTTGGTGAGTTGGTGGTACTGGCCAGGTGCACACATCCCCCTGGAGGGCGGGCGAGCCATACCATCCCGCTAGTCGGACATTTGACCACCTGCTGCACTGGGGATACCCCCGGCTACGCTGTTTGAAATGCCACGCGCGCATTGACCCGAATGTTATGTGTGCGCTACCTCTATGGTACTTACCTGGTCCAGGTTTTGCAGATGGCACCGTCACACTGCGACAGAAACACTGTGTGTGTGTGTGTGTGTGAGAGAGAGAGATATTTACCGTTCACCATGGTCTTGGATCACGTGTTGGACTCGTGATCGACAGCTATTTACCTCCCGGGTGAGAGCTCAGAGCTCGTATATGATCTATGGGTAATACTGTGACTTGACACACACACGCCCAACTCCCCGCCCACGAGAGTTGGAGTAACAACTCGCGGCGCAGTGATACTAGAATTATTTCAGCCCTGTGTGTGTGTGTGTGTGTGTGTGTGTGTGTGTGTGTGTGTGTGTGTGTGTGTGTGTGATTCCTATTAAAGTTTGTCTTGTTATTATCACTTAGTAAATAACTGAAAGCGCCATAAGTGATTTTTCCCAGGAGTTTTCTCTCTTTTATTTTACGTTGTTTACTCGTCCTACCCATTCGTTTCTTCTGCATAATTTCAAGAGATCTTTTATTTAGGGAAAATGATACACTTGTAAGGAATCCTTAATCCATTGTGAAGTGTTGTCGAATTTGTAGATTATTATCAGACTAACGACAAATAAATTCACTCGGGGAAAATTAAATCCCTTACCGAAATGACCAAAAGAAATCAGATTTTTTTTTTCTGATCGAGACCACAAAGAAAGAAAAGAATAATTTTTGGGTGGTTACGGTAACTGCTACAAACGTAACAACAATTTCGTTTTACGGCTCGTCGATGTCTCAGGGCGTATCTGTGAGGGGCACCGACGAAGATCCTGGCTGCCTTACCCTCAGCCCAATAACTGGACACGTGCAACAGTGATCCTTGCAGATCGACGGCATGGTGGGCGCGTCTGCAAATGGGAATTCGGCGAGGTGAGGTTCCTCCAGCGTGCCGACTACTCCCACGCGCCAAGATCCTCCCGAGCCGCGTCGTCAGGGTCTTCAGTGTCGTCACGTGACCCAGAGGTGAGGTGAGGTTGTGGCAACGGAGGTGAGGACCCCGCCCCTCCTGCAGGCGTTGCAGGATTTCACACCATCCGGTACCTCCCCCATCCACTTCCCTTACCAACACCCCTTTCCATACTTCCCTTTGCAATTCTTTCCAGTCTTGCCTCCCTTCCTCCTTCCTTCACTCCCACTTTCTCCCTTCTGCCCTCTCCCCTCCTTCCCTCACTCTCCTTTTTCTCCCTTCATTTCCCTTCTTCTTTCCTGTCCTCCCTCTTACATCCCTTTTCTATTGTCCCTTCCTCTCGTGTTTGTCTGTCCTGTTGGTTCCGATCTTGCCTGGTACCACGTGGCCCAGTGTTCGAGTCCAGTGATTCCTTGTAACTGATGTGCCCTGGCAACCCTCCCCACCTATGTCCCCCATTCCCCCTATGTCCCTCACTCCCCCTTTGTCCTCCACTCCCCCTTTGCTCCCCACACTCCCTCTGCTCCCCACACTCCCTCTGCTCCCCACACTCCCTCTGCTCCCCACACTCCCTCTGCTGCCCACACTCCCTCTGCTCCCTACACTCCCTCTGCTCCCCACTCCCCCATTGCTCCTCACACTCCCTCTGCTCCCCACACTCTCTTTGTTTCCCACACTCCCTCTGCTCCCTATGCTCCCTATGCTCCCTACACTCCCTCTGCTCCCTACACTCCCTTTGCTCCCCACACTCCAATTGCTCCCCACATTCCCTTTCACCCCACATTCCCTTTCTCCCCACACTCCCTTTCTCCCCACACTCCCTTTCTCCCCACACTCCCTTTCTCCCCACACTCCCTTTCTCCCCACACTCCCTTTACTACCCATTCCCTCTTCGCCGCCACCCTCCCCCCATGCTTACACCCCACACAGCTCCCCATACGTTCCCTTTTCCCCCTTCCCTCCTCCCCATGTTTATACCCCATACACTCCCACCCTATACCTCCACCTCCACCTCCACCTCCAACCCCTACCATATCACTTTGCGTAGAGGTTCCTTCGTACACACAGAGCTCAGAAGTGGAGGCGAGTTGAAGTCTTGAAGAACCTCAGGGGACGCAACGGGCCCCTCGCCGATCGCTCATTCTGTCCGTCCGCGATCGAGACAAAGCAAAGAATGAGCCCGGCCCTTGGGCGCAGCCGAGGACAAAAGGAGGTTCACTCTCGGATTAGCTATTTTCCGAGATTAGATCCCATTGTTGGAACGACATTTCAGTCTAGCTGACGGTCGAGGATTGTTGTTCAGTTTGAGTAGTTCAGTTTGTTTAGTTTGTCAGTTTATCTTGTTTCAGTTCTGATTGTTAAGTTTGTTCGGCTCGTTCTGTTTAGTTTGTTCAGCTCGTTCTGTTTAGTTTGTTCAGTTTGTTTCAAAGTGTTCATTTATCAAATCGTAGTCTTGATTCGCATGAGACTTCATAACCTTTTATCTCGTGCGGGGGGCGAGTTACACGGGGATGAATAGAATAGCCTGGCGGCAGCAAGACTATAAGGAAATGGGCCACCCGAGACGTAAGGGGTTAGTTGATAGATGCTATAGCCCCTTCGTTACCAGGTGGAAGCGCGGAGGTGGATGAAATCACCCGACGGCAGTCAGAAAAGGAGGAAAAGTAACACCCGGAATGGAAGGGGTCGAAACCACGAGTGAGTTGCTGCAGTTCCGAGTTAAGGTTATGTTGTATAGTTTTTGTTCTTTCGTTCATTTTTTTGTGTATGCATTTCATTTAATCTCTGCGTGCGCTCAAGTACGTACACACGCGCGCGCACACACACACACACACACACACACACACACACACACACACACACACACACACACACACACACACACACACACACACACACACACACACACACACACACGTGCACATACACACACGTACACAAGGACACACACGTACACACACACACACACACACACACACACACACACACACACGTGCACATACACACACGTACACACACACACACACACACACACACACACACACACACACACATATATATATATATATATATATATATATATATATGTATATACACATTATACACGAGTATATTATCTTGGGTCGAGGTTTCGTCGTTTATCAGGTGAAACTCGATCCACGAAAGGACTGGAGGAGGAGGAAGAGGAGGAACGGCTCACAGGTCCTCGTTGTTCGAGGCCTCGCCCGGTGTGGAAGATTTTTTTTGTTTTCGTAAATATTTATCTCCAACACACGAAAGGCTCTCGGACGAGGCCTATTCGTGAGGGGCGTTCGTAGGAGTTGCTGTGAAACGGATGACGTCAGAGTTGTTGTTTGTTGTGATGTCGTTTTGTGTTTTCTTCCGTAAGCACGGGGCCGATTATCAGCTGCCTGAAGTGATTGTCATTAATCTATGCTATTCGAGAATATATTGGGGAAAGATGGCGGCCATGTCATCAGCTGAACGTGCCTTGGCCTAGTTGTTTACTTGACTATTTATTAATTCACTTCTTTATTTATTTATTTATTTATTTATTTATCTATTTGAGGGGGGGCGGATACGTTTTTGCCAATACGCATTTGCGTATGAATGAATCGAACGTAGGCGATGCAACTCGAACAAGAATGGCATATTTGTATGCACACCACCACTGTGAAGTTTCGACATTAGCATGCATAATTAAAGCATTGCGATCAATCACCCACGGGTCACCATATATAGAGACGACTAGATTATATACGTATCCAAACTGGGCTAAATGTTCATAAATCATCTGGTCCTGGCGCCTTACCCATCTTCAGCCCAGTCGTCGTCGTCGTCGTCGTCGTCTCCGTCGTGGACTTGTTTGTACGAGTGTAAATATTAAATCTATTAAGAGTTCGGCTGTTTCACCCTATCAGTTTTACCACTGATCTTATTTTCTATTACTTGTTCTATTTATTTTTATTCTACATAATTTCATTTATGTTTTTATTAAGAGTTCGGCTGTTTCACCCTATCAGTTTTACCACTGATCTTATTTTTATTCTATATCATTTCATTTATGTTTTTATTTTTATTTCATTTTTTGTCCTGGTTGATGCTCAGCTATTTTATTCAGCTATGGAATAGATTGGAATGCCGTTTACCAAAACATAATCAGCAAAAAAGAGATGAAGAGTTAACTAAGTTAGACCTTCACATAATGGATCTGAGGACAAAGGGTAAAGGTGAATAGAATAGTGTGGCGTTAGCCAGAATAGAGTAAATAAACTAGAGACCACTTCAGTATATCTAATGGAGAAAGTGGTAACTATCACAACAAAAGCTGTACTGTGAGGTGGGCGTAAACTTAGTGGTCCCTCTCAGGACCAGCCTACCCTGTGTGGGACGTGGGTGCGTATGATTTGGTAGGAGGGTTCCTCAGGGACATAGCGCACGAAGAAGAGTGCAAAGGAGTATTTACTTAGTTGATCGATATGTATATTTCAGGAGTTATCTTTGATGGGTGTTTGTAGGGGTATTTTTTCCGGCAATAACTAGCGCTTCTAGCCTTGGGGACAATATTGCTCCGAAGAGGTGGAGTCAGAATTGGTTAGAAATTTCAGAAGAGCAGAACTGAGGGATAATAATAGTAATAATAATAATAACAATAATATTAATAATAATAATTAATAATTGGTAATGAAAATAATTAAAAATGAATGAAAAAGAAATTAAATGAATGAATAAATAATAATAATAAGAAGAAAAAGAATTGTCTGTATTCTTTATTTGTGCGCAGGTGGCGTAAGAGGAAGCATGCTGTTCTCGCATTCACTTAGTTATAGGTTCGAATCCCACATTCCTTTCCTATTCCCAAGAGTGAATAGTACCTTCCCCAAACAGTCCAAGCGCATAGGACAAAGGTGACGGCTTCGGCCGCATCTACGCGCCTCCTGACGTAGGCTTATCACCTTATTTTATTTATTTATTTATTTATTTTTGTGGAGATTAGTCTGAAATCATAAAAGACTACAGCGTGACTCTGTTCCGTAAGGGTATCACTAAAACGCCCCCCCCCCCCTGAAATATTGACTGCATGAAATTTATGCATCCAATACCACATACGGGACGGGTGTGGGCGTGTTCACATGTAAATGAAATATGAACAGATAACTCCGTAAATGTTGAACAACTTTTGTGTGCCCGGTTTCAATGAAATGTTGTCTTTTGGTTGAGGCGAGACGAAGACAAATGATGATACAAAAGATTTTTCTTCGTTTCATTTTTATATCGATTTCACCCTGTGACCCAGAACGAAGAAAAAAGAAGAAAAAGTGTGAATTCGTGTCAACAACAAAACACAATTAGGACTCGTCTTGTGGAAATTTAATATGGTGTGTGATTCATCAAAGTGGTCTTGGATCATTTGCTGGACTCGTGATCGACAGATATTACATTCTCGGATGAGGACTCAGTTCATATATCTACGGGTAATACTGTGACCTTTTACCCACACTATATACCCAACCCTTGCTCAAGGAAGGCAGTAATGGTTTGTAGTATTAGTGGAAGCTTTCACGCCGTGGGTAGGGCGCGAACTCTGTGCTGCAGCAAGCAGGGCTGTCTGCGACACAATCCACTAGCAAGCCGTGTGTGTGTGTGTGTGTGTGTTTGTGTGTGTGTGTGTGTGTGTGTGTGTGTGTGTGTGTGTGTGTGTGTGTGTGTGTGTGTGTGTTTTGTGTGCAATGTATGTAATGTATGTGCATGTAATACATGAAATGTATATATGGATGGATGGGTGTAATGTATTTGATGTATGTATATATGTATGTATGCATGGGAGAAATCATGAACTCCAACTGCCGCGACGAAATATTAACCGATTATGGAGACGCGACTTGACGAATGACCTCAGGAGGCACGGCATCCCGGTGCATCTCTTGATTTTATGTGAATTATTCTTCGGCATTATTAGACATGGACACGGAGGAACATCCTGAAGAGAAGGAAACGGGGGTCCTCCCTTCCTTGGACAACGAGGGGATGCCGACGACGATTCTTCGGCATTTGTAAGACGGTCGTTCAAAATACCACGGTTCCTTCAAAAACACAAACAAGATGGAAATTTAAGGAAAAAATTCGTCGGCTCTCTCTTCTCTCGGTTGCCTGATTTTGTAGCAAGACATTATGAATAATTTTTTTTTTTTTTTTTTTTTTTTTCTGAGGTTGTCTTTGGTTAGTATCATCACATGAAAACAAAGTGCCGAAGAACTATTCCCAGTTGTACGAGTATTTCAGCTTGTCCATTACTTGGGTCTTGTTGACAAATGAACTTTGGTCACTTTAAACATACCGTAGTATATATATGATCATTTTTATTCGTGTTTCGTTTTGTAATTATCACCCGAGTTCCAGGAGATCCTGATAAGTTGAACAGAATTATCTAGCCATAACCAGAGCAAAGTCCTTAAAAACAACAAATATCATAATCACGCCTTTTTTTAACTATACACAAGTTAAATAAATCCCCTTAGCCTTGGCACAAAACTCTTGCATTGTACAATGTACCACATTATCCCTGTAAATAGGTTAATACGCCTGGCCTTAATCTCGAAAAAGGGCTCTTTTCGTGGAACGTATCCCCTCCAGGATTTCTTTAACAATGGGTCCCCGCATCACTTCTTGCGCTCAAGTATGACCCAGCAAACACGCACAGCCCTCCCTGACGCCCGCAGAGATGAATGGCGTGCATGTGGCGTGACGCTTACCCTTGCACCCTCGTACACACTGCCACGCTCGCCACACGCCCACGATACACGCCTACATCTCGAGCTTTTGTCAACATGTCTCTATCTTGTATTCACGGGTGATGTGTGCGTGTGTGTGAGAGAGTCCCTTTGGCCAGGCGATCCGTCCAAGTTTGCGTCTTTTGTGCGGTTTTGTTGCGATTGCGAATCGGAGATAGTCGGGTGTTTGCGGATGATGTGATCTCTGTGCCTTATGGGAGTGAAAAGGGTTCTTTGTAGTGCAACATTATAATACCCGGGCAGTCGGACATGTGTCCGCCTTCTTGTACCGACTTCGTCTTCCTCTTCTTCCTCTCGTCGTCGTTATAGTCGTCCTCCTCCTCCTCTACCACCACTACGTCGTCCTCTTCCTCCTCCTCCACCATCACCACGTCCTCCTCCTCCTCCTCCTCCTCCCCCCCACCACGTCTCCTTCCTCCTCCGCCTCCACCACCACCACCACCACATCTTCCTCCTCCTCCTCCTCCTCCTCCTCCTCCACCACCACCACCACGTCCTCCTCCTCCACGTTCTCTTCCTCCAAGTCCATTCCTCCTCGTCCCCCTCCTCCTCCACGTTCTCCTCCCCCTCTTCCTCCTCCCCCTCTTCCTCCTCCCCCTCTTCCTCCTCCCCCTCTTCCTCCTCCCCCTCTTCCTCCTCCCCCTCTTCCTCCTCCTCCTCCTCTTTTTCCTCTTTTTCCTCTTTATCTTCCTTTCCCTCCTTCTCACTTCCTCCTCTTACTCTTCCTCTTCCTTTACGATTTACCCCACTTACTCCTCCACCCCATTTCCTCCTTTTACTCCACCTCCTCCGTATCCATCTCCAGCTCCTTTACTAATCGATATTACCCGGTGATTAGGTGCTTCGGTGAGATGGCGGCACCCTTCTCCTGCCTGTTGGCACTCTGGACACGTTCCAGACTGGAAATCGTGTTTACGTTCTTGTTCCGCTTAACGCAACTTCATTAGCTCAAATCCATGGGTTTCAGGAATTTACTAGTTTATTCTGCCTGCCGCCACTTCATTTTATTCAGCTGAGGGAAAACTTCTAACTGCGCGGAAGGATTAGAACTGATCTTGAGATTAATTCGATCAAGGGAAAATGGGATTTTTTAGTGATATCCCTATAAACTAGAGTTACTCAGCATTATGACTGGAGACTAGTTTTCACTCAGGAAGAAGATATGATAATAATTTATGTTTCTATAACCACTCTTTTCGGCTATGTCAGCTACACCACTTCTGTGACACCACTTCTGTGCGATATTGTCCCCATTGATAGAAGCGCTGGTTCTTGTTGTCAAAATACTTCTCTAAATCTGATGTGAGAGTTGATGTACCCCGGTGTTGGCAGGTGATGAATGAGATCGCCTAGCGAAACAAGAATGAAAAAAGTTGAACCTTTTTTTTTTTTTTTTATTGTTAGAGGCTAAACTAGTTGATCACTGTGGCCCTGTACGGATTGTTCTCTTGTTCGAAATCCCCAGAATTCGGAATCTCCAGTATTCGGAGATCTCCAATACTCAACACTAAATACCCTTTTTGGACACGGCACCAGGCATATTAGAACGCTGGAGAATTTTCTGAATATTAGAGTCTGAATAGGGAGAATTGTCCGAGTTGTAATTAGCCACGAGGAGACCAAGTTAGACTCGAGCGAAGGCATTCAAGTTTTTGTGACAAGAAGGCGCTGCGGTGATAATGATGAGGAAGAGAATGATGATGATGATAATGATGATAGCGATGATGATGATAGGGATGATGATGATGATGGTGATGAGGATACCCTCATGGGACAGAGGCTGCTCTATCGTGGTTATTTCAGTTTTGACAACTTGTACATGAAAACAATGCAGTACATATAATGTATGTAAGTGCCCTTTCATTGTTTTAGTACTCAAGTTTATAGTTGTGTTGAAAAATATAGGGATCATAGAAAGTTTTTGAAGGGTTATGGGAACCTAACTGGATCCTAAAATGTCCAGGAATCGGGCTGTAGGAGCGTAGAAGCGTAATAGAAGTGGGCGTAAAGGACAGTAGGCGTAGGGCGTAGGGAGTAGGGGAAGTCTTCGGGGGAAAGGGCGTAGTTCGGGCGGTGCTTATGCGTTGCTGTCCAGGGAGGAGCTACTACTACAGGGCTTTCGGTTCACGCCCACACTGCCTGCCGTTGTGTGTGTGCGTGCGTGTGTGTGTGTGTGTGTGTGTGTGTGTGTGTGTGTGTGTGTGTGTGTGTGTGTTTGTGTGTGTGTGCGCGCGCGCGTGTGTGTGCGTGTCTGTGTCTGTGTCTTTGTGTCTCTGCTTGTCTACCTATCTCCGTCGTTCTGCCTTTGTGTGTATGTCTGTGTGCATGTATCTGTGTCTGTCTGCCTGTCTGAGTCTGTCGGTGATGTATGGGTGTGCGTATGTTTAGTGTGCAGATGCGTTTGTGTGCACGTGTGTGTGTGCACGTGTGTGCGCGAGTGCATATGTGTATATGCGTAGGTTGATGGAACTTGCAGCTCTGCAGCCGAGCAAGTGTTGTACACCTTAACGCTCCCTTAGCCAGAAGCAGAGGAATATCTATCTTCAGCACAATGACTGCAATCCTACTTTCCTTTTTCTCACACCTTCTCACCATACTCCAGGTAGGGCAGTTGCCTTGTCAGTTGTGACGCCTCGCAAAGATTCCCCATTGGGTTCGATCTCTGTGCCTCTCTTCTTCATCTTCTATCGTCTCCATTGTCTCTCCTCTCGTTTCTATTGCTTCTCTGATTCCCTCCTTCCATCTTTTCCTGGGTCTCTCTCTTGGCCTTGGCCCTCTCGGTGCCCAGAGGTATACCTTAAGAGTGTACCTTTCTCTGTCCATTATTCTAATTAAATCATCTACCGACGGACTAAATAATGCGTAGGTGGTCGAGTCGCAGACTTGGGATGGCCCCGGAATGAGTGAAATCCTCTGGTGGATCAAGTTGCATTCCGCGTGTACGTGATATGTATTGGAGTAATGTGGATGTACGTATTGGTTTGGTAGTGATGTGGGTGTTTTTGGTTATGAAATGTGGAGTGTGGATGTATTTCTCTCTCCCTCTGTGTGTGTGTGTGTGTGTGTGTGTGTGTGTGTGTGTGTGTCTGTGTGTGTGTGTGTGTGTCTGTGTGTGTCTGTGTGTGTCTGTGTGTCTATGTGTGTATGTGTGTGTACATATACTAGTTAATGGTGAAATCAATTGACCCAAAGGAACCAGTGTTCAACTAGTGTTTCTCACCAATTGGGACGGATTCCACAGTGCCCCCCCACCTTCCCGAACCCCAACGTAACCAGCGGTTACCCAAAAGCAGGTAACCGGTTGACCAAACCTCATTTACAGAGCTGAATTTGTGGTCATTGCTGGGTGTGGGCACTGGATTAGTGCGGCTCTGAAGAGAAGTCCCGTTATTTGTTGTTCTTTTTTTCTTTTTTTCTTTTTTCTTTTTTTCTCCCTCTTGTTTATCTTTTCCCTCTTTTCTTTCTTCGTTTTCTTTTTCTTCTTCCTTTGTTTCTTTTCTTTTCTTTTTTCATCTTTCCTTCTTCCTTTTCATCTTTTTCTTCATACAAAGAGCAGACCCCCCCCCCCCCCGAACGGGATCTCCTTCGATCGAAACCCGTCCTGGGAGTTACTCCATCAAAACGAATTGGCATGGAGTGGTATCTGCTTCAACAAGATCTATAGAGCCCGCCCCCGTGCGGGAGAAGTTGAGCGACGTACTGTGCGCTGTCTGTGGTCTCTTTTCTCTCCGCGATCAGCGAGTGCTCCCGAGTCTCCTCGGTGGTGGGTTCTGCCCGCGAACTCGTCCACGCCTGCTTGTTGCTTCTTCGCGTGCCTTGGTGCATTGTTTATGGGCTCCCCACATGGACTGGGAAGAGTGGGAGGAAGAGGAAGAAGAGGAGGAGGAGGAGGAGGAGGAGGAGGAGGGAGGAGAGAGGGAGGGAGGTGGTTGGTTGGTTGTGGTTGTGGGGTGGTTGGTTGGTTGTGGTTGTGGTGGTGTTAGCCCCACCTCCCTCTGCTACCACCACCACCGTTGGCGTCGTTGTCTTCATCATCGTCGTTGTTGTTACTCGGGTAACCAGAATCGGTGGCAATCACTGGTGAATGAGGTTACTGATTTCTTGGTGGTAGAGGAACTGTGGTGAAAGTTGTGTAAGCCCTTCGATCGGGTGATAATAAATATAAATGAATAAATAAATGAACAAATAAATAAGTGATTAATAGACATGAACGGGTAAATGGATATATATGAAATCCGCGAAGGGTGCCAGTAGATCCAAGGGGTTTGTGATTTTATTGCTTTGGGTTTTTATACTAGGCGTTATTCTCACTCATTTTGATAAAGAAGTACTTGATAACATATCTTGTTAGTGATTTAGAGGATTTAGCGTGTTTATACGTGGAAATATTACCGTGAATAGACTCCCTAGAGATTATAAAAAAAAAAAAATAAAACTAGCGACGACACACACAATAATCTCAAGTACTCTTGCATATTTAGGTGTTAGGAGTGATACTCAACATTGCCCTATTCTTTCTTCCTTCTTTATGTTGTGTTCTTATCACCCTTCAGGAACGAAGGTTATAGCCAGTGTCGATAAATTGGTTTCTTTTTTCTCTTCCTCAGGTACGTGTGTGTCTGTGTTGAGGCAAGCACTCAGCGGTAGCAGCGTACAGGTATGACTTTTACGAGCGCTCGTTGACAGGCCGCTTGCTGAGCCTAGTATATGCGTTCCTTTGGTTGCTCTAGCACTGTATATACTGAATATGTATATGTATGCACTATATATATAATATATATTATATGTATTATATATATATATATATATATATGTGTGTGTGTGTGTATGTGTGTATATATATGTATATACATATGTATACATATATATAATATATATATATACAAATGTACATATAGATATAAACATGTGTGTATACTGTATCTCTCTCTCTCGCTCTCTATCTGTGTGTATGTGTGTGTGTATGTGTGTGTGTGTGTGTGTGTGTGTGTGTGTGTGTGTGTGTGTGTGTGTGTGTGTGTGTGTGCGTGCATGTTTACATAATTGTATTACCTAATTGTGATATACAGGATCGGGGTTACGCTGGTACGGCCCCGTCTCTGTAGCCCCGGTGGTCAAACTTACCCACTCGTTCATATTGTTCACTTGCACTCTGTCTTCTCCCTGCCATCCTAAAATCCATGCGTGTATATGTTTGTGTGTGTGTGTGTGTCTGTGTATATGTGTATGTATGTCTGTATATATGTGCGTGTGTATGTGTGTGTGTGTGTGTGTGTGTGTGTGTGTGTGTGTGTGTGTGTGTGTGCGTGCGCGCGTGTTTGTATGTGGTTGCGCGTGTATGTGTGTGCCAGTGTGCGTGTGTCTGTGTGTGTCTGTGCACGTGCGTGCATGTGCGTGTTCGTGTGCGTGTTCGTGTACGTGTGAGCACGTGCGTGCGTGTGCAATTGCAATTTCTTTCTTACTGGTAATCCTGAAGCTGTTCCCGTACACCACAATACTGTATTTCCTTTCAATCATTATTTTCATTGACTCTCGCAAGAAACTTTATTATGTCGTTCGAGTTGTTTAATAAGAACGGGACCGTTTTCTATGTCACCGGGTTAGAGGGGCAGAGAAAGGGGAACAGTCACCGGTTGCTGTCAACTCTACATTGGTGGAAATGCGGAGAAAATAAAATCGGAGTTCGACAGAAGTACTCGAAGTCCGAACAGGAGAATGACGGTCAGCATTTTGTGTCTGCAGATACACACACGCACGCACACACGCAGACACACACACACACACACACACACACACACACACAAATACACACACACGCGCACACACACACACACGCGCGCACACGCACGCACGCACGCATACACACACGCACGCACACACGCACACACACATAGAGAGAGAGAGAGAGAGAAAGAGAGAGAGACTGAGAATTGTATTTCACGAGACTACACCCGCCGATTATGATCCAATTAGCTGCTGCCCTAATAGATTATCGCGACTTTCGGGACCAATCACGAAAGCTTGTGGGCTCTGACGTCATGGAAGGGGCGTGGCTATTTCTGACTCGATAGTTTGAAGAGGACCCTCGACTGATGGAAAAGCCAAACTTGGCCTAAGATCACCAGCATTGAGCCAAAACAAAACATACAAAGTCTGACACTGTATTGGAACTGTTGGGTCCTTTATATAAGATGCTGATGGTTATGTAGTGTGGGGCGATATGTGGTTAAAAGTTTGTTCCTTCGATTTATTGACCCTAATTTGTAGCCATTATCTATTCATGGAACGCTAACTGCCTCTTGTTCAGTAAAGGTTTTATGTATTGTATGTATGTATGATCAACTAGTTAAGATGATCACCAGGTGACTAAAATGCAACTATTACCTTTAATTTTTCTTTTGTAGTAGCAGCAGCAGTAGTAGTAGTAGTAGTAGTAGTAGTAGCAGTAGATAGTAGCAGAAGTAGTAGTAGCAGTAGATAGTAGCAGAAGTAGTAGTAGCAATAGTAGCAGTAGTATTAGTAGCAGTAGTAGTGCGGACCTTTTGATGTGCGGAGATTTCTCATGACCGAATAAAATCGTGTGGTATTAGCCAGAATGAAGACCTTAAAGGCAACAGCACTCCTCCTTACTGTGTCGTCTTCGACCTTGGGTGGTCACTTGCATAGAGCATGGAAAGCCGATGTGGAGGGGGAAGGGGGGGGACTCGTCAGGTCTTCTTATCAGATGACCCCTGCGAGATCGTCGTCGCCTTCTTCAGGAGGCTGGGTATTGTATATTCTATCTTGCTCTATTTTATTTTATTTATTTTATTATTTTGTCGGCTTATGTATTAGTTTATTTATTTTGTTTGAAGATAAATGCGGGTAAAAGTAAGGTGATGACATGTACACGGGGAAAAAGTGGCAGCAGACTGGAAGTGAGTAGAGAGGAAGACTAGAGGAAGTGGATAGTTTTAAATATTTGGGTGCGAATGTAGCGGGAAAGGGAGGAGTAGAGGTGGAGGTAGAATGTCGATTGAGAGAAGCAAGTAAATGCCTTGAGGGGTTAAAAAGTGTAATGAGAAATAGCCATTTGAGAATGGATGCTAAGAGGAGATTGTATGAAGGAGTGATTGTGCCGACAGCATTGTATGGGGCAGAAACATGGAACATTAGAGAGGAAGAGGGAAGGAGTTTGAATGTGTTTCCTGAGAAGTATGATAGGGATTACTAGGCTGGATAGTGTGAGAAATGAGTAGGTGAGGAGGAGAACGGAGGTGGAAAGGGAGTTGGGAGATAGGGTTGATGAAAGAGTATAGGGATGGTTTGGACACGGAAAGAATAAGTGAAGAAAGATTAGTAAAAGAGGTGTGGAAGGCAAAGGTAGGAAGAGAGAATACAAGGGGGCGACCAAGGATGAGATGGATGGATTAAAAGGGGCATTGGGAAAGAGGGGAATGTCTGTTTAGGAAGGACGGGAGAGGACAGAAGATAGGGGTGAATGGAGAAGGGTTGTGTATGGATGATGCTGTGATGCATGAAAGGGAGTGGGTGGGGGATGGGGTGTGAGATAGTATGTGTGAAAAATTGACGCAGCCCGAAGGGATTTCTCCCCGTCTTCTCCATTTCTGCATGAGGGGACGGAGAGGAGGGGTCGCCGATTTAATGAAGCGGCCTTGCTGTGGATGTGCTGTATTTTGCGACACTGCTCCTGACTTGGGGCAGTGGGCGAGATGCAGCGATGACCCGTCATCCAGGAGGAGCCAAGAAAAGAAGGAGGGAGGGGGTGAATGGGAGTGGAGTATGTCGGGATGGAATAGGTAGGAGTGGATTTTATGCCTTTGTTGTTTTGGTTCCTTTCTTGTAAGAGGGGAAAAAGCCTTTGGTATATGTATGTTATTCTATTTTATTTACTTAATCATTTATTTCTTTTATTTATCTATTATTATTCTTACTATTTCCGTTTACGCTATTTCCCATACAAAAGGGAAAAAGCTCTTGATATCTAGATAGATCTGTTTATGCTTTGTATCAACACTAAGGCACCTGGTCTGGATGGATGCCATGCAGAATGTCTGAAAAAGGGAGGTCAAGTGATGGTGGACTGGTTGGTGAGGTTATTTAATGTTTGCTGGAGAGAGGGTAGAGTACCGGAGGACTGGAGGAGTGCCTGTATAGTTCCTCTTTACAAGGGAAAAGGGGACAAGTGTGAATGTAGTAGTTTCAGAGGGATTAGCTTGTTAAGTGTAGTTGGGAAGGCTTATGGGAGGATCTTGATTGAGAGGATTAGGAGAGGAACAGAAGGAGTAATTGGTGAGGAACAGTGTGGATTTAGGACAGGTAGAGGTTGTGTAGATCAGATCTTTGTGGTAAGACAGATATGTGAGAAAGCTATAGGAAAGGGGAAGGATGTTTTTTGGGCTTTTATGGATCTGGAAAAGGCTTATGATAGGGTAGACAGAAAGGCACTGTGGGAGGTTATGCAGATTTATGGGATAGGAGGAAAGCTTTTGGGAGCTGTCAAGAGTTTTTATGAGAGTAGTAGAGCTTGTGTCAGGATTGGAAATGGAGAGAGTGAGTGGTTTGAGGTAAAGGTGGGACTTCGTCAAGGATGCGTTATGTCGCCCTGGCTGTTCAACTTATACATGGATGGGGTGGTGCGAGAGGTGAATGCAAGGGTAGTGGGTCAAGGATTGGAGATGGTTAAAGAAAATGGAGAAAAGTGGGAGGTGAGCCAGCTGTTGTTTGCGGACGACACTGCGCTTGTGGCAGGATCGGAGGAGGGATTGAGGAAGTTGGTGGCAGAGTTTGGGAGAGTGTGATAGAAGAAAGCTAAAGATAAATGTGGGTAAAAGTAAGGTGATGAGATGTACAAGGGGTGAAAGTGGCAGTAGACTGGAAGTGAACATTAAGGGAGAGCGACTGGAGGAAGTGGATAGTTTTAGATACTTGGGTGCAAATGTAGAAGGAAAAGGTGGAGTGAAGGTGGAGGTAGAATGTAGATTGAGAGAAGCAAGTAAATGCCTTGGTGGATTAAAGAGTGTAATGAGGAATAGACATCTAGGAATGGATGCAAAGAGGAGACTGTATGAAGGAGTGATTGTGCCAACAGCACTGTATGGGGCAGAAACTTGGAACATAAGAGAGGAAGAGAGAAGGAGTTTGAATGTGTTTGAGATGAGGTGTCTGAGAAGTATGGTGGGGGTTACTAGGCTAGATAGAGTGAGAAATGAGGAGGTGAGGAGGAGAACAGGGGTGAAAAAGGAGCTGGGAGATAGGGTTGATGAAAGAATATTAGGATGGTTTGGACACATGGAAAGAATGAGTGAAGAAAGACTAGTAAAAGAGGTATGGAAGGCAGATGTGGAGGGAGTGAACATGAGGGGACGTCCTAGGATGAGGTGGATGGATGGGGTGAAGGGGGCTTTGGGGAAGAGGGGAATGTCTGTTGAGGAAGGACGGGAGAGGACGGAAGACAGAGGTGAGTGGAGAATGGTTGTATATGGATGATGTGATTGCATGAGGAGGAATGGGCAGGGGGGATGGGTGGTGAGATGGTATGTGTGAGCAAATTTTGACGCAGCCCGAAGGGATTT
>NC_134792.1:40104900-40112400 GCF_046742065.1 Oratosquilla oratoria | reverse complement strand
GCGTGCGTGTGTGTGTGCGTGCGTGTGTGTGTATGTGTGCGTGCGTGTGTGTGTTTACACAAATGTGTATATGTATGTATGTATATACGGTATGTATACACACTATGTCCACGCTAAGTTATGGATTACACTGTTTACAATATTTTATCAATGTATGTACACATTATATATACACAAGATTATTCTCGCACATACACGTATATTAGCTGACATTAATTTGCTAGGCAATATATATTATATTTTATAATTTTGGATGTGCTTGTAGGGGAGGACTCATAGAAATGGATTTAAACTGGAAAAAAATTGATTTTAAGAAAAATAGGCAAGAACTGGTTGTTTCAGGAGAAAATCAGATAACTTTATGGATGAAGATGACAGGTGGGAAAGGACATGGAACTGCCTAGTATCGGCCTTGTGGTCTATCACAGCCTCCTTTATTCCCTTGTTCTTATGTTATCTTGTCATTATGGACACGTTCAGTGACGACAAAGTCCTCGTCTGCATCAATTACGTTCTCGACGTTCATCAAGCTATGGATCTCGGAGGCGGCACTTGGTGCTTGTTGCCGAACTTGTTCTTGAGTCGCCAAAAGAGCGACTTTTAACGAACCTCGTATATTTCAACTTATCTGCAAAGCGTCTGCAAATTGTGGGTCCCCAAGGTCTCCTTTGCAAGTGGATAGCTTGGATTTGTTTTTATTCAATTTCTATTGTGTCTTATAATTTATTTGTATTTGTTTGTTCGTGTTTTTATTCTATTCATTTATTTGTTTATTTTTTATTTAATTGTTATTCATTTGTTTATATATTTCCTTTGTTATTTAGGTATTTGTCTATTTATTTTTTTATTCCTATTTGTTTGTTTATTCATTTGTTTTTCTTATATTTATTTATTTATTAATATAAAATGTCCACTATCGATGTGGGCCGTGTAGGATCTGTGAGGAAGGATACTTCCCCAAGGGTTGGTAACATTCTCGTGGCTACACGTGTTTCCCCGTTTTTTTTTTTTTTTTTTTTTCAGTATTGCCAATCAGTTGGTCGGTAATTTTCAAGACTTCGTTGGATTACAGTTTTCCGTCAGTACTTTTTCTGTACAAATTTTGCCAAGGATGTCATTCCAGTGGTTGATATATTTCAAATGTATATATATATATTATCGTGTGGGAGGGAGGGCACATTTGATTTTTTTTTTTTTTTTTTTTGGTAACTGTATTTTGTACTCCTTGTTCTACTTTTACTTCTGATTCTTCTACTTCTTTCCTTTTTCTTATTTTTGTTTTACTTCTATGTCGTCTTTTCCTCCTCTTCCTCTTTCACCTCCTTTCTCCTCTTTTCCTCTTTCTCCTCTTCCCCTTCCACCTCCACCCCTCCTCTTTCTTCTCCTTTCTCCTCCTCTTTCTCCTTCTCTTTCTCCTTCCGCCTCTTTCTCCTCCTTCCTCCTCTTTCTCCTTCCTCCTCTTTCTCCTCCTTCCTCCTCTTTCTCCTTCCTCCTCTTTCTCTTTCCTCCTCTTTCTCCTCCTTCCTCCTCCTCTTTCTCCTCTTTCCTCTTTTCCTCCTTTTTCTCCTCTTTTCTCCTCCTCTTTCTCCTCATTTCTCCTCCTCTTTCTCCTCCTCTTCCTCCTCCTCGAATGAAAGTAAGCATTTCTTCTTTAACCGGGTTGTTATTGCGTGGAATTCGTTACCTTCGACTGTCGTTGAAAGTAACACAATAACAACATTTAAAAATCGCCTAGATAAATACTTAGACTCTAATCCGCAAATAAAATATTATCCCTTGCAATAAAAGATCTTACAGCCCGGCATTTCATTGTAATTGGAAAAGATAGTGGTAGCAGTAGTGTTAGTTCATCTTCTATCGCCTAGTTACCCCGTTTTCTTAACTGTAGCCTCGTTAGGGCCAGTAGGCTTGCTGTTGTTTGTTCTTCCTTTGTGTTCCTTTGTGTTTCTCCTCCTCCCCGTTTTCCTCCTCCTCCTCCTCTTCCTCCTCCTCCCCCTCTTCCTCCTCCTCCCCCTCTTCCTCCTCCTCCTACCCCTTCTCTTCCTCCTCCTACCCCTTCTCCTTCTCTTCCCCATCCACCTCCTCCCCCTCCGCCTCATCTTCCTCCTCCTCCCCCTTCTCCTTCTCCTCTTCCCCATCCACCTCCTCCTCCTCCTCCTCCTCCTCCTCCTACTCTTCCTCCTCTTACCCATCCACTTCCTCCTCTTCTTCCTTATCCTCCTCTTCTTCTCACACTCTTCCTATCTTCCTCCTCCTCCTACCTTCCTCCTCCTCCTGCAAGCCTTGTGCCGTCAGCGTGGACATTGCTTGCGTTGTCTATCACACACAATCTCACATGTAATGCGATACACACGCATACCTATGCACGGACCAGCCATTATGCCCTTTTTTTTTTGTCTTTCGAGTTTGTGATAGTTTGTATTATTTTCTTCCTCTTTTCTTGCCCTGTTCCCCTTGCCTTCTCTAATCTTTGCATCTCTTGCAGTCAGACCTGGTATTTCGATTTTCTTATTCTTTTCTTGACGTGCGTTTTCTCGTCCTTGTATTTTTGCATTTTCTTTTTGTCTCGTCTCCGTGTGTCCTTCAGGTTTCTAGTTTCGCATTTTGTTACCATTTCACTTGCTTATTCATTATTTTTATTGGTATATTTATTTGTATATATATATATTTGTTCATCTATTTATTCATTTGTTTGTCTTGGTTTATGTATATATTTTGGAGGTATGTGTGTTGCAGATAGCTTTTTTTTTGGGGGGGGGAAAGGAAAGTGGGTACAGGGGAGACAGTGACAGCAAAATGCTCGTGATAAAAGTTCACCGGAGATCTGCCCTTTAAACACGGAATGTTGAATAAAGTTGTGACGGACATGTGCCAGGAAATCGGAAAATCTAATATTCAGGTGTGTCCTATCCTTTCCCCCACCAGTCGCGTTCCACCAACACAAAGTTTTCGACTTTTTACTGATTCATACTGTGTGTGTTTGCGTGTGTGTGTGTGTGTTTACGTGTGTGTGTGTTGTGTGTGTGTGTGTGTGTGTGTGTGTGTGTGTTCGTGTGTGTATGCGTGTCTTTCTGTATATGTGTTGTATGCCTGTGCTGTATTCTGTTATGTATGTCAGTGTGTCTGTCTGTTAGGCAACCTCTGTCTCAATTTCCTATTATGTCTCGCTCCCTTTCCGTGTCTCTCTCCTTTTAATATCGTTCCATTACCCTTTATCTCTCTCTCTTCTTTTTCATTCTTTGTCTTTGTCTAGCGTCTTCGAGCTAGATTGGCCATGGCTATGGCGAGGGCCCCCGGCAGGCTCCTCTCCAAGTCCTGATCCATATCCGGGGCCCCGATGGCAGCCCCTTCGCGCCCCAATGTCGGGCCCCCGACTGTGAAAATGGTTCTCCTCGCTCCCATCAGATGATCAGGTGGCGGCGGCGGTGGTGGTGGTGGTGGTTGTGGTGATGGTGGTGGTGGCGGTGGTGGTGGTTGTGGTGGTTGTGGTGATGGTGGTGGTGGTGGTTGTGGTGATGGTGGTTGTGGTGATGGTGGTTGTGGTGATGGTGGTGGTGGTGGTGGTGGTGGTGGTGGTTGTGGTGATGGTGGTGGTGGTGGTGGTTGTGGTGATGGTGGTGGTGGTGATGGTGATGGTGATGGTGATGGTGGTGGTGGTGGTGGTAGCGGCTGTGGTGGTGGTGGTGGTGGTGGTGGATGTGGTGGTGGTGGTTGTGGTGGTTGTGGTGATGGTGGTGGTGGTGGTTGTGGTGATGGTGGTTGTGGTGATGGTGGTTGTGGTGATGGTGGTGGTGGTTGTGGTGATGGTGGTGGCGGCGGCGGCGGCGGCGGCGGCGGTGGTGGTGGTGGTGGTGGATGCAGCTTGTGGGTTTGTGCACGCACACACAAAACAGACACGCGCGCACACACACACACACACACACACACACACACACACACACACACACACACACACACACATACATACATACATACATACATACATACATACATACATACACACACCCTCCTGGCGCTGTGATTAGAGTTCTTGCTTGCCACTACGGCACTCCGGGTTCGACTCCCGCCCAGGGATGAAATAATTTCAGTATCACTTCGCTGCTGAGTATTACTCCAACTCTCGTGGGCGGGGAGTTGGGGTGTGTGTGCGTGTAAGGTCACACAGTATTACCCATAGATCGGTCATACGAGCTCTGAGCTCTCGTCCGGGAGGTTAGTAACTGTCGATCACGAGTCCAACACGTGATCCAAGACCATGGTGAATCACACACACACCTACACACAGACACACTTACACTTACACACACCTACACACAGACACACACACACACACACACACACACACACACACACACACACACACACACACACACACACACACACACACACACACACACACACGTGCACACACACACACACGTGCACACACACACACACACGTACACACGTACACACACATGTACACATACACACACACACATACACACACAAACACACACATCTGCGTAGATGGCTTGAATGTGTGACTTGCTGTAGTGAAGTTTCCAATCAAAGCATATAACAAAAAAAAAAAACTGAAACGTGGAGCAGCAAAGTTAGCAAAACTTTTTTGATTTACAATTGGGGAAGCACTAGCAACTTGTGCGACAAAAAAATAAATAAAATGAAATAAAAATAAATAAATAAAAAGTTGTCCCCTGAGGCGTCAGTCACTTTGACTTCCATGTTGACGGAGAGGGAAGGTCCGTCACCCAGAAAATGAGAGTATCCGGCAACTTTTTCGTTGCCACCGATTAAAAAGTTGCTTTATCTTTTATACCTTCCTTCCTCCCTCCCTTCGCCCCCATTCAACTCCGATGACAAGATGTCTTGTCATTTGGTCAAATAAAACAAAAAATCATAAAACACCAAAATGTTTGATCAAACACCAGAAAAATATGACGTCAATCCTCGCTTCGCTCGCAGCGAAGCGAGGACTGACGTCATATTTTTCTGGTGTTTGATAAAACATTTTGGTGTTTTATGATTTTTTGTTTTATTTGACCAAATGACAAGACATCTTGTCATCGGAGTTGAATGGGGGCAAAGGGAGGGCGGAAAATGAGAGTATCCGGCAACTTTTTCGTTGCCACGATTAAAAAGTTGCTTTATCTTTTCTACCTTCCTTCCTCCCTCCCTTCGCCCTCCTTTCCTTCTTGCTACCCTCCTACCTTCCTTCCTTCCTTTTTTGTTTCCTTCCTTTCTTCCTTATCTTTTTCCCCCTGCCTTACTCATCCCTTTCCCTCTCCCTTTCTTCTTCCCCTTCCTCCTCCTCCTCCTCCTCCTCCTCCTCCTCCTCCCTCCTCCTCCTCCTCCTACTACTACTACTACTACTACTACTACTACTACTACTACTACTACTACTACTACTACTACTACTAGTGCTACTACTACTAGTGCTACTACTACTGCTACTACTACTAGTGCTACTACTACTAGTGCTACTACTCATACTCATACTCATACTTATACTCAATCTCATACCTATTCTTATCCTCATCGTTATCCTTATCTCATCTTTTCGTTTTCATTATCTCTCCACCTCAATCACTACCACAACCCTCCATCGCCATTTCCATCACCACCCAACCCTCACCACCATCACCGCCACCACCACCACCACCGCCGACATTCGCTCGCCCGCCCACCCATCCACCCACCTCCTTTCAGACACCCAACTGTGCTCATACTCAAACTGAACGTGCATACCAGGCAGGCAAGCAGGCAAGCAGGCAAGCAAGTAGGTAGGCAGGTAATCAGACAAGCAGGCTATCAGGGAAGCATGCAAGCAAGCAAGCAGGTAAGCTGGAAAGCAGGAAAGCAGACAAGCAGACAGGTGTGACAAGTAAAAGGGCACCAAAGTCACAGAAATGGAATTTGGTCGAGCAGGTGTGTTGCACAAGAAGTGGAGTGGGGGGTGGGGGGTGAAGGTGGGAGGGGGGGAGGTCGAGTAGCGGAGAAGGTGGGGGAGGGGGAGGATGAGGGGAAGGGAGAGGAGAGGAGAGGAGAGGTGAAGCTTCAGAGAAGATGAGCAAGTGAGAAACGAGTCTGCGAGAAACATATGCTTAAAGAAATATAAGTAAAAATGCAAGATAAAAAGATGTACATACATACAGTACATACATACGTGCAGTACATACGTGCAGTACATACATGCACACAGTACAAAAATACGTGCATACATATAGTACATGCGTACATACAGTACGTAAATACGTGCATACATATAGTACATGCGTACATACAGTTCATAAATACGTGCATACATATAGTACATGCGTAGGTACAGTACATACTGTATATACGTACTGTACATACAGTATATACGTACTGTACATACAGTATATACGTACTGTACATACATACAGTATATACGTACAGTACATATACATATGCCTTACCTTACCGTCGTGCCATATCCTCTTGGACTTCGGCAACCATGGAGCGCCACCGTTCACGGTCCCTAGTTACTTGAAACATCTGTGCTGGTTAGAGTTGATTTCCCGTCGCCCTCATCAGCCCGTCCATATACTTCTCCCTCTGCTTTCCTCTTGTTCTCCTTCCCTCCACCATTCCCGTCATCACCACCCCTTCCAACCCTTCCCTCCTCATTATATGTCCTAAGAATCGCAACTGTCTTTTCCTTATTGTTGTCATCAATTCCCTATCCGTCTCCATTTCTCTCAATACTTCTTCATTTGTTTTCTTCGCTGTCTATGGTACTCTTAATACTCGTCTCCATATCCACATATACATATGCACATACATATATATGCATACATTCACATGCATATACGTACATACATGTGCATACATACAGACATGCATACATGTATATGTGCATGGATGCATGCATGCATGCATGATACATGCATGCATGGATACATGCATACATACATACATGCGTACATACATACATACATACATACAAGTACATACACAAGGTATTTTGTAAACAAAGTTCAGCTCGTATTCTGAAGATGATGCTGACACTTTGGTAGGAAACATCAGCACCAAATGGCCGTGCTGGGAATTGAACGAATCGGTCGTGCGGCAACCGAATGAAGCGAAAAGGGGCGAATCTCGACCCTCGAGAAGACCAGGGCCCCCTCGACTTCTGAAGTGGGGACAAAGAGATTGAATAAAATAGAATTGTCACCCGGTAAGGAAAGGGTCAATTAGAGCCAAGAGCAGCAATGGTGAAGAGAAAAGTCACACACTAGAGAGAGAGAGAGAGAGAGAGAGAGAGAGAGAGAGAGAGAGAGAGAGAGAGAGAGAGAGAGAGAGAGAGAGAGAGAGAGAGAGATGGTGGGAGAAGGACGGGGGGAGTGGGCAGTGCGTGCTGAATATTGGAGAAAGTTCGCAGTTTGTCAAAGATCTTGAGGGAGATAAAAGGAGAAAGAAAGTATAGCCCTCAGTGAAACGTGTGCGTGTGTGTGTGTGTGTGTGTGTGTGTATGTG
>NC_134792.1:40097400-40099900 GCF_046742065.1 Oratosquilla oratoria | reverse complement strand
ATCATCATCATCATCATCATCATCATCATCATCATCATCATCATCATCATCATCATCATCATCATCATATTCATCATATTCATCATCATCATACATCATCACCACCACCACCACAGTTCCCATCGTCTTTTTGTCTCAACACCTGTCTCTCCTTCCTCTCATTCCTTTCTCTCCTCTCTCTCTCTCTCTCTCCCTCTCTCTCTCTCTCTCTCTCTCTCTCTCTCTCTCTCTCTCTCTCTCTCTCCCTCCCTCCCTCCCTCCCTCCTTCTCCCCCTTCTCGTTCTCGTTCTCCCTCCCTCCTCTCTGTTCTCCCTCCCTTACCTTGTTCCTGTCAGAATTATGTCTCTGCCTCTCTCTCGTCCTTTTGGATTCTTGTTCATCTTCCGCCTTTCTTGTTTGCAATTTCATTCCCCCTTACACTTTAGCGCTCTGCTTCACCTAATCTTGCTCCTCCTCCTCCTCCCTTCCTCTTCTCTCTTTCCACTTCTTTTCCTCCTCTTTATCTCACCTCCTCCTCCTCCTCCTCCTCCTCCTCCATTATCTCCGCCATTCGCTTGCATCCCGAGCCCGGCCCCAGCCCCGAGCCAATGGCGGGCCACCTGGGGACTCGCTCTTCAGTTGCCTCATTGTTCCGTAAATTAATTACCCAAAACCAACTTCCTCTGTTCACAGCTCCGTAACTTCCCCCTCGCCCTTGCCTAACCTCTCACTCGCCCACTTTTTTCGGATTCTTTTTTACTTTTTTAATTTCTCTTAGCTTTCCAGCCTCCCTGGCCCTTCTTCTTCTGATATCCTCACTGCATCTCTTCTCTTTGTTCTTCTTCTTCTGCCATCTTCCTTTCTTTCCAGCATTCCAGTATCTCTGTTTCTTCTTGCACTCTCCCTTCTCGTCCCATGTCCTCTTTCCTATTCTCCTCCTCTTATTTTCCTATCATCTCTCTCAGCAACCTACTCACCAATTCTCCTCCCATCTTCCCTCTTCCTTTTCCATCCTTCCTCTCCCTCTACCGTCATCCCTTTTTTCCTCCCATCTTCCTCTCCTGTCCTTTCTCTTCTGTCCTCTCTTTCCCCTCCCATTTCTCTCATTCTCTGTTCCCTCCTCACCTCCCACCCTCCCTCCTCCCCTTCCCCTCCCACCCCCTCCCTCCTCCCCTCCCCCTCCCTCCTCCCCTCTCATCCCCCTCCCTCCTCCCCCTCCCTCCTCCACCTCCCATCCCCCTTCTTCCCTCCCACCCCTCCCCTCTCTCCCCCCTCCCACCCCCCTTCCCTCCTCCCCTCCCTCCTCCCCTCCAACCCCTCTCTCCACCCTTCCTTCTACTTCCACTTCTACCTCCACCCCTTCCCTTGTTCCACCTCGTTTGCCACGAGCGTTTCGATCCTTATCGACCCCGGTGTGGTTTACGATGTTGAAAGCCTTGTTGACACCCAGATTTAAGACTCTCAAGTTACTCGAAAGAAGAAAAAAACACCATGGGGTACAGACGGATCTTAAACTTCTCAGATAGTCTTCAGAGACTTTTGATGAGGTAGGGCAAGGTGAGAATAGGTTAGGCTAGGCTAGGTTAGGCGAGGTTAGACTAGGTTAGGGTTGGTTAGCTTAGACTAGGTTTGGCTAGGTTAGGCTAGATTAGTTTAGGTAAGGTTAAGAGTAGATTAAGCTAAATTAAGCTAAGGTAGGCTAAGTTAGGCGAGGCCAGACGATGCCAAGTTAATCTAAACTAGGATAAGCTAGACTAGGATCGGCAAGGCTAGGTTATTTTTAGGTTAGGAAAAGTGTCTTCAAATGTTGGCTAGGATTTTCAAAACACCGACATGGCTGATGGCGGCATCGTCGTCTAAGTAGCGACATTGCAGTTTTGATTTAATTTTTTTGTCGCCCTGTCGGAGCATCACAGAGGTCTAGCTTCATTTTTACAAAAAAAAAAAAGATAAATAAATAAATAAATAAATAAATGAGTGGATATAAAATAGAATAAACAAAATTAATATATTAATCAATAAAATCAAAATAAGATAGAATTAAATGAATTAAATACGATAACGAGTATTTACAAAACTTGTGAAACTATCGAGAGACACTCGAGGATTTTGTTCTAACTGCCGCTAGATGGTTTTAATCAGCTGATTTGTCGCCACGATTTTTTATTTTCATATAATTTATTCTACTCATTTGTATATTCTACTCTGGCAAACGCCAGGCAATTCTAGTCAACCGGCTAGTAGATTCGGGATCCTAGTAAGTCCCGAATTCGGCCCCACAGCTGGTTAGGATCGTCTGGTGTCAACTAAAACAAGGTCTGAAATTAAAGGCACTATAATAGGGGGGGGGTTAATTTCCTGTGTTAACAATGGCGTCAATTTTTCGAGTACAGGAGAGTGGGAACGTTAATTGTCGTTTATGTAGTTTCCTTCCGCGTTAAAATATTCTGTTTCCAAAACAGAGAGATGGGGGGAAGAGACACAAAGAGAGAGAGAGAGAGAGAGAAATTATACCGCGATG
>NC_134792.1:40089900-40092400 GCF_046742065.1 Oratosquilla oratoria | reverse complement strand
TTCTTTCATTCCATCGTGTGAGATCGAAATTCGCCCGCTCTCTCTTCGTTTGTAAACGTAGTGTCATTTGTCATGGAGCATTCTTTCAGCCAATTAAGCCATGTCCGCTCGCCAGCCGATGATAGTAATTTGAGACTGTGCTACTTTACTTTCTCCCGGCATTGCAGAGGTATTGCCCCTAATGGACTCTACCGTTACCGCTCAGAATTACTTCGATTCTTCCTGCCTTGTTTTGTCTGTCTGTTCGTGCGGTAGCTTGTTGTCTAGCAACAGGCGAGAGATTGATACGTTGATTCTTTAGAGCGCGGTTGAACGTTCGTTTCACAAATTATTTGTGTTCAGAAATGTTTAAAGCGGAGTTTCGTTCGTGATTTTTTTGTGTTTGTGTACCCATGTATTTGCCAGAGTGCAATACACAGAATAAGACCTACATTCGTGGAGTAAGGTCTCTGTACCTTTATCAACAAGAACTTATAATTGTACTCGCATATTTGTGTGTTCGCGTGTATATATGTGTGTGTGTCTGTGTGCACGTGTGCGGACGCATATATGCGTGTACGTGTTCTATGCCCTGACAGCAGATGTGATGTGTGTATCGGTCACATCAGGGGGCGAGATGTGAACTATGTCTGCCGGCGGCACGAAATTACACAGAACCCCTTTTTCTCCCTGATGGATATCGACATGATTGTGATTTGCTGCGTCTTTCGTGTGACCAGCAGAGGCAGTAATGTAGCTGTAAACTCTCCGATCAATAGGTTACCCTGCAGGTGTCTGTGTCTGTGTGTGTGATTCACCACGGTCTTGGATCACGTGTCGGACTCTTGATCGACTCCCGGAAGAGAGCTCAGAGCTCATATATGACAGATCTATGGGAAATGCTGTGACATTACACGCACACACACACACACACACACCCAGCTCCCCGCCCACGAGAGTGGGAATAACGACTCGCAGCGCAGTGATACTGACATTATTTCATCCCTGGGCGGTATTCGAACCAGAACCGCCGTAGTGACAGCCGGAACTCTACTCGTGCCGGTGTGTGTGTGTGTGTGTTTGTGTGTGTGTGTGCGTGCGTGCGTGCGTGCGTGTGTGTGTGTGTGTATGAGGTGTGTGTGTGTGTGTGAGGTGTGTGTGTGTGTGTGTGAGGTGTGTGTGTGTGTGTGTGAGGTGTGTGTGTGTGTGAGGTGTGTGTGAGTGTGAGTGTGTAAATGTGTGTGTATGTGAGAGAGAGAAAGAGAGAGATAGCAAGAGAGAGAGAGAGAGAGAGAGTGATTCACCTTGGTCTTTGGATCACATGTTGGATTCATGATCGACAGCTATTTTCCTCCCGGAAGAGACCTCAGAGCTCGTATGACCGATCTATGGGTAATGCACACAAACCCAACTCCCCGTCCACGAGAGTTGGAGTAACGACTCGAAGCGCACCGATACTGAAATTATTTCAGCCCTGGGCAGGATTCGAACCCGGACAGTCGTAGTGACAGTCGGGGACTCTAACAACCGCGCCACCTAGTCGTGTGTGTGTGTCTGTCTGTCTGTCTGTCTGTCTGTGTGTCTGTGTGTTTGTCTGTCTGTCTGTCTGCGTGTGCGTGCGTATGTGTGCGTGTGTATGCTCGTGAGTGTGCGTATAAATCAGTCAGTCAATCATTTAGTCAGTCAGCTGAGAGGTGAGGTTGGACTCTCGCCTGGAAAGGGTCTTGATCTGTGGAAAACTGGCAGCAACAACACAGGCTGGGGGCCTGCACATCCCTTCATCTGTATGAAATTGCCTGTGCTTTGCGAAGAAAAACTCGTTGATTATGTCGCTGTATGGAGGGCGTTATGTAGACCTTCATTTTTCATTTGTACATCTTATTTTTATTCATGCACTTTATATATATATATATATATATATATATATATATATATATATATGTGTGTGTGTGTGTGTGTGTGCGTGCGTGCGTGCGTGCGTGTGTGTGTGTGTGTATGTATGTATATGTATGGCAGAAATTACAGCATATTTCTTGGATGTTTCTCCGAATGAATCGTAAAGATTCGAACCATACTCTATTGCATTGCTTTTGCAGGAAGTTTATTTCATTCACTGAGCACAAGGTTGTCAAAGTTGTTTCTACCCACCCCTAAATTAAATCTTTGCCCTGGCTGCTTGAGAACGTCATTTCTTCTTAACTGAATGTTTTAAGAGAAATTTAGATATCTTTATGGATAGAGAAGACAGGTTGTAATGGACATGGAACTGCCTGGTATAAGCCTTCGGGTCTTTTGCAGTCTCCTCCATTCTCATGTTTTTATGTTCTTGGATCTAAACCGCTGGGTGGGAACCAGAGGGATGTCTGTCAAGGTCCTCGCCGTATTGATAGGGCGATTGGGCTCCACGTCAGCCCCTTTTTGTGCCCCGGTGAGTCAGCGACGCGGTCGTAGAAGGATTCTCTCTTGCCTGGGACACTTACGAGCGGCGGGGTCCTTACTCAGGACCTGCAGGATCCTTGCG
>NC_134792.1:40072400-40087400 GCF_046742065.1 Oratosquilla oratoria | reverse complement strand
TTTGTGTTTTGTATCTTTCCTTTGTTGTTGCCGAGCGGGTCCCCTGAGCGCCTTCTAGAGAAGGTCATCCTTGGCCCTGCTGCCGTAGCCGCGGCCCTTAGGTGCGAATCATCCTTCTGCAACTTCGTCAGGAGGAGGAGGAGAAATAGGAAGAGCAGCAGCAGCAGCAGGAGGAGGAGGAGGAGGAGGAGGAGGAGGAGGAGGAGGAGGAGGAGGAGGAGAAGGAGAAGGAGAAGGAGAAGGAGAAGGAGAAGGAGAAGGAAGAGGAACAGGAAGAGGAGGAGGAGAAGGAGGAGGAGGAGTAGGAGGAGTAGGAGGAGGAGCGTCCAGAAGTTGGGTCTCTTGGAGTTTAACAGAGATCGTCTTCCGCGAAGTCACGTCTTGAGGTGTGTCGTAGGTCTTCGATGTTTTTCCTTCTTTGGGGAACATTACTCTTCGTCTTTGGTCTTAGGCTTTTTGTTTGGTTCTTCCATTTAGGTTTTGTGCGTGTACACGTGCAAGGTGCTCACGATGCACGTGTGGATGCATACACAAAAACGCAAATACACAAACACACACACACACACACACACACACACACACACACATAAACAAACAACACAAAACCTATATAAATAGTAGAACAAATTTGAGAATTGAAATCCCGTTAATTGGCGTTCTCATATCAGAGGTAAAGGCGGACTGAAGCATCGTTAGTGTCTAGTGATTTACAGTTTGGTCTCGACTAATCACCTTCGATGCTGTGACGTCTCTTGTAGGTTTTGTTTTGGTTAAGAGCAGGCGATTTCGTTCGGCTGAAGGCGTGCACATCGTTCTGAAGAGTCTCCTGTCCGGTCGAGACCCCATCAGGTCGGGGCTCTGCATAAAATCATCTGTTTTCAGTCTGAAGAAAATAAAAAAAAAAGAGAGAAAAAAAGTCACTGTGTTTAAGGTGAATCCTGGGTTTAATTCTACTTCGCTTTTTTTTCAAAAGTTCGCATAGAGACGAAGGAATGTAGTGCAGTTTGAGGTTTTACGATCCACACAGACACAAACACTTGAGCGATATGCTCTAATGTTTGTCAGTCGGGTTATTTTATTTGCTTGTTTTTATTTCCTTGTTTGGGTGCCTGTTTGCCTTTCCATTGTTTTCTTTTTCTGCGTACGGCCTTGCCGATGGGTCTTCTGTTTCGCTTTTTTCCTTCCTCGGCCCCATTGTCCCGAGATCGATCCCGAAGTGGTGGAGTTCCCTTGACGCCTCAAGAAGTATGACACGATCTGAGTCACAGAGGTGACGTCCGTCACACGTCATACATTAGTCCTCAAGTCCGAAGTGCGACCTTGTGTTATTAGGTCGGCCTTGCAACACGACTTGCACTCGCGCTTGAGGGCGATATTGGAGGAGGAGGTGGAGGTGGAGGACGACGTGCAATGTCGAGTGGGACGTCTTAAATTGTTACGCAAGCCTCAAGAGGGAGGGAGGTGAGGACGAAGGGAGGGAGCGAGAGAGTTGGGGATCGGGAAGGGAAGGGTAAGGAAAGAGAAGGAGTTGGAGAGTTCGATCAAGGTGCGAAGTAAAGAAGAGGAGTTCGTGGTCCTGCGAAAAGAATTAGTCTCGGTGTTAGTGGGTCTCGACCTGTTGTGTTCTTTATTAGGGAACCTGAGGAGAGCCCAAGGACCGAAGGTGTGTTCTCTTCTGCCATGTCGGAGTATGTCTGGGTGGATACTCCATAGGTTTGAGTGTGAAGGTAGTGTATGCATATAATGTAAATGTGTTGGACGTTATTTGTGTGTGTGTGTGTGTGTGTGTGTGTGTGTGTGTGTGTGTGTGTGTGTGTGTGATTCACCATGGTCTTGGGTCACGTGTTGGACTCGTGACCGACAGCTATTTCCCTCCCAGAAGAGAGCTCAGAGCTCATGTATTACCGATCTATGGGTAAAGCTCTGATCTTACACGCACACACACACCCAACTCCCCGCCCAGGAGAGTTGGAATAACAACTCGCAGCGCAGCGATACTGAAATTATTTTACCCCTAGGCGGAATTCGAACCCGTACCGCCGTAGTGACAGCCGGGAACTCTAACCAATGCGCCAAGATGTATGTGTGTGTGTGTGTGTGCGTGTGTGTGTGTTTGTGTTGTCTTGATAAGGCGCCAGGCAGGCCCGATAAGGCGCAAACATACGTTCTGATTACGTATGAAGCCTTACTATCAACCTCCATGTTTGTATCCGCCCACAGGGATTTGAACTCGAGACACTGACGGGTAGAGCGAGAGCGTTACCCCTGAGCCACCCGGATCCCTTAGTCTTTGTGTATAGTTGGATATATATCACCTTTCTCTTTTATCCAAGTTTTATTATTTACTTTTTTGTTCACTTGCTTATTCCATGTAATATTTTCATGTTTATTTACGTCTATTTGTAAATTAATTGAACTTATTTATTGATTATTTTTTGGTGTGTGTTTCTGTCTGTCTGTCAGTCTCTCTTGCGTTACGATAAAGAAATCCACTCCGGAAGTGCAGCGTCACGAAGGCCAAAGTGTCTGACAGAAGTCACGTGCGAACCCGTACACGCCCAAAGAACCCACGTCGTCTTGGGAGTCACGTACTCGCGTGACCGTTGCTCACAGTCACCACGACGACTGCAACCACCACCACAGCAGCGTCCACCACAGCAACGTCCACCACAGCCGCGTCCATCCACCGCCTCCACAGCCGCGGAGAAACCCAGAGGACGGTCCCGTAGGAGTCGTTGCATCAGCGCTCTCCGTCCGTCGGCGATAAAATTCCATCGATTATTGGCACAGCTCCCGGAGCGACGCCCGGGGAATGGTGCGTAACACCTTCTTTCAAGGGATGCCGGGCCACAGACAACCAGGTTACATGACCCAATGCGTCACACTTCTTTTATGTAAAGTGAGTATCGACGTTACAAAGTACTTACAGTACGCAACAGAAAGTTTATGGAGGTAGTTTTGATGAGATCTCTTTGTTTCATTTAAATGGTATCTTAATGGGATATTTTATATTTGTGTGTGCGTGTGTGTGTATTACAGGAATTCCGATAGAGAAGGCAAAGTAGTAAAGAAAATACAAAAATGATAAACTAGGTGGGGAGGAAGAGATGCCCCAAGTGGGTGCAAAAAGAAGAAGAAAATATGTCGGTGTATCGTTGTTTATTTTTTGAGACGGAGAGAATGGCTCCGTCCTCCCTCGCTTCGTTTTTGGGGCTAATGAGCTTGCACTCACTCGATGAGGAAAGGTTGGTGACCCCTATCTGGTGAGTGAGTGTGAGTGCGTGCATTATAGGTGCGCGCCTGCGTACGTGTCGTGTCTACAAGTCTGTGTCTGCGAGTCTGCGCCTCTGTCTATCTGTCTACATCTCTGTGCCAAATTGGATATATGTTCGTACTGTCAAACACACACCGTTATGCTTTTTAGGAAGAATTATAGTTGGTCCTGATGATCGGACCGTTTGTCTTCGGGAAGGCAGACAGACGGACAGGCGGATGCAGACTGGCGGGAGAACCAAAGAGTCTGCAGTTACGTAAACCAAGATCATCGTCGGACTCGAGATAAGTGGGAAGGGAGAGTAGGCAGGTATGATCGTGGATCAAGAAGCGTACGAGTGCAAGTCACTTCCATAGCCCAATGCAAGACCATCGGCCTATCCCCTAGAAAGTACAGCCTCACTACCCCACCACCACAGTAAGGTATGGTGCGATTGAGTGGCTGTGATTGTGAATGTAGTCAGAAACCAATATATCGTGATGATTGTGTTGTGAAGCTGATCAGATCTTGCTATAGAATAGTGACCATTATCGATTTCGTTTCAATAGATATAAGATGATTTTGAGCAACTTGGGACAAGGGTTCCAGGCCTGTATGGGGTAACGATCGTTCCAAACGTGATCAAGCTCGTTGGGCCATAACTACTACTTCCAAACGATGCTGGGTGTGTAAACTTTGTCCAAGAATAAAGTAAAAAAAAAAATATTAAAAGAATAAATAAAGATGAAAGTATGAACCATAGAAGAGGTGCCTATCATACATTTCCCACCGAGAGAATGTGAGGAAAATTAATAAAATCGCCTGGAAATAGGCAGAATAAAAGGAAAGGTGCCACCCATAACGTAAGGTATTTAAGAGTGCCACTGTATGACTGTGAATAGAGTGCCTGGCATAACATCACTCGTCTCAAGCATCGGTCACACCGGTCTTGTATACCTCGGATACGCCCAGCCGTACCTCGGGGATTTTGTCTCTGCATAACTCAGGGCAGGGATAAAAACTCCGACGTAAGCCAGGACCCCAAGATGACTGACGATTCTTGGTTTCCCGAGGTATGCGAGGCTAGTGTGACCGATCCTCAATTCTTGCACAACCCGTGCATGGCTTGCGACCTTCGTTGTGTAACATGCATACAAGATGATGAATAGCTCCGCGGTGGCCCGGTGTAGGTGACTCTCCTACTACTACTGATGGTGGTGGTGGTGCTGGTGGTGGCTGCAATTTTGGTGATGGTGGTTGTGGTTTTGCTGGTGGTGGTTGTAATTTTGGTGGTGGTTGTAGTTTTGGTGGTGGTGGTGGTGGTGGTGGTTGTAGTTTTGATGATATTGGTTGTAGTTTTGATAGTTCAGGTGGTTGTAGTTTTGGTGGTAGTGGTTGTAGTTTTGGTGGTGGTGGTTGTAGTTTTGGTGGTGGTTGTAGTTTTGTTGATGGTTGTAGTTTTGATGATTGTGGTGGTTGTAGTTTTGGTGATGGTTGCAGTTTTGATGGTTGTGGTGGTTGTAGTTTTTGTGGTGGTGGTGGTGGTGGTGGTGGTGGTGGTGGTGGTGGTGGTGGTGGTGGTGGTGGTGGTGGTGGTTGTGGCGGTGGCGGTGATGCTGTTTTTGTGTTGGCGTTGTTGTGGTTGGGGGATGACGTGGCCTTTGCGTAACAAGAATCTGTCCTGAAGATGTCTGCTGTTGTTGCAGAGGACCGTCGCTTCCCTCCCTCGAGTCCAAGAGATCTCCCATCATCAGAACAGAACCGCTTGGCATAACCTAGAACGAAACGTCAACGTGGTGTCCGCAGAAGACTTCCGAAGAAGAGTTCCGAAGTAATCCAGGAGGTTGATTTCTTCAGGATCTTCGTTCGGTTGTCAGAAGGTTGACTTCGAAGTGAGATCCTGTCTCGTCTGGACGGCTTCTGGTGCGAGATTTTCTCGAATTTATTTTATTTATTTATTTATTTATTTATTTATTTATTTATTTGTTTATTTATTTTCTATTCATTTTTTATCTCACCGATGATAACTAGTGATCAAGTTAATCAGCGTTCCCCAACCTTTCCGACCATAGCACCCCCTGTTGTCATGTCTAAGCAGTCCAGCACCCCGATCTTGTTATTAGAAGGATAAAAGAAAGTGAAGTGTACTGCTTGATGATTTATTTTCTTGGTTCCTTAGAACTGAAACAAATTAACAACATTGTTTGTAGAAGAAATAGGAACACCCTAGAAAAATATAATAGCATGGAAAAGGTAAAATATGCACAACTGGGTAATCAATGATACATATATCAATGTGATTTTTGTGTGCATCACTTCCCAGTATCGCCCTATAATTGATTTCAGCACCCTCAGGGGTTGCTAGCACCCCAGGTTGTTGGGAAACGCTGCCCTAAATCGTCCTGAGGAGGTTACCCACTTCATCAAGTATTTCGCTAAAAGTCAAACATTTTGTGGTTAACGGCTGACGATGTGCATTGATGGCGTTTAGTTGTGGATTCGAATCCCGCACTCCTATCCGATTCCCAGCAGTGACCGTTACCTTCCCCCAGCGCATAATAGGGCAAAGGCGACGGCTTCTGCCGCAACTACTCAGCGTCTCCTGAAGTAGACTCCTCAGTTTCTTCCTTCAAACGATTTCCTTCGGATGAGAGAGGGAAAGAGTGAAAAAGATAGAGTAAGAGAGAGGGGGAGAGAGAGAGAAACGTGGTGTGAGTGAAAGAAAGGATGTAAGGAGATGAAGGAAGACAGAGGAAAGGGAAAGTGGAGAGGAAGAAAGAGAGGGAAGGTAAGAAAGGTTACTGAAGTCGGAATTTCCAGTTCCGTGATCTTTGCACTTGTTGCTGTAGGCCGTTGTTTTCCTCTACTCTTGACTGTTGTAATGTGTGAGGCGCCCCACGCCACTCAATCCCTCTTGGGGAAGGATTGAGGCGTGCTTTGCACTCAACCATATTCCTCCTGTCTCTAGTCCAAGAATACCGTCAACCTGTTGCTCTCGAGCTCCTCTGTGGATCTGGGTGTGGCAGAGGTGATGTTTGCGATACAAGATTGATCAGAATATTACATTTTGTTGTACAAGTTTTTGTTCATGAATATTGTGTTCGAACAGTTTAGGGTTTGTTGTGGTTTTTAGGACGAGTTATTGGTCTGCTTTATGGTATCCAAAATCATACCCTCATAGAATAGTTCAATACTCTTTAAATTAGAGAAGGCTCCAATTGCCTTCAGTCTATATACATATAATTTTATCTATTTATTACCATCATCGTCATTATCGTTATTATCATTATCATTATTATTATTGTTGTTATTGTTATTGCTATTGTATTGTTGCTATTTTTGTTATTGTTGCTGTTGTTGCTGTTTTTAACACTATTCATTATCATTTTCATAATTCTTATTCTTATTCTTATTCATTATTGTTATTTATTTGTCTATTTTCATTCAATTAGTTTTTGTTTGTTTATGTATTTGTTTGTTCATGCATCTGTTTGTGTTTGTGCTTATTTGTGTTTGTTTTTGATGTATTTATTATTCAAGTATTTATGTTTTGTTCGTCTATTTGTTTATTTATGTAATTATGTACTTTTTTATATATTCATGTACTTGTTTATGTGCTTGTGTATTTATTAGTTTTATTTTTGACTGAAGCCTATCCAAATAACAGCATTGGGCTTCACATAGATTACAAAGGACTTCAAAAGGTTTACAGTGACAAAGGAAAAGGCCGGCTGGGGAGGTGAACAAGTAAAGATGTTAATAAAGACTCCAAAAGAGACAAACAAGTGACAGATATTATCATATTAATGCTGAGGTGTTTTCCCAAATCAACTTTGGAATTTAGAACTTTACTGCATTCTCTTGCTTTTGCGGCAAGTTTGTTCTGTTTAGCTGTTGGCGAAATTGTTTCTACCTATTTTTATGTTAAATGTACGTCCTGACGGCATGGGGCCTTAACTTCGTGGAAACGTCATGTATAATGTTATTGCTTTCCTTTAAGATATTAGATTTGGGTCATGTCTCTTCAGTGTCTCCCAATTTTTTTATTTCGTTATTTATCTTATTTGTTTCCATGTTCGTGTGTTTTTATATATTCTTAAATATTTGTTTATTTAATATACTTTTTTATTAAAAAAAAGTTCATAGATGCAATTCACTAAAAATTAAGCCTGCTTTGATCAGCCGACTCTAGGAAAAGCAATGCATGGCGAGTAAGCGTACTTTCAGAAAGTTAAAGAATAAATAAACAGATAAATCAATAAATAAAAAGATAAAAGTAAAGAGAAGTAGTCTTGTGCAGCGTGTGTCCACATACAGGTAGGAGGCGGGGTTTACAAGTGACGAAAATGACAGAGCGCGTATGACGTCATGTCGTCTTCAGGACATTTTCAACCAATGCGGACCGATTTTGTAAACCTCGATTTCCATTCCACCCACTTTTTTTTTCTTCTTTTTTCGCGAATTACATAAGTCTTCGGTGGTTCCTCGATATTTTTTTTCTATTCTTTTTTTCTTTATCAACCGCGGTCAGACCGCTGTCGCGAGCCTTCTTGTCAGAAGCTTCTGAGGATGAATTCTTCTCGTTCTTCTTCTGGCGCCATTGCTTTCCCGTTTATATGCCACGACTGTTTATCGATGGTACCCTCAGACTTAGATAACTCCCAAGGCGACTTCCTGGTTGTCGTCGTCGTTGTTGTCGTCATCGTCGATGTCCCGGCGTCGTACCTGGCGTCGCCGTCGTTGTCGTCTTAGTCTCCATAGTCGTCGACAAAAATGATCAGTTTTTTTCAAATTATATCACCATTGTGATAGTATGATGATTATAATTGTCCACCGTGAGATCATCACAATTTCAGATCATTGATAAGAACATAAACTTTGAAAATAACACTACAGGCTACTGACTGCCTAAACTGAAGACAGTCAAGGTTAAGGGACGTTTGTGGCGTCCCTACGGACCAGAGGAACGCAGCAGTCTTTTGAGATTGAAGATTAATATCCACTAAAAGAAGAATACCGATAATTTCTAACTTCTGTTGTCCCAACGTTCTGCTTCTACCCGTCTTGAATATTTTCCTTGTCATCTCTATGACTCCACCTCTAAGCCGAGGTATTGTCTCCCAAAGATAGAAGCGCAGGTAACAGGCAACGGGATAAAATATCATTCGTGACCGACGGGGTGCGAAGGAGATGAATAAAATGGCCTGGCGATAATGATACTAAAAGCAAAAGTTCCATCCAAGTAGGCAGGGATCGCAATATATATATATATATATATATATATATATATATATATATATATATATATATATATATGTGTGTGTGTGTGTGTGTGTGTGTGTGTGTGTTCACCTCGGATCTGCTGCAGTCTCTGTCGAGACAGCCAGACACCACCCTACGGCAGTGAGCTCAGAGCTCCTTATTAGCCGATCTCTGGGTAGGTCTGAGACCACTCACACACCACACACCGGGACAGCAAGGTCACTACTCCTTGACTAACGTCCCGTACCTACTCGCTGCTAGGTGAACAGGGGCTACACGTGAAAGGAGACAAACCCAACATATCTCCGCCCGACCGGGGAATCGAACCCCGGTTCTCTGGCTTGTGAGGCCAGTGCTTTACCAATCCGCCACCGAGCCGTGTGTGTGTGTGTGTGTGTGTGTGTGTGTGTGTGTGTGTGTGTGTGTGTGTGTGTGTGTGTGTGTTCCCTCTTTTTCTTTCCTTTTTTCTGACGTTTGATAACATTGCATCATACCATATCCATCGGTAGATTTTTTTTTTTTTTCAAATATTTCAAATTTTGTTTAGATCGTAACTGTCTCGTGTGATTCTGTGACTCCCATATAGCTTAGGCATTTGGTAACTTGCGTGTATGTTAATTTACTTTCTGTTGTTACAGGTACGTTGATTGTGGTATTCATAGATGAGCTACCTCGTCGCTTCGGAAATACAAGTAAGGTTGTAGTCTTCAGAGTTTATAGGTTCCTGATTGGCTAACGTCTGACGAGGAGGAGGAGGAGGTGGTAAAGGTGGTGGTGGTAGTGGTGGTGAAGGAAGAGGAGGAGGAGGAGGGGAGGAGGAGAAGGAGGAGAAGAGAAGGAGGGGAGGAGGAAAAGGAGGGGAGGAGGAAAAGGAGGGGGAGGAAGAAAAGGAGGGGGAGGAGGAAAAGGAAGAGGAGGAGGAAAAAGAAGAGGAGGAAGAGGAGGGGGGAGGAGGAGGAGGAGGAGGAGGAGGGGGGAGTGAGAGCGGGGTGGGCAGGGAGGTCTGAATGGAATCTCGATTAAGACCTTATTCATACTGGATCCCACAGTCCTATAAAGAGTCTCGCCTAAGTAAATAAACACGCGTACACAATCCTACGGCTCGCGCACGCACATACGCACACACACACACACACACACACACACACACACACACACACACACACACACACACACACACACACACACACACACACACACTTTTTTATTGGAAATTAATCCTCACTCAGAAGCGAATGCTGATCGCGGAGAACTTTGTGCGATCCCTCCTTTCTGTTACTGACTTCCATAAATATTTTTACAATTTCTATGACTCCACTTCGATAAAAGCGCCATTTATTGCTGACAAAATGTGTCAGTGTCTCTGTGTGTGTGTGTGTGTGTGTGTGTGTGTGTGTGTGTGTGTGTGTGTGTGTGTGTGTGTGTGTGTGTGTGTGTGTGTGTGTGTGTGTGTGTGTGTGTGTGTGTGTGTGTGTGTTTTAAGAGGCCAGGAGTGAGGGTTTTGTGAGTAGACACTTGTGAGTTATGACAACGGAAGAAAGGGCTGAAGAAGCCTAACGGTTTAGCAAAGGAGGACTCCTTCACCCGCCAGGAGCTACCTGGAGGAGGTGGGGCAGTCGGCCTCGCAGGTGGCTGGGAGGGTCCTGAGGACCTGCAAGGCATACCAATGACCTGCCCCTCCTTGCTACCGAGTCAGAAGGCGCTCTGCAGGCCCTTGAAGCCCACAAATCAATTTTGCCCATTAAATGGAGATCCGGGAAAACCGAGCTCCAGGTCTTTCGTTTAGATAGTATCGTGCTGTCCATCATCATTGTCGTCTTTGATGTCATCTTCGTCGTCACTATCGTAACTATCGAATTCATTATCGGTATCATCGCCATCATCTTCATCGTTGTTGTTATGTTCGTCGTCTTTGTCGTCATCATCTTCATCGTCATCTTTGTCGTCGTCATCTTCATCATCTTCATCCCCATCATCACCATCATCTTTGACATTGTTCTTGTCATGATTATCATTGTCAATTTCGTCTTCATTTTCATCGTTGTAGTTCTCATCATCGCTGTCTTCATCGTCTCCATATTTATCTTCATCATTACTAACGTAGGAAGGGGCAAAAGTAGCCAGATAGGGCAAAACTGGCCATTGTATTTGTTACATACCTGATTATGTTTATCAACAAAGGAATTATATAAAACACATAATAGTTGGTGGTTTTATTTCCTTGTCTGTCATAATTAGGTATTTAACCCATTCAACTCCGATGACAAGATGTCTTGTCATTTGGTCAAATAAAACAAAAAATCATAATAAAACAACAAAATGTTTGATGATCAAACAGCACCAGAAAAATATGACGTCATCAGTCCTCCTCGAGGAGGACTGACGACGTCATATTTTTCTGGTGCTGTTTGATCATCAAACATTTTGTTGTTTTATTATGATTTTTTGTTTTATTTGACCAAATGACAAGACATCTTGTCATCGGAGTTGAATGGGTTAACAAAGACAATAGCCACTTTTAACCCATGTGGCTACTTTTGACCTGTCTTGCGGTATCGTGGTCATTATCGTTGTCATCATGACCACCATCATCGTCATTGTCATCACAATTTTTATAAACGTTTGCTATTGTCATTATATTTTAAGATTATTAGGTATTTATATTTTTCGTTGTCTTGGGGCCTTGCTCCATTTGTTCAACCGTTTCAGGGGGTTTCTTTTGGGTAAATGAAAATCCCCCAGAAAAAAAAAAAAACCGCAGAAAGCAATATTAATAGTGAAAGGATTTTTTTTTTTTTTTTTTACTGAACTAAGGGACCTTCCTTTATTTGGTCTTTGGCCGAGTCCACACCTTCCAGATTAATTACAGATTCCATCCGAGCTGCCCATTGAAATTCCTCGGTAATTGCGAAATATACGGCCACACGTGTTTCGCCCCGTGGTCACAACTTCGACAAAGCGATGTGGACGCCGTGCATCTAGCAGCGTCTTTGGCAAGTCCATAGGGTTGACATTCACCTCAAACGTTTTTTAAACATATGGAAGCTATGAAACATTTTTCATTCTAGAAAATACTAGATTTTTTTCAAAAATACTTTGTCAGTAAGTAATCAAATAACCCAATGGACACGCTATACGAATTTCTTTTGGCTTATGCCTGAATTCCTTCAGCAAAGAGTACACCACCGTTGTGAAAGGCTGAAGATCTATGAATGAATACTTTGGATACTATGGCAAGGTATTTTCCTCCCGGAAGAGAGCTCAGAGCTCATATATGATTGATCTCTGGGTAATGCTGTGTGTGTGTGTGTGTGTGTGTGTGTGTGTGTGTGTGTGTGTGTGTGTGTGTGTGTGTGTGTGTGTGTGTATTCACTTGGTCTTTGGATCACGTGTTGGACTCGTGATCGACAGCTATTTCCCTCCTGGAAGAGAGCTCAGAGCTCGTAGGTCCGATCTGTGGGTAATGCTATGACCTTGCACACACACACACACACCCAACTCCCCGCCCACGAGAGTCAGAGTAACGACCCGAAGCGCAGCGGTACCGAAATAATTTCGGCCCTGGGCAGGATTCGAACCAAGAACTGCGGGCCACTATGGTGGCAGTTCAGCGCTCTACCAACTACGTCACCGAGTCGTGTGTGTGTGTGTGTGTGTGTGTGTGTGTGTGTGTGTGTGTGTGTGTGTGTGTGTTTAAACAAAAAAATATATATATATATATATATATATATATATATATATATATATATAGAGAGAGAGAGAGAGAGAGAGAGAGAGAGAATGTAGATCTTAGCAAAGGAATTGAAGTGGAGTGAACTGTGGCGCATAGACATTATAAATAACCTCTTGGGGAAGTGAAAGTTTCTCTCAGCTGAATGAAATCATTTGGTGTTAGCCAAAACAGAATCAGAGGCAGAGCCTCTCGTTAGCTTGGAGATGAATAAAATCGCCTGCCGGCAGCCAGAACGAGAAGAGATATCATCCGATAAGGAAGGAGTTAAAGCCCGAGACACTACTCAGTGTTGATACGTTTTGACCTAGGGTGAAAGAAAACGCCTAACGGTAGCCAGAATAAAATGTTGTAAGTACGCCATGGCGCCCAGGAGTTCCTTGAAGATGGGTTAAAGTTTTGCAGCTAAGAGTCGAGATGGATAATGTGATTTTGCGCGACTATTGTGTACCTAAGTAGTGCTGGAAATATGTGTAACTGTCTGATAATTCTTCCCTACTTGTGCTTATATTTATTTTATATTTTTCCTGTATCCAACCTCTCCTTGTCATGATGCCAAATGTCACCACTTGTCGTGAGGTTTTACCTTTGTAATCCATGGTGATTGTGTAGACTTTTTTTTTTTTTTTAGGGGAGGCATGGCAATTTTTTTAAAACGTAAGTGATTTATTTCTTAAACTCTTCTACTATTAATGACAACTTGTACAAGGATGTCTCCACTTTTTTTTTTCTTTTTTTTTGAGGGAGTTTCATGGCAAAGTTTTGAAGACATAAGGAATTATTTCTTAAACTCTTCTACTATTGATGACTACTTGTACAAGGATGTCTCCAGTTGATTTTGTTCAACTTAGGGAACCCGCCCCCCACCCCATCCCCCACCCCTACGCATCGAAAGGGTAATTTTAGGAAGGGTGGGGGGGGGTCGTCCCTTTCCTCGTGATTGTTGTGATTTGTCCCAAGACTGAAGTGAGGTGATTTATTGCCGAGTGGAATGTCTCCCTACCAGTGATTTGTTGTCCTGTAAAATTGTAGCTTGGAATATCTCTTGTTTTTATTACTTATGGGAGAAGTTGTCCTGAGGTTTGGCGTTTTTCTAAGCTTTGATGTTTTGGGTCACGCGTCTGTGAGCGTATCTGATGGGTAAATGGGTGTTCTTGTGGGTGATTTAAGAATCTTTGTTGGTCATCGCATGTGGTCGGATATTTTTTTCCGGGAGCCCGTGGTCTCAGATTCTCTAGCTTAATTGATTTTGTTTTTCTTTTCTTTTTCTTTTCTTTTTTCCAGAAAAATTATACTTTCATATAGTAGTGTCTGATATATTTCCCTTAGCCATATATCACCTTAGACCCTTTGAAATCTATCCAGGATCATTGTAACCTAAGACGTACAGTAGACTGACAATATCCTTACAACGACGAATATATACATTTTGATGTCATTAACTTCTAGACGGTAGGGTGAGTTTAACTTATCTGAATAAAATAGCCTGACGACAGACAAATATATTGGAAGAGTCTCTACGACCTAAGAATGAGATCCTTTGAGACTAGGAGGTCCTCAGGGTCTTCGGACCTTTCCGCCTTCTTCACGAAATTTTGATTTCTGTTTGGCCATACGAGCAGGTGTCCAAGATAAAATGGACTCCTTAGTCTTCGTAATTTAGGAAAGTTTATTGTCTATGTAAGGACTGTTTGTTAGTGTATTATGTATTCCATATGCAAGCAAGTTGCAATATTTGCGCATGTTTTTAGTACTGCTTGCATTGTAATGGTCTATGATGGGTGTGATTAGTTTTGTACTTTTTTTTAATGAAGAATTGCAGTATTTTCTCCTTTCCCTCTTTCCTTTCTCTTTCCCGTTCTTCCTCTTCTCTATTTCCTGTTCTTCCTCCTCTCTCTTTCCCGTTCTTCCTCCTCTCTCTTTCCCGTTCTTCCTCCTCTCTCTCTCCCGTTCTTCCTCCTCTCTCTCTCCCGTTCTTCCTCCTCTTTCTTTCCCGTTCTTCCTCCTCTCTCTTTCCCGTTCTTCCTCCTCTCTCCCGTTCTTCCTCCTCTCTCTTTCCCGTTCTTCCTCTTCTCTCTTTCCCTTTCTTCCTCCTCTCTCTTTCCCGTTCTTCCTCTTCTCTCTTTCCCTTTCTTCCTCCTCTCTCTTTCCCGTTCTTCCTCCTCTCTCTTTCCCGTTCTTCCTCCTCTCTCTTACCTGTTCTTCCTCCTCTCTCTTTCCCTTTCTTCCTCCTCTCTCTTTCCTTCTTTACCTTTTTCCCTCCTCCCTCTTCCCTTCTCCCCCTCTCCACCTTCCTACCTCTCTTCCTCTTTGTGTCCTTCCCTCTCCCCTCCTCTCTCTCCCTCTCCTCCCTCTCCCCCCTCCCCCTCTTTTACTTTCTCCCTCCAAATCTAGAACTCTGCCCCGTACTTCCTCGTTCTACAGCTGGCTTCTCAAGTGCCACCTCAAGCTTCCTGCTATTACCACTTCGACTAATTGCTTTCTTTTTTACCACTTCCGTTCCTCCTTACCCCCTCCTCCTCCTCCACCACCTCCTCCTCCACCTCCTCCTCCACCCCCTCCTCCCCCTCCTCCTCCACCCCCTCCTCCCCCTCCTCCTCTTCCTCCTCCTCTTCTTCCTCTTCCTCCTCCTCCTCTTCCTCCTCCTCCTCCTCCACCTTTATTGGATGTGTCCTCATTTAACACTAATGGAATCCCTGCATACTGTTGTTCGTATATCTTTAGCCAGCTTTCTTTTCTTCGACCTACTCTTTTC
>NC_134792.1:40062400-40067400 GCF_046742065.1 Oratosquilla oratoria | reverse complement strand
GTGTGTGTGTGTGTGTGTGTGTATGCGCGCGAGCGCAACTATATGCTAATATGTGTAAAAATGTTCTTTTGTCAAATTTGGGGGTCCAAGAGAGGCTACATATTTTGAGATGGGGAAACAAAAATCTGCTTATACGTAAACATACCTCACACCAACCGCAACCATCACAACAGTGCGCGTTACTGTACCAAGCTCATTCGTCTGCATTTGTGTATGTTGTACATATGCACAACTTGTATGTACCCTTGTACAAGTGGCTACGTACTCACCTTTGTGGTCGCAGGAAGTAGCGGATCGTTGCGTTGACCTATTCCGCTTGAGTAGTTGTCACTGAACACTAATGAGGCGTTGGCACACCCATAGTACCAAACATGGGATCTCCCCCCCCCCCATCCCCTCATAAGATCATGGCCCCCCTGAGGGACGCCAGAGGCCACTTGGGTTGGTAGCAATCTGGTTCTATGGCTATACTTCCAAACCCATAGCCAACCTTGGCGGTCGCTTTACTGGCGTGCCCGTAAAATCGGAAGTATATTGGCGGAGTTAGTAAAATTCTATTTTCTAGTTGGTAGGGTTTGCCAGGGTTAGTGAAAAGATTGATAGTGTATTCCTCAGTCGCATGTGGTAACGGTTATCGTTAACTGTCATTTGCCCTGGCTGTCCGAGCATATAGGGTAAAGGTGACGTTTTGGCTACAGCTAAGAGCTTCATGGCGTATTTTCCTCGCCAGTAGGATAGGTAACGTGTCGTGTGTGTGTGTGTGTGTGTGTGTGTGTGTGTGTGTGTGTGTGTGTGTGTGTGTGTGTGTGTGTGTGTGTGTGTGTGTGTGTGTGTGTGTGCGCGCGCATTGCATTGCATCTTGTGTATTGCGTGACCGGACAACATGTCCTTGGTCTTCAAAATGGAGCCGTAATCTTTCAATTTTGCTCTAAGAAAAACAGATCACCTTACGCAGCTAAGTGGATGGTCTCCATCCTGAAAGCTGTCTAGATATGCCGAGACCCATAAAGAGGATAGAGCCCGAACATTCAGCTTAAAAAAAAAAAAAAAAAAAAAAAAAAAAAATCGCCTGTTTAGCCAGAACAAAATGAGTAAAGTACGTCGCAGTGTGACATACGCAAGTGACTAGTGTGCGTGAGCACAGTAGGCCAAAAAAGTCTTGTCGTAATTATGGAAATGTGTTGTCCTGACAAGTCGTTTGCGTCACTGTCGTAATCATTATTCTTGTATAAACAACTGTACAGTAGGGCATAAAAAGTCTTGTCACATTTTTGGAAATGTGTCATCCATATAGGGTGACTGTCATCTCAGTTGATGGACTTTTAACTTCCTGACCGAAACTAAACTGTGTAATTGACAAGACTTATTTGGCTAGTTGTACATACATATATTATACTGAATGACGATTTGGCATGCTGGTTTCTGCCTTGCTTTGTACGACGTGAACCCGAGTTCGATTCGAGCAGTTCCCGGTGACCTCATCTTGTTCTGGAAGTTCAAACACATAGGGCAAAGGTGGCGGTGACATCGGTTGTAGCTGAGCGAGTGTCCAGGTGTCCTCAGGGCAGGAAATTCCTCCAAGGTCCTTCCTGGGGTGTTTTGATTTTCATAATTTTCATTTAGTTTCATTTTGCTTCATTTCGTTTGGTTTATTTTTTTTCTTTTCAATTTTATTTGCCGTGTTATTTGTTTATTTATTTCTCTATTTATTTGTTCATTTGTTTATTTATTCATTTACTTATATTTGTATACTTATTTATTTCCTTTTATATTCGTCTACTTTATTCTATTTATTCATTTATATATTTATCTATTTATTTATTTTATTTATTTATTTATTGAGGGACCACTTCCGCTCCTTCGGATACATGAAACACGGGTTTCGTGATGACCCCGTGTTCTTTGCACTCCTTAATGATGGGCCTTTTTCTGTGACAAAGGAAACAGGGCTCATAAGTACTGTTTGATCCTTCCGCTGTCGGAGGGGTGTGTGTGTGTGTGCGCGTGCGTGCGTGTGCGTGTGTGTGTGTGTGTGTGTGTGTGTGTGTGTGTGTGTGTGTGTGTGTGTGTGTGTGTGTGTCCGTCCGGGGGAGGGGGAGGGGGAGGGGGGTGTTTTTGCCGTGGAGATGAATAAAACCGCTTGGCGACAGACGGACTAGAGAGAAAAGTGCCATCCGTACCGAGAGAGAAAAGTGCCACCCGGTACGGAAGGTGTTCTTAGCTTGCAGCATGACCTAGACCCCTGCAACACGTTGGCATACTGTGTATATATATATATATATATATATATAAATATATATATATATATATATATATATATATATATTCTGGTTGGCACCAGACGATTTTGTTCATTAAGGACACAAAAACAATAGAATGAAGGAGACTGCAAGAGGCCATAAGGCCTAAACTAGGCTGCTCCATGTCTGTTACCACCTGTTATCCCTATCCATGAAGTTATCTGACCTTCTCGTAAAACAACCAATAGTTTCAGGGCTCACTACATGATTACTAAGTCTATCCAATTTGTTAACCACTCCATTGGTAACTCGGTTTTTGCGTACTTCCTTTTTTTTTTATCCGAGGGGAAAGACTCGTGACGTCATTCGTTCTTCCATGGGCGGGACTCGACGTGTCGGCTCTCAGAGACTTCTGTTGCCGGATTGGAAAGGTTTAAGAGGCAGTACTCTGTTCACGATAGGATGAGATATGTTTACGCTTGATAAACGTGCAAATCGCTCTTCACGGAGTGGCGGTCAGGGTCGGAGGCTACGTTCTCTCGATCTACTCTCGATCCTCCCTATCCTCCCTATATTCTCGAGCCTCCCTATCCTCCATATCCTCTCGATCCTCCCTATCCTTCCTATCCTCCCTATCCTCCCTATCATCTCGATCCTCCCTATCCTCCCTATCCTTCTTATCCTTCATATCCTTCCTATCTTCCCTATCCTCCCTATCATCTCTACCCTCCCTATATCTCTCTCTCTCTCTCTCTCTCTCTCTCTCTCTCTCTCTCTCTCTCTCTCTCTCTCTCTCTCTCTCTCTCTCTCTCTCTCTCTCTCTCTCTCTCTCTCTCTCTCTCTCTCTCTCTCTCTCTCTCTCTCTCTTCCTCTCTCTCTTCCTTTTTCTTTTTCTTCTTTTTCCCATGAGAATTCCATCACTGTCGTTCTCCCGACACTCCCCTGTTCTTGCAGTATATAGTTCTCCCCATGTTTGTTCCCCCCTCTTTGTTCCCCTTCTTTGTTCTCCCTCTCTTTGTTCCCCCTCTCTTTGTTCCCCCCTATTCTTCCATAACCACGCTTGCATCTCCCCCATTCCTCCTCATCCCTCAACTCTTCTTTTTTTTTTATTGTTTTCCCCCCTTTCTCTTCTCCCCTTCCTTTCACTCCTTCCTCTTTCCCCCTGCGTTTATTCCTTCCCCTTCCATTCTCTCACCTTCAGTCTTTCCTCCTCCTCCTCCTCCTCCTCCTCCTCCTCTTCCTCTTCCTCCTCCTCCTGCCCTTCTTCTGTAAGCGCTCGCGCGCGTGCACGAGCACATGCACACACGCACTCACGCACACACACGCACACACACACGCACACACACACACACACACACACACACACACACACACACACACACACACACACACACACACACACACACACACACACACACACACACACACACACACACACAGACATAGAGAGAGAAAGAGAGAGAGAGAGTGAGAGAGAGAGGGGCAAGCAGGCAAGCAAGCAAGCAAGAAAGCACATGGATATGATTGCCTGCGGTGGAAGCAGAGCGTGTTTCTCGTGTTTGCGGCCTGCGGTCGTTACGCCGCAACGCACTTCCGCCGCAGCCGCAGTTGCGCCCCGTCCCCACTTCCCGTGTCCGCGCGCCGCAGCCGGGACTCTGTCCTTCCTCCTCCTCCTCCTCCTCCTCCTCCTCCTCCTCCTCCTCCTCCTCCTCCTCCTCCTCCTCCTCCTCCTCCTCCTCCTCCTCCTCCTCCTCCTCCTCCTCGTCCTCCTCCTCCTCCTCCTCCTCCTCCTCCTCCTCCTCCTCCTCCTCCTCCTCCTCCTCCTCCTCCTCCTCCTCCTCCTCCTCCTCCTCCTCCTCCTCCTCCCGGAACTGACGACCTTCTCTTCTTGGGTCACTTCTTCTCGCTAGACTCGAGGTCGTCTTCGTCTTGGTCTTCGTCTCGGTCCTCCTCCAACTTCAACTGAGTCTCTATGGAATCAAATCCCCTCACTCCTCTCCTGTCCCACCTCTCCCCCGCTTCCCCACCTCCCCCGCTTCCCTTCTCCCCCGCTCCCCCACTTCCCCTCTCCCCCGCTTCCCCACTTCCCCGCTTCCCCTCTCCCCCGCATCCCTCTCCACCGCATCCCTTCTTCCCCGTTTCCGCTCTCCCCCGCTTTCCCTCTCCACTGCTTCCCCTCTCCCCACTCCCCCGCTTCCCCGCTTCCCCGCTTCCCCTCTCCACCGCTTCCCTTCTTCCCCACTTCCCCTCTCCACCGCTTCCCCTCTCCACCGCTTCCCCTCTCCACCGCTTCCCCTCTCCACCGCTTCCCCTCTCCACCGCTTCCCCTCTCCACTGCTTCCCTTCCCCGCTTCCCCTCTCCCCCGCTTCCCCTCTCCCCCGCTTCCCCTCTTCCCGGTTCCCTCGCTTTCCCTCTCCATGACTTCGCCTCTCCCCCATTTCATCTCTCCCCGCTCCCCACTTCTCCCTCTCCCCACCTCACCTCCTTTCCCTCTTCCCATCTCGAGTCTCACCATCTTCTCACTCTTCTTACACACACACACACACACACACACACACACACACACACACACACACACACACACACACACACACACACACACATGCACACACACAGTGGTCTCAGACCTACCCAGAGATCGGTAAATAATGAGCTCTGAGCTCACTGCCGTAGGGTGGTGTCTGGCTGTCTCGACAGAGACTGCAGCAGATCCGAGGTGAACACACACACACACACACACACATACACACACACACACA
>NC_134792.1:40042400-40059900 GCF_046742065.1 Oratosquilla oratoria | reverse complement strand
GCCTGGAGTATCCTCCTCTTCCACGAGCCTTTAGTACCCTTCGTTACTTTGTAGTACCTTCGAGGATCTCTAGTACCCTTACTTGGTCCTACAGAACCCCTTCGGAGGCTTTCGACACCCGATGTTGTAAGTTCTCCTACCCGTTCTTCCCTTGAGCGTCTTCATTGCGAGTTTAAAACTTCCACGACGAAGAGTCTGTTCTGTGGAAAAGCGGGCTTGTTCTCCCCTTCCACCCTCCTTCATTCCCCTTCAGAAGAACAGGAGAACAGGGAAAACAGACGCGTTCTCTGCCCCCCCCCCTCCCACTTTCTTTTCCTCCGAGGGAGAGCCACGGAGATGCACGAGGGCCAGTGCCACGAGAGAGGTCAATCGGAGATGGCCTTTGACCTTTTTCCCTACTGAAGGAGTGCCACGATGTCATCTGGTGGCATCCAGAAGTGTCACTGAGGTGAGGATTGGGTAGGCACTCCTGTTTGGCTCAGCATCATGCAGTGACTCAATTGGCCAATAAGGACTTGTATACTCCGGTTGTAACCAAGAAATCGGCCATGATTGTTTATTATTTAACTATACCTACGGGTATGCATTTATTTATTTTATTTATTATTATTTATATTATTATATATTTTTTATCTATCATTATTTATTCTTTTTCGCCACCGACCTAGTTAAGGACCAAAAGGCCTCCTGTCGGCATGCTCCACCTTTGTAATCCTTTGTAATCATTGCATCCAGTGACGTCACAATCAGGGGTACCAATTGATTTCATTAGGACAATGGAAGAAAATTCCATCCCTTAGTCTTTTTTTTTTTAATCTAATTAAAATCATCTACCATTAGCCAGAAGAAAATCATTGAAGGGTTAAAGAAATTGTTCAAACCTTGGACAAGTTCACAGTGCCCTTCCAGCTTCCTTACTTCCGCCTTACCCTACCGATACCTGTGCAAAGCAGCCTCACCACAGTCTTTGTGAATAAGCCTCGTGACCTGATGCCCCATTAATGAGTGATGGCTCATTTCTACTGAATAAAATCCTCCGACATTAACCATAATAAAATTCCCGAATACGACAATCCTGGTTAACCCTTTGGTTCCATTTAGAAATTTACATTTTTATTATATCTGCCGCCAGGCGATTTTATTCGTTTAAAAGATGTGGGGGGCCGGGAAGCTTCCGTAAGGAAAGGGTAATATCATTACCAGCAGCGACTCTCGTTGTTTGGCCTCGTGAGGGTCGTTTCCTATGAGAACTTCTCACGTCCTGATGATGGTGCACCCCCCCCCCCCCCACCCAAGAAGGACGTCGAGTGTCAGTGAACCGTCTTACGCTGTTTTGCTCTCTTTGGTGAAGTTGAACGCAAAAATAGATTATTTCACAACAAGTACAAGCACCTTTCCTGTGTAAGTACCTGAGTTAGGAACCCCTGTACTAAGCTAACCTAACCTAAGCTAACCTAACTTAATCTAACTTAACCAAATCTAACTTGACCTAATCTAACCCAACCTAACCTCACCACACCTAGCCTAGCCTAGCTTAACCTTGTCTAATCTAACCTAACCTAGTCTAGCCTGACCTAGCCTAACCTAACCTAACTTAACCTAGCCTAACGCAGCCTAGCCTAGCCTAGCCTAGCGTAGCCTAACGTAGCCTACCGTAGCCTAGTCTAGCCTGTCCCTGACTATTTTAGTGTCAAAAGTCCCCATGGGATCCGTTCACAACCGCAACGTCAAAATATTGCGGGAAAAAAATAATGTTACCCGAAGAGCAGCGGGAAGGTGGTGAGGAGTATACGCCAGGAGGCGCGTAGCTGCAGCCAAAGCCGTCACCTATGCCTTACTATGAGCTTCTTGGACCGTTGGGGCAGGCAACACTCACTGCTGTGAATAGGAGAGGAGTGCGGTACTCGAACCTGCGACCAAGAAAATTCGAGACCAGCATGCTTCTGATTACGCCACTAGTATTCCCTCCTTTTCCCCATCCCCTTCTCCTTCTTCTCCTTCTCCTTCTTCTACTTCTCCTCCTTCTCCTTCTCCTTCCCCTTCCCTTTCTCAAGTCGGGGAAGGGACCTGCAGGGAAGTAAATCAGTTTTCGTTAGTTGGCTTGCCAGGAACTTCGTTCCATTTCGGTGAATCGTTAAAACAGCGATTTTTTTTCTCCAAATTCTTTGAAATAGGAATCCAAATATTGACCACGTACGTAGATTATATATATAATTCCATTTTAGAAAGAATTTGGAGAAGAAATTTATACTGGGCTATTGTACCAGGAAAAAAAATGTAAATCATTCGATCACAATGGTTGGTCATGATAATTTTTTAAAGTTCCCATAAGCGTGTACTGCAGAATGGTTGCATAGCTTACTACGTTCGATGAAACAATTCGAAAAAAAATCCTCGGGCGTTCTGCTAATTTATATTAAGTAATTCTCACATTTTATTAAGTCATCGTTTCTCTTTGTTCCCTGTGTGTTTTCCTTTCATGTGTGTGTGGGGGGGGGAAGAGGCGTGCGTGCGTGCGTGTGCGCATGTGACTGTCTGTCTGTCCCTCCCTGAGTGTCTGAATGCCTTACCATATACGGGTTATATACATATGGTGTGGCTCGTCCAGTCATCGCAAATTATGGTGCAGAGGATAGTGGCGTTTGTGTGTTTGATGTATTGTTTATTAATACAATCTATACGTCCCCTCATACAAGTATGTTTCCTACACAAGTTCTTCCACCCATTAGGTGGGTAGCCTATGTATGTTTTTGTCGTTGCCCTTATATGTAATTTGCAGTCTTCGCCATGTGAATATATATTGCACATTTTTTTTGTGTTTAGATTTTTTATTTTTCGTTTTTTCCTTTTGTACAAAAGTGAATTAAATCACCTGACGTCAGTCAGAATATAATTTGCAAAATGAATCGTCAAAAGAAACAGTAAAGGCTTGTTACACACGTATCGACTTTTCGCCGTATGCCGTCCACGACACGACGTCGTGCTTTCACTTAACTATATGTATCTATGAAAGCTTTCACACTCACGACCACGTGTGAAAACGTCCATAGACACCCATGATTACTTGAGAGCAGGAAGTCGTGTCGTGGACGGCTCACAGTGGAAAGTCGATACGTGTGAAACAAGCCTTAGTGATTATGTTCAGACGTATAAAATTAATACATAATCTCATTCTTGCGGGATTCATTGTTTACTTCTGTGAGCACAATATATATATATATATATATATATATATATATATATCACTGTCCATTAATGTCGTTTCACATTAGTAATTGCAATTAAAACCCACTATTATTTGGATTTAAGATAATAAGGAAGTAACGAATTTCCGCTTGAAGAGGATCACAGTAAGTGATCGAAATATACGGAAATTCGTTACTTCCTTCTTTTCTTAAATCCAAATAATAGTGGGTTTTTAGTGCATATATATATATATATATATATATATATATATATATATATATATATAATATTTGACGAAAGAAAATACACAGGCGACGTGGCAGAGAAATAGAATAAATCGTCTGACGGCAGATGAGACTAAAGGACAGTACCACCCTGTACGCAAGGGGCTTGTGTCCGTTTGGATTTGCAATGTTTTCAGATGAATCATCGTTTAATGGTTGGCTTATTTGTGAAGATAATTGCGATTTACTCAAATTTGTTTTGGTCGTTGGGGGGATTTTGTTTGATCATTTTCGTGAAGATGTGTGCTCAAGAAGCTTTTACTAAACCTTTGCTACCAAGAATGAGATGAATAAAATCACCTGACGACAGCAATGGAAGGATTTAATGAAGAAGACGTACCTCATTTTTTTTAACATCGTCTTTACAATTTTTCTTTTTTCTTTTTTTAAATTTGTGTTTTATCTTCCAGGTACGTGTGTTTGCGGTGCTGTTTTTGGGAGCGACGTCTAGGTGAGTGTAGGAAAACCGGTATGACATTTGGAAATATTCTGGTGTATCGCCAGATAATATTTTTGTTTTATTATTAGTAATAATAGTAGTTGTAGGTGTGTGTGTGTTTGTGTGTACATTTGAAATATTCAAATAATATTTTTGTTTTATTATTAGTAATAATAGTAATTGTAGGCTGTGTGTGTGTGTGTGTGTGTGTGTGTGTGTGTGTGTGTGTGTGTGTGTGTGTGTGTGTGTGTGTGTGTGTGTGTGTGTGTGTGTGTGTATGTGTGTGTGTACGCGCATGAACGTATGTGTACGTGCGTGCGCGTGCTTGTGTTCATGTGCATTTACCTGCTTCCATTTCCTCATCTTTTGCTATTCCTAGAAGCGCCAAAACAATTGAGTATTCAGAAACGATAGTGTCCGAGTGCTGTGTGGTTTCCCCTCCTGTCGTGAGTGGCACGACAATTGGTTGCCCAGAGGCAGTGGGGAGAGAGGGAGGGGGGGGTGCTTTTGAGGGCGTAAATGGGTCACCTGGAGGTGGACAAAGTCGACGGATTTCTCAACTGTTGTAAAGATGGCGACCTCTCACATATGATATATGATATATATATATATATATATATACATATATATATATATATATATATATATATATATATGTATAACGTACACATATATGTATATGTGTATATATATATATATATATATTTATATACATATAGTGTGTGTGTGTGTGTGTGTGTGTGTGTGTGTGTGTGTGTGTGTGTGTGTGTGTGTGTGTGTGTGTGTGTGTGTGTGTGTGTGTGTGTGCAATTTTCTAATTTTAGAATTAGAAAATCAGTCGAAAATATAAAATTACACCCTTCAAAACCTGACTTGACTTCACTTAATCTAAATTTACCTAATCGAATTTATTCTTATCATTATTAACGTGTTGCCTCAGAATTAGAGTATTTAGCTGTGTTTATTTGATCCCGCATGAAGTTTTGTTCTGTGATCATTTACTTCAGTGCAACCAGAGGTAACATAACCTCTCTTACCTGTGAATCGCCATTCCTACCACGGTCGAGGAAATAAATCTCATAGTACGCTTGTTGGTGGACAGTTTCATTTATATGCCTGTTCATTAATTTATTTACTTTTTTATTTGTTTATTCGTTTTCTATTTACTCTCAAATAACATCTAAAAATTAATAAAAAGAAATTAAATTGAACTCTTGGCCCAACTTTCAATCCATCAATAATTCTCAAACCCACGACCTACCCGACAGGAATCACTGGTCATAGAGATTCTCCCATAAATTTCTTCAAGAATAAATGTTGAATTACTGTTTTGTGCCGTGATGTGTAACTGTGGAGGCTGCTTTCGTATCACCAGTTAATAGCTTGCCTTTCCCTCTCCTCCCTTTCCCTTCCCTTCCCTTCCTTTACCTTCCCTTCATTTCCATCCCTGTCCCTTCTCTTTCCTTCCCCTTCTCTTCCCTTCCCTTACCTTACCTTCCCTCCCCTCTCCTCTCCTTCCCATCCTGTTTCATTTCCAACCATCTCTTCACCTCTTCCCAACCTTTCCTTTCCCTGTGCTTCCCTTCCCTTCCCCTTTTCACACTTTCCTTCCCATTTTCTTCCCATCCCTTCCCTGCTTTTCCTTCCCCGCCCCCTTTCCTACCCTCCCACCCTTCCTTCTCTTCACTTCGCTTCCCTTCTTTTCCTGTCCCTTCCTTCCCTATCCCTCCCTTACCCATCCCTCCCTTACCCTTTCCCTTTCCTTCTTTTACCTTTCCTTTCCTTCCCTTCACTCCCCTTTTCTCGCCCCCTCCTCCCAGCCCACTGGCGGCCGAGGAGCGGAGTGCACAGCACGCGCTTCCTGCCGGCGCGGCGCCTGCGCTGTGCCGTAAATGGTTCCTCACTTGATTCCGATGAGGGTGCACCGCTTCCGTGGGGGCTCCGCCGCTGCCGCCGTTTGAGCCTCCACCTCCTCCTCCTCCTCCTCCTCCTCCTCCTCCTCCTCCTTCTCCTATCCTCCTACTCCTCCTCTTCCTCCTCTTCCTACTCCTCCTCCTCTTCCTCCTCCTCCTCCTCCTCCTATCCTCCTACTCCTCCTCTTCCTCCTCTTCCTACTCCTCTTCCTACTCCTCTTCCTACTCCTCCTCTTCCTCCTCCTCCTCCTCCTCTTCCTACTCCTCCTCTTCCTCCTCCACCTCCTCCTCCTCCTCCTCCTCTTCTTTGTATGTTGTACGTACGCGTATGGCGTAGTGGTGGTGGGGGTGGGGGGGTTCGGAGGAGGGGGCGTCACCCACGCAAGTCTCCCCTCCCTATTCTCCCTCCCCCCTCCCTATTCTCCCTCCCCTCCCCTCCCCTCCCCTCCCCTCCCTTCCTCCCTCCCTCCGCAGGTACTTCGAGAGGTTCCCACTTCACCATTTTTTTTTCTTCTTCTTCACTCGAACTCAGTCACCCTTGGCTGCTTCTATATCCAATTCTCTTCGATTTGTCCTCCCTGTCTGTCTTCGACGTTTTGTCTCTCTTGTTCCTTAATTCCCTCTGCCCTCCTTCCTTCCCAACTTCCCTCCTCTGTCCCTCCCTCTGTCCCTCCCTCCGTCCCACCCTCTGCCCCTCCCTCCCTCCCACCCTCTCTCCCTCCCTCCCTGCCTCCCACCCTCTCTCCCTCCCTCCCTCCCTCCCACCCTCTCTCCCTCCTTCTCTCCTCCCTCTCTCACTCCCTCTCTCCCTCTGTCTCTCCTTCCCCCTCCCTCTCCTTCTCCCTCCCTCTCTCCCTTCTTCCTTTCCCTCCCTTCCTCCTTTCCCTCCCTCTCTACCTCCGCCTCTGCTGCCTCCTCCCCCTCCTTCTTTCCCTCCCTCTTTCCCTCCCTATGTCCCTTCCTCACTCCATCTCTCTTTCACCTCCACTTCCTCCCTTTCCTCTTCCCACTCCCCTTCTTCCCCTTCCTCCCGTTCCTCTTCCCCTCCTCATTCCTCCTTCTCTTCCTCTTATTCCTCTTCCCCTCCTTTTATTCCTCCTTCTCCTTCCCTTCCTCCCTTTCTCCTTCCTCCTCTTCCTCCCCTTCCTCTCCTTCTTCCCCTTCCTCCCTTCCCTCCCCTTACCTCCCGTTCCCTCCCCCTTCCATCCCCATTTCCTCGTCCTTCTCCTACTCCATGCTTCCCTCTCTCTCTCTCATCCGGCTCCCATTTCCTCGTGACAATTTCCCCGCGGCTTCCGGTTGTGTCAGTTACCGGAAGCTCGACGTCACAAGGCCGCAATCTACTGTTGCCTTCCCGACAGAAAGCGCTACTGTACGGCGGCGGCGTTGCGCGGGGTGACAACTACCATGTGGCTGCTGCGACAAAGCCCCCCCCCCCCCCAATCACGCACGGCACGTTTCCAGCAACTATTGGGGGCTCGTCTGGCTGGGAGGAAATTTGGTGGCTGTGGTTTTAGTGCCTTTTAGAATACCCTTGACAACACGCACATGTGTGTGCGCACGCGCGCACACACAAACACACAAACACACACACACACACACACACACACACACACACACACACACACACACACACACACACACACACACACACACACACACACCATGATACATACATACATACATAAATACATACGCACATACATACACACATACATGCATACATAAATACATACATACATACATGCATATATTCTTACATACTGAGAGTAGTGAAAAGGTCCTTGGGATCGTTTGTGGAACGAAAAGGTGAAAGGGAAGGAAGGTAAGGTAAGGTAAAGGAGGGAGAGGTAAAAGGAAATTAGTGTTACGTGTTGACGGAGGGAAGTTGGAAGAAGATAGACGTATAGCCTCCGGTGTTCATATATTTATCTATTATATCTATTTAATTATTTATCTTTTAATATTTTTATTTTTTTGTGTTGTACTTTTTTTGTGATTCACAGGACACGTACCTGCCCGGTTACCTTCTTTTTGCTTGAGACTTATAGACCCACTGTCGGAGAATAAGATAAGATAGACAGAAAATCTGTATGTTTCGACCACTAACTGTGGTCGAAATATACAGATTTTCAGTCCATCTTATCTCATTCTCCGACAGTGGCTCAATATGTCTCGTTTTACAAATGTGCTACTACATTTATACCTTCTTTTTGTTTATTTTTTTTCTAAACGAGATGAAGCTGTGATCACAAAAAGAATGATGTGTACTAGACAACCATAGCATTGCCGAGGCTTCAGTGGAATGAAGGAGTTAATCAGAATATTATAAATAAATAGATAAATTATAGAATAATGAATAAATAAGAAAATCTTTGGATAACGGGAGGTGCCTTCAATTGAATAAAATCGCATGACGGCAGCCTGATTAATAGCTAAAACTTCAACCATGGCAGTGAAAGGATTAATAGGGTGTAACAGGTTCGTACATAGACACAGGTACAGTAGTAGCAAAAAAAGATTTTCGTCTTATTTTGATATACAAGAAAATACCTTAGAATATAAATCGAATACAATATAGAAAATATATAGGATACTCGATATAGACAGTATATTCTTACACTGAAAACCACAGGGTAGTTAAAAAGAATATCGACTGTCATTGCCTATGGCCGTAGGGGACACGATGGCGTCGGGCGGACCAAGCTCATCTTGTATACGGACGGAGACGGCACCAGATAGGTGATAGGGACCTGTCTATGATACCGGAACTACACTGGATATAATATTTGCTCCGCGATAAGTTCAGAGATAAGCTGAGTGGCGATGGTTCCCAACGCTCTGGTTGTGTGTTCTTGTGTTCAGAACTGCGTTTAAGCAACGAGAAATTTGTTCTTGTTACACTCTTTCCCTGCACACAGGGGCAGGTATCCCAGTGGCTGAATTAAATTACCAGGCGGCAGCCAGAACAAGGGACAAGGTGAAAGCGGCAAGAGGGTTAATTTACAGATTTATTTTATCTAGTTTAATTTCTATATTCAATGTAATTTTGTTATTTTATGATAGATATATATTTCTCTTTTTATTTTCCTTATAGAAGGGAAAACCTTATAGCCCCATTTTTTTTTTTTTTTTTTTTTATCAGGTTCGAGACAAAGTAAAGGATTGGTACATTTTGCCCATGCTATTCAGACTCGTTGAAAAAACACCGCCTTTAGAAGAGGAAGAATAAATTATAATAGCTGTAATAATATGACAATACCGTAATGATAATAGTAATGTGATAATTATGGTAATAATGAGAGTAATGGTGATGGTAATGATGATGATGATGATAATGATGACAATGATAATACTAAATAAAATAAAAAATAATAACAATAATAATGATGATGGTAATGATAGCTGAAGCATCAGCAGCAGCAGCAATGATAGTGATAGCTATGAGACTGGAAGGAAATCGACTTCAGTAATGACTTTACACAAGAACGCGACGTGCGTGTGCGCCCGTGCGTGCTGGGTAGAGGGGTGGCAGAAACTATGTACACAAAAAGTGTGTGTGTGTGCGTGCGTGCGTGCGTGCGCGTATACGTGTACGTGTGTGTGTACGTGCGTGCTAGCTTTCCTTCCTTCATTCAAAGGCGCCCAGTCGATAATCCCTGTAATGTCCGTCCTATACATTACTTTTCTATCACCGTGATGCGTCACCACGCTTTGGCCACATCACCCAAGTGCCGGGCTGCTGTCTCCTGGTACCACTAACGTCCGGTACCGTCCGGCACCAAGTAAGGACGAACACCGTGCCGTGCCTGGTCCCGAACTGTGGGTTATTGTGATGCTTTTGTGCGTGTATGCGTTGCTTGAATGCACACACACACACACACACACACACACACACACACACACACACACACACACACACACACACACACACACACAGTGGTAGCGTTCGCAGCTGTCACTACGGCGGTCCGGGTTCGAATCCCACCCAGGGCTGAAATAATTTCAGTATCGCTGCGCTGCGAGTCGTAACTCCAACTCCCGTGGGCGGGGAGTTGGGTGTGTGTGTGCGTGTAAGGTTACAGCATTACCCATAGATCGGCCATATTTGAGCTCTGAGCTCTTCTGGGAGGATAATAGCTTTCGATCACGAGTCCAACACGTGATCCAAGACCATGGTGAATCACACACACACACACACACGCGCGCGCGCGAACAAAAACAACAGCTCATATTATACCAAAATATATGAATTACTTCATTCATAACGGTGACTTAGTGGTCGCAGTTGCAAACTACACTTTTTACCGTTTTTTTGATGAACAATTGTAATTACTCACTGGTGTTTGTAAAGACCTTCTTATTTGTCTGCACTTGACACTAAGTAGACAGCGTCATGACCTTCCACGCGAGAGGTCCCGAGTTGAACCCGCGCTTCCGGAGTGAAAAGATTTCATTGATACTTCAGGACGTCACTGTCTCCCATGAGCAAGAGGGTGCGGTTGCATGCGTGTGTATGTGCGTGTAAGTGCGTGTGCGCGTGTGTACACGCGTGCGCGTGCGTGTGTAAGGTCACAGCACCACCCATAGACAAGACTATACAAACCATGAGTTCTCATTCGGGAGAGTAATAATAGTTGATTACAAATTCAGCACGTGATCCAAGACCGTGAAGAATCACACACATTACGCTTATTTTCCCGGAAGGGGGTGGGAGTGGGGGGGTCTCTGTCCTTTCCCCGGTAGCGCTAAAGTTCCTCTTGGGTGGGTCCGGGTTGGGTCTGTTGGGGAAGTGGGTCAAGGAAAGCCTCTCGTAGATGAGACGTAATGGGTCGCTGCCCACGACCTATGGGCGTTTGTGGAGGGAGGGAGTGGGCGGTGGGCGGTGGGCAAAGGCTTAACTTGATGGGCTGAAATCAATCCCATCTCTGAGGGAACTTGCCAAACAAGTTCGTTCCTATGAGGCTATGGGCATCTCACGACTTAGCAGCACTACTATTGAGAGATACAATTAATACATTTGTAAGCTTTGTGTTTTGATCATTGAAGAGTTGAGTTTTATGCTAGCGGTAATTTAGACTTATTAGATTTTCACTCTGGGTAAAAATGGGGAAAAAATTGTCACTGGTTGAAAATAATAGGTTTGATCGGAATAGGTTAGCTCCATCACGTTTGGTTTGGTTAGGTTCGGATGTAAATATCAGTAAGATGGTGAAAACAAGTTATTTAGAAAAAACCGTGAATACATTTACTTCATCTTTTTTTTTACAATACCATTCATACGAAAATGAAAAATCCGAAGAAAAATCTCATACAGGAATCTTCTTATATAATGCAGTGGTTCTCAAACTTTTTCGTGAGCGAACCTATTTAGAACATTTCAATCCTTCACGACCCAGAATAAAGTAAAGAAAAACAAAATAGACGATGATATATACCTATACTTTGGAAAATAAATAATGTGTACAGCTTTTCTTTAACAAAGCTGAATTAACAGAATCCATGGCACTGCATTTCCTTCAGAAAACTAAATTAATTAGTCAAGTATTTGAAATACTCTGAAAACGTGAGAATCTTTCATTCAATGTAATGTATTATAGCAGACATGAGCTGATAGGCAATTGCTGTGCGTGAGCCAGGTTCGAGTGTCCGTCAAGAGGACCTCGGTGCGCAGGTGGCAAGAGTTCGCCACCCGGGGGGGCGCTCGTGTCAATGTGGGCGGCGCTTCCACCATCACTCCGATTTCCCAGTTCCCAATATTCCCTTTTGCAAAATCGCCAGACTCCTTTCTTTTTTGCATTTCGCCTAATTTCCTTTCGTTTAGGTAGCTTAGGATGGAAAGTTTGGCGAAATGGGGATTTGACAAAACAATTCGGCGCAGTAAGAATTTGGCCAAATTTGGCGACATTGATTTGGGAAGCTCGCCGAAGGGACAAATGTTCTTGGTCCAGTAGGCTACCCGGGGACCTTGTCCTGTCTTTCTCCTTCCCCACCTCACCCTCACCCTCGCCCTCCCTCCTCCCCTCCCTCCTCCCCTCTCTCCTCCCCTCCCTCCTCCCCTCCTTCCTCCCCTTCCTCTCCCTCCTCGCCTTCCTTCTCCAATTCCCCTTCCCCGCCCTCCTCCCCTTCCACTCCCTTCTCCCCTCTCCTCCCTCCTTCCCTCCCCTCCCTCCTCCCCTCCCCTCCCTCCTTTCCTTCCTTTCCCCTCCCTTCCTCCCCTTCCCCTCTTCTCCTTCCTTTCCCCTCCCTTCTCCTCTTCTTTCCCCTCCCTTCTCCTCTTCTTTCCCCTCCCGTCTCCAATTTCCCCTCCCTTCTCCTCTTCTTTCCCCTCCCGTCTCCAATTTCCCCTCCCCCTCCCTCTACCCTTCTTCTACCTCCCCACCCTTTTCCCCAACCTTCCCTCCAAATACACGCTGTCTTACCTGTACCCTTGCCCCTACCTCTAATCAGCCCCTTACTCTTACCCTGGTCCCTACCCATCCCCTTACCCCTATCCTTCCCCCTCTACCCAACGCTTCCCCCTACCCCAGTCCTTCCCCCCTACCCCTACCCTTCCCCCCTACTCCTACCCTTCCCCCCTTACCCCTACCCTTCCCCCTACTCATACCCTTCCATCTACCAAACCCTTCCCCTTACCCTAATCCTTCTCCCCTACTCCTACCCCAATCCTCCCCCCCTACCTCTACCCTTCCTCCTACCCCTACCCTTCCTCCTACCCCTACCCTTCCTCCTACCCCTACCCTTCCTCCTACCCCTACCCTTTCCCCCTACCCCTACCCTTCCCGCCCACCCCTACCCATTCCCCCTACCCCTACCCTTCCCCTGTTCCTACCCCAACCCTTTCCCTCCCTCGTCCCTCGCCTCCCCCACCACCCCCGCCGCAAAAGTAGTTTGACCTCCAATCAACCGTCAGCCCCCCCCCTTTCGCCATTATTCCTTGCTTCCAGCCACTCCCAACCCCCCATTCTCCCACTTCCGGCGCTACATGTGTAACAACCCCCCTTCCCCCTCCCCCTCTCCCCCTTCCCCCTCTCCCCCTTCCCCTCTCCCCCTTCCCCTCTCCCCCTTCCCCTCTCCCCCTCTCCTCTCCCCCTCTCCCCCTAAACACGCACAGATACATTGCCAGATGTCTCCATCTCTCCATTATGTCAATTAGTGGGTTGGTTTCAATCATGTTTGGATTGACACGGGCCCTGCGCTCGAGTCCCAACGCGTACAGTTGACCTCTATTTGCACTGAAGACAGAGCACGAGGGGCAAAGGTGAAGACCTGGGTTTCAGCTAAGTGCCTCCTGGCGTAAGCTTTTTATCACTCGCAGATCGTTCGCCATGCAGAGATGAATAAAATCGCCTGGCGGCAACCAGAATAAGAGAGAAAATGCCAACTGGTATGGGAGGGAGCTAATGAAGCGCTTACTCGTTTTCCTTTCTTTATTTCCTATTTTCATTCATTCATTCATTCATTCATTCATTCGTTCGTTCCTTCGTTCAATTACGCAGCTGTTCCAGTCCTCCATTTTTATTTTCTTGTTTCTTCCCCCTTCCCTTCCCTTCCCTTCCCTTCCCTTCCCTCTCTTCCCTCCCTCCGTCACTCCCTCCCTTTCCTTCTTTCACTACCTACGTTTCTGTTTTCCCCTCCCCTCCTACTTATCCCTCCCTTTTCCCCTCATTCCCCTGCCCTTTCCTCTACCCTTTCACTTTCCCTTTCCCTTTCTTACCCTCACCCACCCCTTCACCCTCACCCACCCCTTTACTCTCACCCACCCCTTCACTCTCACCCCTTCACTCTCACCCCTTCACTCTCACCCACCCCTTCACTCTCACCCACCCCTTACCCCTCACCCACTCCTTACCCTTCACCCACATCTTCCCCCTCACCCACCCCTTACTCTTCCCTTCCTCCTCTTTCCACCTCCAACCCTTCCTACTACTCTCCACCACTCCCTTTCCCCTCCCTTCTCCCTTACCCATCCCTCCTCTCCCTCTTCCCTCACCTCCTTTCCCCCTTCCCTCCCTTCCTCTCCCCCTACCCTCCCCTCCTCTCCCCCTACCCTCCCCTCCTCTCCCCCTTCCCTCCCCTCCTCTCCCCCTTCCCTCCCCTCTTCTCCCCTTCCCTCCCCTCCTCTCCCCCTTCTCTCCCCTCCTCTCCCCATTCCCTCCCCTCCTCTCCCCCTTCCCTCCCCTCCTCTCCCCCTTCCCTCCCCTCCTCTCCCCCTTCCCTCCCCTCCTCTCCCCCTTCTCTCCCCTCCTCCCCTTGCATTCCCAAGCTCCACTTGTCACCTGTAATCCAGTTCAGTCTCCTCCTGGCGAGGCCAACTCCATCGCAGCCAATTGATTCGATGTGCCATTAGAGAGCGTTCGGCAAAACTGGCACCCGGTGTCCGTCACGTGTGCAAGTGACGCAGCTTGTACGTGTCCCAACGCTACACGTCAGTACGTAGCTTGTACGTGTCCCAACGCTACACGTCAGTACGTAGCGTACGCTGCGGTACGCAGCCGTACGCAGCGCTACGCATCAGTATGCAGTAGTACGCACCCGTACACAGCGCCGATCTACGTTTCTGTCAAATGCAATGCTTGTATTTCTAGTCCATGTCTACATGTTACTTTTTGTTTCCTAGTGTTGGGCCTGAGAGGAATGGGGTGAGAGGAGGAGAGAGGAGGGAGGAGAATAGAGAAGTGGAGAGAAGAAGAGCGAGAGGAGAGATGGAGAGAAGAAGGACGAGGAGAGAGATGGAGAGAGGAACGAGGAGAGAGATGGAGAGAGGAAGGAGGCGGGATAAGGAAAGAGAGGAAGGAGGGGGAGAGAAGAGGGAGGAGGGAGGGGACGAGTGAAGGAGTGTGGAAGGAGGGAGAGAGAAGGGGAGAGGTAGGAAGGGGAAATAAAAGAGAGAAGGCCTAGAAAACAAAGGGAGAAGACAAGGAGGACAGGAAGAGAGGAGGAGGAGAAGGAAGGAGAGAGTGGGGAGAAGGAGAGAGAAAATTGGGGGAGAGGAAGGGAGAGATGAAAAAGGGGGGGAGAGAAGTGAATAAGGTGGAGATGAGGGTGATGGAGAGAACAATTGGGGAAGGAAATGATGCGTGATGAGGTGTGATGCAAGATGATGAGGGAAGGGGGGGTGAGATGAGGGTGGGTGAAGGCGGAGGGGAGGGGGAGGAGGGCAAAAACATGGCGTAAGTTGTCGCTGTCAAGGTTGACACCATCAATACAGTAACTTTTTTTTTCTTTCTTTTTCTTTTTCTTTTTTTCCTGGCCCGGCCAATGCTGGAGGGTCTTTCCGCGCGGAACAGGACGAGGGTCACGATCGGAACCATCTTCGTTTCACCCCGGGGTCCGTCCCTCAGGTCTCTCTTTGAACAAGAATCATAAAAGTACGTCGCCGAATTGAAGGGGTGTGTAAGGTTACTCCTGTGGAGGAGACGAGCGTGAAGGGTGACCCTCGGAAGGGTTGAGGCTTAAAGGTCACTTCAAGTGGTTAAAAAGGTTGAAAGGTCACCTCAAGTGTGACGTAGATGTGTAAGACTCTACGGACGTGACTGTGCGTACGTGACGTGCGCTGAGGGTGACGTGCGCTGAGGGTGACGAAGGCACTGATACAGGGGAATAGGGTGACGATATGGCTTCAATTTCGGTATAATGTTGCACCTTAGGAGACCTGGGATGCCTGTGGTGAGCCTCGTCTTTGTAATCATCTCCCCCTCCCCCTTTACCCCCCATTCCCTCCTCCCTTACCTCCCCCCTTACCTCCCCCTCCCCCTCCCCCCCGTCCCTGCCACCACAGCCTCCAATCCTACAAACTCTGCATCCACCACTACCAAAGCCACCATTGATGCTATTGCCAACATAAATACATACATTTATATATACATACATATACATATATATACATACATATACATACACATACATGTACATACATATACATATTCATATACATATACATATACATATACATATACATACGTACATACATACATACATACATACAAAGACTCGACTGACCTATCACGACCTATTATTCCCCCGAAGCATTTGAGGCCGACCCCTTTATCTTGTTATGCCTCGTACGAATGAAACTTAACTTTTTGCAAATCATGGTGTAGTCGACATTGGAGTAGATTCCATACTCGCAACTTACGTGTAGCAAGGTTTTATTTTATTTTATTTATTTATTTGTTTATTTATTTATTTGTTTTTATATATCAGCCAGTCATTTGTTCCCCACTTCCTGTGCAATTTCTCTCTCTCTCTCTCTCTCTCTCTCTCTCTCTCTCTCTCTCTCTCTCTCTCTCTCTCTCTCTCTCTCTCTCTCTCTCTCTCTCTCTCTCTCTCTCTCTCTCTCTCTCTCTCTCTCTCTCTCTCTCTCTCTCTCTCTCTCTCTCCTTCTCTCTCTCTCTCTCTCTCTCTCTCTCTCTCTCTCTCTCTCTCTCTCTCTCTCTCTCTCTCTTTTTTTTTTTTAATGGTCTTTTACGATTCCAATTTCCTGTTCTCGTTTTTAATGTGACTAGCACTAGGTCATAGTTGTATCTTTTAGCTTCCGCTATTGCTAGTAGGTTCGTCATCATCGTTATCGTCGTCATCATCATCATCATCATCAGCATCAGCATCATCATCATCATCATCATCATCATCATCATCATCATCATCATCATCATCATCATCATCATCATCATCATCATCATCATCATCATCATATCTGCATCATCATCATCATCGTCGTTGTCATCATCATCATCTTCACCGTTATCATCATCATCATCATCATCATCATCTTCATCGTCATTTTCATCGTCATCGTTATCTTCACCGTCATCAGCATTTTCACCGTCATCATTATCTTCATCGTTATCATCACCTTCACCGTCATCATAATTTCCATTGTCATCTTTATTGTTATCGTTGTCTTCATCGTCATCATCTTCATCGTCATCACCATCTTCATCTTCACCATCTTCATCTTCATCATCATCGTCATCATTATCTTCGTCATCGTTTTCTTCATCGTCATCATCATCTTCATCATCTTCATCTTCATCATCTTCATCGTCATAATTTTTTCCACCATCTTCATCGTCATCGTCATCTTCACAGTCATCATCATCTTCACCGTCATCATCTTCATTGTCATCATCATCATCATCATCATCATCATCATCATTATCATCTTCATCGTCATCATCAACTTCGTCATCATCATATTCACCACCATGATCATCTCCATCGTCATCTTAACATTCATCATCATCTTCACCGTCATCATCTTCATCATCATCATTATCGTCGTCATCATAATTTTCGTTATTATCATCTTCATCGTCATCATCAACTTCGTCATCATCATATTCACCATCATGATCATCATCTCCATCGTCATCATCTTCATCATCATCTTCACCGTCGTCTTCATCTTCACCGTCATCATCTTCACCGTCATCATCATCATCATCATTTTCATTATCATCATCTTCATCGTCATCAATTTTGTCATCATCATATTCACCACCATGATCATTATCTCCATCATCATCTTCAGACATCATCATTTTCACCGTTATCATCTTTATCATCTTCATCATTTTCGTTATCATCATTTTCGTTATCATCATCTTCATCGTCATCAGCATTTTCGTTATCATCATCATCTTCATCGTCATCATCAACTTCGTCATCATCATATT
>NC_134792.1:40029900-40037400 GCF_046742065.1 Oratosquilla oratoria | reverse complement strand
CCGTCCTGCAAGGGGTGGTCCTCCCTGTTCGTTCAGGGCTTCACTCTTCGAGACCCTTTCGCTATGAAGGAGGCGTCAGCGAGCTGGATCGAATCGCACGGAGGCGCCTAGAATGTTCTAGATACTACCAAAGTCGTGAATAATAAAGTGAAATGGTTAATCTAGAAAGGGTTTAATCCCAATGCTGTGGAGGTTTTATTCGACTGAATAAAATCGCCTGGCGACGGCCAGAACAAGCATGTAACTTGTCAATAGCAATGATATGGTTTAACGTCACAAACTCCTCCCATCGGAAGGCTAGGACGATGCCCCTTACAGAGGACTTTGTAGCGTGGAATTTAACGAACCATGCCCTTGGTTCAATTTCACTGGTGGCAGAACTCGAACCGCCATCCCCTCGACCTTCGCCGCAAGTAACGACCCCCTATCCCGCTCAGCCAGCGAGCTTCTTTCTGTTAACCCGAGGAACACGAGCGAGATCGTCGTGACGGGTCGGAAGGCTCTCCTCCCCGATGGAAGAGATCGAGATGACGTCGGGGGCGCGATGCCCGGCCGATAGCGAAGACCTTCTGGAAAGAAATGCGTTATCAGGAACCAGGTTAGTGAGGTAGAGGCCGTGAAAGAAAGCCTCCAGTTCGGGATAAAGATTTGTAATAGAAACCTGGAATCGGAGTCATAAAAAATTCTAAAGTTATAAATGTAGGAAATCGGTTCTAGCTAAATGTGAAGAATAAAGTGTAATTACTCGGGGGATTTCAGCTCTAGCTAAATGTGAAAAATAAAGTGTAATTACTGGGGGATTCCCAATAGGGACTGTCACCTGCCCCAGCAGTCCAAGAAGCGCATAGCAGGGCAAAGGTGACGACTTCGGCCGTAGCAATGCTGCTCCTTGCGTAGACCCCTCACCCTTACTTTATTCAAAAAGATAATTTTCCCTTGCCATTGTTGACACTTGTACATTGATTTTTTATGACAAAACTGCATAGTGTGATGAAACTGGATAGGTAATCGTCCCTCCTATTATAGAAATTGTAGAAATATTTTTTTTATCATGCATCATACTTTGCAAATTATCAAGATAGATTTCCTCATATTGTAGATCTCGTTACAATTAGAACGCGTGACCAGTAAACCCAAACATTTATTTTACTTTATTCATTTTGTTTATTTATTTATTTGTTTATTTATTTGTTTATTTTATGATGAAAAGACGTTGATCAAAATAGAATCAAAATGGACCAAGGAAGAAAGTTTCCAACTCGTGGAGAAAAGAATTATTATCGAAGGAAATTTTCATGGAATGGAAATTTTAATCAAGAAGACGACATGGTGTAAAACCTTAGTTACAAAGGACAAATTAAGAGTTGGGTCCTTCTCCAGTCGAAGAAGGCGGAGAGAGATATTTTAGCAAAAAATGACAAAGTTAACATGAACGGGCGAGGATTTATAAAATAAACCAGATAATATTAACATGGTCAGTATCGCAAACTGTTGATGCATAGGTTAAAGATATATCTCTCTATCAATCAATCATTCAATCAAATCAGCCATCCCGAGTCCACTGCTGAACAAAGGCCTCCTTCATAGCATTCCATGATTCACACGACCGCGCCAACCTCTGCCACGTCACTCCTGCAAACTTCTCTATCTCGTCTCTCCACCTTCTGTCTGGTCTCCCTCTTCCACGCTTCCCATCACGCGGCCTCCACTCAGTAACGCACTTGCTCCATCGCTCATCAGGCGTCCGCATTAACTTACCTGCCCAATTCCTCTTCCTCTCTTTCACCGCCTCCACAATATCTTTCACTCTAGTCTGCTCTCTCACCCAACTTGCTCTCTTTCGGTCTCTCAGCGTTATTCCCATCATTGATCTCTCCATTCTCCTCTGTGGAGTCCTGTGTAATTTTCTACTTTTTTCTTTTTACTTGAATGACTGTGGCGCCCTGCCTCTCTATTTTTTTTTTTTTTCTCCTGAAAATGTTCGAAATTGTGACCACTTGCATGGTTTGTGAAATAACCGGTCTGACGTTGGTTTGTACCCTTAGTTTCGTCTCCTGTGGTGTGTTTGTTTCTTTCTGTTCGTCTCTAAAAGACATCGCTCACCAAATCGCATATATTATTTCTGAAAGTAATAATAGATTGCAAAATTATATACATATTAATCTAGATTGTCATTTCTTGAATAATTAGTGTACTACCATCTTGTTTACTAGAAATACTTTAATCTTTGTCAGAAGATCTCGCACAAGAACTCTTAACTTAAAAAAGTCTTTTCAAGACGTAAAGGGTTTTATGAATGACTTTGATATTAATTTTAGTGTTTAGGAGGAGATGTTTGACTTTAAAGCTTGCTTTAGCAGCTACAAGTGTTTATGGGTGCGACACCCGAAAACGGGTCCCGGCCTTTCCCCCCCCACCCCCCTGTCGCCTGGTGAGCCCGTGGTTGGGGTGGTCACCCTCTACATGTACAATTCCGCTGTAGATGAATAGCTATGCGCGCGCACGCACACACGCATGAACGCACAAACACGCACGCATGTACCCACACACCCATGCACGCACACACCCATGCACGCACACACACACACACACACACACACACACACACACACACACACACACACACACACACACACACACACACACACACACACACACACACACACACACACACACACACACGTGCGTATGTACGTACATTTGTATTTGTTGCATATCCAAACTTGACTCGAAGTAAATCTAGCTGTTGTATTAACACATTATTCATAACATTTTGTTATAAGGGAAGTAGTGTACATAGAAACGTATCAAATACTCAACAACGAAAGAAATGTTTGTATACAAGTTCCGATAAATGCGAGTCAGATTACACATCATCAGGGATCTCGTTATCTCGGCCATCGCCTGTCAACCGGTGGGGGGGGAGACCATTCTCTCTCCATTCCTTACGTGAACGGCAACTTCTCGGATTTATGACCACCTCAAGTGGGTGCCACAGACACGAATGAAATCACCTGGCGACAACCAAGACAAAGGTGAATGTGCCAACCGACACGGAAGGGACCTAAGGCATAATTATCAACACCGTCGTCTGATCCTATCTCCATCTGCCGTCGCCAGCTGTCATCACAGACGTTATCTCGGACCAGCATCACAGTTGCCAGTCGTGCTAGTCATCACCTTATCGCTATCATCACCATTATTGTTGATCACGTGATCGCAAACATCAGGGGACGATGACGTCATCGAATGGAATTCTTACGTCATCATAGGGGACGATGACGTCACCGGAGATGATGACGTCATCGGAGGGGTGACGTCATCGCTGTATATTCTACCTAGCTGATTGTGTGTTGAAAATGTGTACCTCAGTTGTAATCGTTCTGTGCCCAGTTCTTCAACAGCGCCTGTGTTCTTTCAAGGGAACATGGATGTTCTTCACAGGCATATGTTATAGATGTCCCTGCTGTGCCCTGTTCTCGCTTGCATATCAGTCTGCATCAATGATGAGCCTTATGTCCAGGTGACATAAGGGTGGAAGAGCTCTATCGCTGTATGTGCCCTTCTGCCGACATTCCCACACCATCTCAGTGCCACTCTCTCTCTCTCTCTCTCTTTCTGTGTGTGTGTGTGTGTGTGTGTGTGTGTGTGTGTGTGTGTGTGTGTGTGTGTGTGTGTGTGTGTGTCTGTTTGTCTGTTTGTCTGTCTTTGTCCCTACCTCTGTCCATCAGTTTATCACCCTGTCTACCTGCATGCCTGACTGATTGTCTGTCTGTGTGTTTCTGTGTCTGCATCAACTCCATAGTCTCCTATACTCATCTCCAGCCATCACCGCCTCCACCACGTTCCACCACGTTCCACCACGTTCCACCACCACCACCCATCTCGACCGTGCCATCACAGCCTCCAGCCTCCTCCTCCGCCCCTACAATACATCAAACGACTCTCCTTCCATCATCGTTAATCGCCGCTAGTGTCGTCTTCGTTTCCTTTCCTCGTTCCTCCTCTCGAAAGCCCCTCAACACGCTGACGCACTCTATGGATTTTGCTCTGGCGAAGGACAGGCGATTTTATGCAACTGAGGAGGCGGACGCCAGCCTGAAAGGGGCCTCGACTGACCGCAACCATTTAGTGTGAATGTGGTCTGTTTATCTTTATGATATCGGCTGTCTTTAGCCAGAATAAAATGTATAAGTGGCGTCACCTCAATGGTGACCACCCAGTGTCCAGTGCCAAGCCTCTGTTCAGTGAGACTCCATCTTGCTTCAGTCCCATATTCTCTCTCTGTCTTCAGTGCTTTTCCGGCCTTATTCAGGACCCATCTCCCATTTTCTCTTTAGTTCTAATATAGCTTTCGTCAGTGCCACTCTCAGTGTAAATTTTCGTGATTCAGTGCCACATATTCCCTGTTTAAAGGGCCATTTACATGATCAAACGATTTGTCAAACCCAATTTGTAAAACAAGTGTTTGGAGTGATGTTTGACCGTGTGAATGGGGCATTTGTCAAAAATGTATGTCAAGTGTGTTTGACAAACAACCATCCCATTCACACTGTCAAAAATCACTTCAAACACTTTTTTGACAAACTGGTTTGACAAACTGTTTGACCTTGTAAATGACCCATAATGCTAGTCGTTACTCCAACACTGTTTAGTGCCGATCCTCTCTTGAGCGGCACGCCACTAGAGAATATTTTCGTTTTGTACAAAATATTAATCGCGACCTCATGTAGAGCAACAGCAACAGAAGTCTTACAGTGCGGCACGGGGCTGCTGGGATCAATCCGCAAATGACGGAAGTCTTCCCTGATTGGATTAAAATCGCCAAACGCTATTCTAAAAAATGTATAAAAAAAATCGTCAACGAGATCTGGGCTCTATTTAACATCTGGGGGTTTCCTTAGATGAATAAAATCCTCAGGCGGCAGTCAGAAACATGGCTGTAGGAAGAACAAATGGAAGAAAAACAACGATGGCGTAACAGCCTGATAAAGGATTCTTTAGTTGTTCGTCATCGAGGGACGCATAGTTTTTGTGACACCCATTCTTGTGTGCGTGTATGTGTGTGCGTTCGTGTCTTTGTACTAAAATGTTTTTATTTTGGGTATTGTATGTCTGAGCACGTTTGTCCTGAATTCAGCCAGAGCAAAATAAAAGTAGAAATGAAAGAAAAATAAAGAAAAATCATCAAAGTAGGTTCGGGAGTGAAAATAGATATTTTAGGATTTATTTACAACATCATTGACCGGAACAGACCGGATATGGAACTGTCAGTCTCCCGGAAGCGATCCAGAAGAGGCACTCCAGTTTAAGGGCGAGTCTGTCGTCAATTCATCTGAATTTGGTGATAATTGTCCTCGTTGCTGTATACATGCTTTACGGCTTTTATTATTTCTTTCACCTCTGATATATTTCTTATATTAAAAATGCATTACGGTAAAGTCTTTAAACAAAAAAATAGGATTTTTTCTAATCTATATGGCCAATAAGTCTTCGCCAAGTTAGAATGAATGGATTCGGACAGAGGGAGTCTCACGGCTTCCTTCCCTGTGGACCTCGGCAGTTGCTGACATGACCGAATCCTGACTCGCCTGGCAACCGACGCAGTCCAACGCAAGAAGACCCTGCCGGGAGGGGGGGGGGGCACTGCGTGAGATTGGGGGGGGGAGGAATTAGGGAGGAGGGATAGTGTGACAGGGTAATGCAACCGTCAGGGGCTAAGTGCCACAATAATGATTACAAGGTTATATATATATATATATATATATATATATATATAATATATATATATATATATATATATATATATATATATGATATTCACAAAACCAAAATGTAGTTGCACATTTGTAAAATGTTTAGATATAACCCACTGTCGAAGATACAAAGCAAAAAACAAAAACAAAAAAACAGACGATCTCTATATTTCGACCACAACTGTGGTCCTCTTCACCTCTTCAACAGATGAAATGAATATATACAATAAGAATGGCGCATAATAGGAACAAGGGAAGGTAGCTCAAGCCAAACCTCGGACATGTGTATGTATACACACACACGCACATACACATACACACACATACACACACACACACACACACACACACACGTACATACACATACACACACATACACACATACACACACACACACTGCGACTCGACGGCGCAGTGGTAGAGTCCCCTGCCGCCAATACGGCGGTCCGAGTTCGAATTCCGCCCAGGGCTGAAATAATTTCAGTGTCGCTAAACTGCGAGTCGTTACTCCAACTCTCATGGGCTGGGAGTTGTGTGTGTGTGTGCGTGTAAGGTCACGGCATTACCCATAGATCGATCACATATGAGCTCTGAGCTCTCTTCCGGGAGGGGAAATAGCTGTCGATCACGAGTCCAACACGTGATCCAAGGCCATGGTGAATCACAAACACATGGAGTTTGATAAACCAACTTTTGGGAAGACTTTCTTCCAATATTTGCACCGTTCACAAGAACGGTTGCAATTATGTTATGACCAGAAGAGAAGGCTCTCCTTCCTCCCTTCACAGTGTTCAATGACCCTCTTCACACGGGGACACCTGTCTTGCCACTGTCGGGAGCTTCACCACCACCGCCATCACATCACCACCACCATCACCACCAGCACCACCAGCAATACCAGCAATACCAATACCAACAACAACAATAACAACAACAACACTAAAACGTTTCAATGTTGATCACCCACACTCAATGTACTGTATTGTTCACCCATGCACTCGTTTTGTCACTTCACTTTTGCTCTCCCATTACTTCCACACACCCAACACTCACCCAGATTCACCCAAACTCGTCCACCACTCAGACTCAACAAAATTCACCCAAACTCGCCCACCACCCTAGCTCGCCCACCACCCTAGCTCGCCCACCACCCTAGCTCGCCCACCACACTAGCTCGCCCACCACCCTAGCTCGCCCACCACCCTAGCTCGTCCACCACCCAAGCTCACCCACCAACCAAGCTCACCCACCACCCTAGCTCGCCCACTACAGTAGCTGGCCCACCACCCAAGTTCGCCCACCACACTAGCTCGCCCACCACCCAAGTTCGCCCACCACACTAGCTAGCCCACCACCCAAGCTCGCCCACCGCCTAAGCTCACCCACCACCCAAACTCGCCCACCACCCAAGCTCGCCCACCACCCTAGCTCATCCACCACCCAAGCTCGCCCAACACCCAAGCTCGCCCACCACCCAAGCTCGCCCATCATCCAAGCCCACCCACCACCCTAGCTCGCCCACCATCCAAGCTCGCCCACCACCCAGGTTCGCCCACCACCCAAGCTCGCCCTCCACCCGAGTTCGCCCACCACCCAGGCTCGCCCACCCCATGACGACTCCACCATCCTAATGCATCGTAACCCACCACAACCACCACCCAAACTCGCCCAACCCCCTCCCCCCACCCCGTCTCCCCTACCCAGTCACCCACGACCCAGACAACGCCCCCAGGAAGTGACATTT
>NC_134792.1:40019900-40027400 GCF_046742065.1 Oratosquilla oratoria | reverse complement strand
GTGTTGTATGACACTGAGCATGTGTGTCATACGACGTTGGACACGTGTGGCGTATGACACTTAACAGTAGGTAAGACACATGGCCCTGATGAGACAATGATCTGTAACTTTCAACAGGCTGACATACTTTCTATATATTTTTCTGGCTAAAATTATTCAATTCAGTCAAGGATGGAGATTGGTCTGTTGAGACGCCATTTTGTCCAGAGTTTGATCACTTTGCAAAATAGAATCTCTTATATTTAACCACAGGGAATACTAGATCAAGTGTATCTAGTTTCTGCTCGTTTTAATTTTCGCGAAATATATTTGTTGGCGTTCTTAAGTTTTCGCGACCTCTGAACCTGAATCAGCCAAACCTTTACGATAGTAGAACATGCCTTAAAGTGCCAGCAGACCAATTTTCGCAATTTTTAGCAAATTAGTGCAAAATTGGGCCCTCCAGCTCGTTGCAGCGCATGCATTTTTTTGAAAGTGATTTACTCAAACTTCTCCGGTGAAAATCTTTAAAATTCAGTCTAAGCTCAACTTTGCGATCGTAGTCTTACTATCGTAGAAGTCTTATGATCGTAAGAATCTTACTATCGTAGAAGTCTTACGATCGTAGAAGTCTTACGATCGTAGTAATTCTACGGTCTTTAGAAGTCTTACGATCTTTAGAAGAGTTACGATCTTTAGAGGTCTTACGATCTTTAGAGGTCTTACGATCTTTAGAAGTCTTACGATCTTTAGAAGTCTTTCGATCTTTTGAAGTCTTACAATCGTAGATGTGTTACGATCGTAGAAGTCTTACAATTGTGGAAGTGTTTTCGATCATAGAAAAAAATCTTACGATCCTAGAAATCTTACGAACGTAGAAATCTTACGAACGTAGAAATATTACGATCGTAGAAATCTTACGAGCGTAGAAATATTACGATCGTAGAAATCTTACGAGCGTAGAAATATTACGATCGTAGAAATCTTACGAACGTGGAAATATTACGATCGTAGAAATCGTACGATCATAGAAATATTACGATTGTAGGAATCATAAAATCGTAGAAATCTTACGAACGTAGAAATCTTACGAACGTAGAAATTTTACGAACGTAGAAATCTTACGGTGATAGAAATCTTACGATGGTAGAAATCTTACGATCTTAGGAATCTTACGATTGTAGGAATTATATGATCGTAGAAATATTACTGACGTAGAAATATTACGATCGTAGAAATATTACGATTGTAGAAATATTACGAACGTAGAAATATTACAATCCTAGAAATCTTACTAACGTAGAAATATTACGATCCTAGAAATCTTACTAACGTAGAAATCTTACGATCGTAGAAATATTACGGTCGTAGAAATCTTACGACCGTAGAAATATTACGAACGTAGAAATCTTACGATCGTAGAAATCTTACGATCGTAGAAATATTACAAACGTAGAAATCTTACGAACGTAGAAATATTACGATCGTAGAAATATTACGATCGTAGTAACCTTACGATCGTAGGAATCATACGATCGTAGATATATTACGATCTTAGAAATCTTACTATCTTAGAAATCTTACGATTGTAGAAATATTACGATCGTAGAAATATTACGGTCGTTGAAATATTATGATCGTAGAAATATTACGATCGTAGATATATAACGATCGTAGAAATCTTACGATCGTAAAACGCTGGAAAACCCGGACGCTGGGCCTCGCTTTTGTTTATGGTTTGTCCATAAAACGGGCGAGGTTCACAGTGCGGACGCTTTCGTCCGTTATGTAGATAAAATCTTTTAACCCAGTGAGGACTGGAGTCTTCTACCACCTGAAGAAAACCTGATGTCATTAATCAGAATAAAGACTTCAGAGGGTGTCATTAGGTATAACACGGCGCGTATATAATACACGCGCGCGCTCGCACACACACACACACACACACACACACACACACACACACACACACACACACACACACACACACACACACACACACACACACACACACACACGCGCGCGCGCGCGCACACACACAGAAAGAGAGAGAGAGAGAGAGAGTGACTGCTATATCGTCATCTAGATTTACCGGTGTTAGGTTCTAAGTGTGTCATTTCATTCAGAGACACTCTTTCATCACTATATAAGTGCACTTTCTAGATCAGTTTCTCCCAAGTTCCTCTATTATGTAACACTGATTCCTAACCTTCTGGAGGTTATTTCAGTGGTGGACCCCCTCGTGAAACTGTTGGTGGCCCTCAGGGACCCCATTTCGTAATCCACTTCTAGATTGGGCTCGGGAACGTGTCATAGAATTGTAAAAAAAAAAAGTGACTGGCAATAAGAAATTGTAGTAAAGTGTTCACGACCTTTCTACCATATCACGTGTGGACACACCCGATTTCGTCATTTTCGTAACATGTTGGTGACAAAGTACAGACACGTCCATACTAGTCGCTAACATGTTAACATACATGAAGAAACACCCAGTGTGCTGGCAACTTCACCCCCCCCCCTCGGGAAGGTTCTGGGGCATTTATTTTATTTATTATTATTTACTTTATTATAGTTTTAATTTATTAATTTATTTCTTTATCATTATTATAATTTTTTCGCATCCGACCTTGATATGGACCAAAAGGTCTCCTGTCGGCATGCTCCGCCTTTGTAATTTCTCCTATGTTTCCCACATGTTGGCAGCACTTGGTATGTACCGACCTGACAGTGTGTCCACACAAGTCACAAGCATGTTGGGAACTTGAAAAAATTGCACCTGTGCGTCGGTTCCTCTAATTCAATGGCTGCCAAACTTGGGGTAAGTTACCCTCCTCGGGGTTAGTATGAAAATTTTAGAGAAGTAATGGGGGAGAGGGAGAGAGAGAGAGAAAGAGAAAGAGAGAGAGAGAGAGAGAGGGAGGGAGGGAGGGAGGGAGGGTGAGGGGCATTCTAGGAACCTAAAAAAAACAGTGCGTTAGTTTATTGTATAAAGTATACTCTAATGTGTAAATTACTATATATATTCAAAAACGAAAAACTAAAATATCTAGGGTGCTAATATATGAAGTAATTATGAATTCTTACCCAGTTTTGTGAACTGGAATAGCAGACTTGATATGCCAGGTTAAATTGGGTAACAAGTAAAAAAGATAAAATAGATCAATAAATAAATAAATAAGATTATGAATTCTTACCCAGTTTTGCGAATTGGAGTAGCAGGCTTGATATGCCCAGATTAAATTGGGTAACAAGTAAAACAATAAAAATAAATAAGTAAATAAATAAGTAAGTAAATAAAATTGGGGAACCTTCGGTCTTGTTGGTTGCGTGTTGGCTTGGCCTCCCGAGGACGACTTGTCAGGAGACGCGGTTTTGGGGTCACCGAGCGGCCTCCGCTCTTGTCGTCGTTGGGCGCTGCGGTTCTGCAAAGAAAAGGTTGATGGGGGGAGAAGTGGCCTGCAAATTACTTGAGCCCTTTTTGTTCCGTACTTTCTCTTTCTCTCTTTTCTTCCTGGTGTGTTACTTTGTGTTTGTGATGTTAGATGTCATCTATCAGAACCGTCTGACACCATTCGTGGTTAACACCGTATCCAGCCACCCCCCATTACTTTTATCCACCATTACTACTTCTACTCACTATCACCATTTCCTCCCATATACACCACACAACAACATCAACGTTACTGTTTTCACTTCCACAACCGCTAGTGCGAACTCCACCACCAAAACTGACACCACCAACACACCTCCACCAATACACCTCCACCAACACTTACAGTTTGCTATTAACATCACGAACATCAACAGCACCATCAACACTAACACCACCTCCAAATCCACCACCACTACCACCATCACCACCACCATTACCACCATCACCACTACTACTACCACCATCACTACTACCACCATCACTACTACCACTACCACTACCACCATCACCACCACTATCATCACCACTATGATCCACCACCACTACCTCCATCACCCACCACCACTACCACCGTTACCCACCACCACTACCACCATCACCACGACCACCACTATCATCACCACCATCACCACCACTGTCATCACCACCATCACCACCACTGTCATCACCACCATCACCACCACCAATGCCTCCACACTCACCCACCTCCTACTCAACCATTCCTTCTCTCCTGCATGTGCTCCTCGCGTATCTCTTTCACGTGACGCGTTTGATTCACCCCCGTGCAGTCTCGGGTTCCTGCTTTTCCCCTATTACATCCCCCCTTCCCCCCCCGTCCCCCTTCCCCTCCTCCTTCCCTTCCTCCTCCCCCCCCCCCCCACTTGAAGCCGCGCTCTGCCTGCCCGCGCTCTGTCTTAACCAGAGCCCGCCCCGCCCCCCTACTTGGATCTCTTGCTCGGGAGCTCCATCGTGAAGTACTCCTCTGTGGCATACTCTACATTCACCTCTCCCCGTATTGGCCACTTGTCCTTGTCACCGAGCTTCCATATTGCTCTCCCTAAATAAAGTTATCATCTCTAATGTGGTTAACTGCTCTCTTGAGCTCGTCCTGGGTTCATGCGGTCGCCCAGACCACGGTGCTTCTGGAAGCACAACCGCGTTGCAGCCTTGACCTAAGTCTGTCTCGTTCACTCCTTTCCGGTACGCATGGTGAAGATGTAATCCCCGCCGCATTAGGTCAAGGTCATTTGGTATAGTTCGTGCACCTCTGTTGTTGTTCCTCCTTGAGCAATCAAGACCTACAAACTTCGTCGTCGTAGTTTCTAATTTCTATGTCTCCAGAAATTTATAAAAAAAATTCTCTGCCCATATAATGTAAACTCTACTGAACTCTACCATTCGGTGAGGAATGTCACCATATGAGCGAGTCCTACTATTTCCAGATCAGGTGAAATAAAACGTATATGAGGTTTCTGTAGACTTTCAGTTTCGTAATGATTGTCAAAATTCTGACTGTGCCTCCATGGACGTATGTCATACCCTGGTTTTGAGTTTTTTTTTTATTTGTTCATCAGCGTGAGATGATTTGATTTTTAGTCAACTTTTTTGTACAGCCCAATGGATTTTCGTGCTGGTGGTTTTTACTCGGGAGATATTTCACCCTTTGATTATGCTTTTTCACCCAACTGGATTTTGCCCAGCTGTTTATCATCCGATTGTTTTTATGCCCAACGAATTTTCGTCTACGTGGTTTGCTCGGAGATATGTCTCTCTCTCTCTATTCATATATTTATTTATTAATTTATTTATTCATTTATACTTTCATTTATTTATTTATTTATTTATTTCGATTTCGTAGAACTATAATTCCTTTCAGTGCTTCATCTGTTGATGGAGATCATATAAAAGTCACGTCGAACAATTACATGTGTTGCTTAATGTGCTCGTCGTCACAGCCTTTTCGACCCCCGTGCGAACTGCGTTACGAATTGCGTAACTCTACGACTAAAGTCTCTAGTATATCGTAACGTGGTTACGATGATTGTAGGCCGTTTGTCTCCAGATCGGTAAATACGACCATCGTAACTGTGGTACGACTGAACGCAAGAAATCTGCAGGAGACAGAAAGAATCAGCATTCCAAGCGTTGCAATGCACCAATCAGTAGACAGAAACACGGTCCCTTTAAAAAAAAATAAATAAATAAATAAAATAAAAAAACGAAGTCGACATGACGTCATGAATCCCTCTGACGGTCAACTCTTTCGTCTTAGGACAGGATGACCTGACGTCACTCGTGAGCCTCTCCCCTCCCCCTCCCCCCTATCCATCCCTATATCATCCTCTATCCCTCACCCTCTCTCTCTACTCCTTCCTCTCCCCCACTCCCTCCCTCCTGCTCTCCCCCACTCCCTTCCTCCCGCTCTCACTCTCTCCCCATTCCTCTCCCTCCTCCCTCCCTCTTGCGGCACGTAGACTGGACAGACTTCGTAAAATTGGACTTTGGTCCCAACTTGCCTGGGTGGAGAGTTCGAGGAGGCTCTTGAAGTCGAGCCGAAGGATGATAAAGGGGACGGACGCCTTCCCGAATACTGGGAATGCCTTCGTGTACCGACGGGCCCTCGCCGCTACATAGCAACAGGAGGGGGAGGGGGTGGAGGACGAGAAGTAGGAGGAAGAGGAGGAGATAAAAGAGGAGGAGGAGGAGGAGGGGTAGTAGAGGAGGAGGGAGAGGAGGAGATGGAAGAAGAGAAGATAAAAGAAAAGGAGGAGGATGAAGGGGGTTTAGGAGAAGGAGGAGGAAGAAAATGGGCTGGAGGAAGAGATAACGAATGAAATGGAAGAGTGGATGATAGAATGAGAATGAAATTGAATAGAAAAATGAAAATGAGTTGAGAAAGGAAGAAAAAATGGAGGGAAATAAAGAGAATGAGGTAGAACTGTGCTGGTGGAGGATGAAGAGGAAGTGGAGGGATAAAAGGAGGAGGTGATGGAGGAGGAGGTGGAGGTAATAGAGGCGACGGCAACGGCGTGAAGCAATGAAAGTCGCCCTCGAAGGTCCTCCTTTCCTCCTGAGCTCCGCCTCAAGGATGCGACAAGTATGGACGTCGTCCTCGCAGTGCCTAAAAAAAAAAAAAAAAAAAAAAAAAAAAAAAATCCCCCCCGCTTCTATCCCAGACCCCATTACTCCCCCTCCCTCCATCACTCCCCCCCTCCCCCACCTCTCCCACCGGCATATCCCTCTCCCTCTCAGACTGACACGTGCATTTGGGCGGCCGGTACTCTCCCATCCTTAACTTCTTCTCTTCTCCTCCCCTCGCCCCCCTCCCCCTCCCCCTCCCCCTCCCTCTACTTTCCCTTTCTACCCTCCCTCCCCCCCATCCTTTACGCCTCCCTTTCCCTTCCCTCTACCTTTCCCTTCTTCTCCCCCCTAGTTTCATGCAATATATTCAGAATGATGATTCCTAAGGTTCCTAACAGGAATTGTGTGCGCGTGTGTGTGTGTGTATGTGTATGTGTGTGTATGTGTGTGTGTGTGACGGGTGTGTGTGTGTGTGACGGGTGTGTGTGTGTGTGTGTGGTGTGTGTGTGTGTGTGTGTGTGTGTGTGTGTGTGTGTGTGTGTGTGTGTGTGTGTGTGTGTGTGTGTGTGTGTGTGTGTGTGTGGCGTGTGTGTGTGTGTGTGTGTGTGTGTGTGTGTGTGTGTGTGTGTGTGTGTGTGTGCGCGCACGCGCGCGTGATTCACCATGGTCTTTGGATCACGTGTTGGACTCATGATCGACAGCTACTTCCCTCCCGGAAAAGAGCTCAGAGCTCGTATATGACCGATCTATGGCTAATGCTGTGACCTTACACGCACACACACACCCAACTCTCTGCCCACGAGAGTTGGAGTAACAACCCGCAGCGCAGCGATACTGAAATTATTTCAGCCCTGGGCGGGATTCGAACCTGGACCGCCGTAGTGGCAGCCGGGAATTCTACCAACTGCGCCACAAGTTGTGTGTGTGTGTGTGTGTGTGTGTGTGTGGGTGTGGGTGTGTATGTGTGTGTGTGTGTGTGTGTGTGTGTGTGACGTGCGTGTGTGTGT
>NC_134792.1:40014900-40017400 GCF_046742065.1 Oratosquilla oratoria | reverse complement strand
GAGGGGGAGAACAGAAGAAGAGAGAAACGAAAGAACGGAAGAGCGGGAAGAGAGAATTGGAGAGGAGGAGGAGGAGGAAGAGAAGGGAAGAGGAGACGAGAGGAAGAAGAGAAGCACAAAATGATAAAAGAAAAGTGTAAGAAAACGAAAAAGAATATTAATGCCGGGCCAAGAAAGATCAGGATGGAGCAATTGTCTACCTGGTGGTAAGGGCTCCTGTTTGCCAAATAAAGATATGTCCTCAATTATAAGGAAAAGTTTATACATGACTAATTAAATTAGACGAATAAAATCGTCTGGCCCAAGCCATATTATTAAACTTGAAAAATTATGATAATGATGATACGAAATCAATAAGTTCAATAAGCTAACCATCTGACATTAGAATTAGACATTTTTTTGCGTCTTTGAGACCCGAGAGACTTCAAAATTTGAAGTTAGAATAATCTGCCGCTAGCCAGAAGACGAACAAACAAACAAACGAACAAACCACGTGACCGGAAAGACGTTGAAGCCGTTGCCTTTCGATATCAGAGCCTTTGAATTCTTGATTGGGTCAATAGATCTGGGGATGAGATAAGTGTGTATTGAGTGAAGCACGAGTACGTTGTCTCTTACAACAGCGCTTCTATCCGAGGCTGTGAAGTCATGGACGTGGTAAAAGAAGGACATAGGGAGGGCAGAGAAGGGATAAGGGGAGGGAAATGGACAATATTGAACTTAGTAAAAGAGAGATATAGGTAGGGCAGCAGAGTGAAGGGACAAGGGGCGGGGAAAGATCTCCTTCAATATCGGTCTCTGCATGTGCACCGGCCGGGTCTGTAAAGGGAAGAGGGACAAGAAACAGGAGACAACACAAGATTCCGATCACCGTGAGGAGAGGAGAGGAGAGGAGGGTCCTCAGCTGTTGAGAGGGTCTGCGTATTCGCATGCGTCTGCACACGCGTGGGCGCATGTGGGAGGAGCACGTGGGTGCCCGCGTGCAAGGGTGAAGGGGGGCGGGGGACGTTGTTGGGAACACGTGAGGAGTGTTTGCTGGAGTTCCATGGGCGTGTGGGTGTGGGTGTGGGTCCAGGTAGTTCTTTCTTTATCGCGACTTTGGAATCTGGAACCGGAAATGTTTTTTTTTTTTTATGTCCGGTGTTTTCTTAAATTTGGAATTTTCCTTTCTGGATTTTGGGGAGTCCCAGTAGAGAGAACTCTGTATTTAGGAACCATAGCTACCGAGGTGAATCAAACAGCTTGGCGGGAGTCGAAGTAAAAGGAAATGTGCCATCCGGAACGGAAGAGGTTAAACAAGGTGTGTGTGTATTCACTTGGTCTTTCACTTGGTCTTTGGATCACGTGTTGGACTCGTGATCGACAGCTATTTCCCTCCTGGAAGAGAGCTCAGAGCTCGTAGGTCCGATCTATGGGTAATGCTATGACCTTGCACACACACACACACACCCAACTCCCCGCCCACGAGAGTCAGAGTAACGACCTGAGGCACAGCGATACCGAAATAATTTCGGCCCTGGGCAGGATTCGAACTGGGTGCTGGGAGCACTTCTGCTTCCCAGTCCAGCGCTCTACCAACTGTGTGTGTGTGTGTGTGTGTGTGTGTGTGTGTGTGTGTGTGTGTGTGTGTGTGTGTGTGTGTGTGCGCGCGCGTATTCACCACGGTCTTGATCACGTGTTGGACTTGTGATCGACAGCTATTTCCCTACCAGAAGAGAGTTCAGAGCTCATATATGACCGATCTATGGGTAATTATGTGACCTTACACGCATACACACAACCAAATCCCAGACCACGAGAGTTGGAGTAACGACTCGCAGCACAGCGATAATGAAATTATTTCAGCCCTGGGCGGGATTCGAACTCGGACCGCCGTAGTGGTGGCCAGGAACTAACTACTATGTGTGGGTGTGGGTGTGTGTGTGTGTGTGTGTGTGTGTGTGTGTGTGTGTGTGTGTGTGTGTGTGTGTGTGTGTGTGTGTCTGTGTGTGTCTGTGTGTGTGTGTCTGTGTCTGTCTGTCTTTCTTTGGTTACTCGGCCGCTGAGGTTCGACCATTGGCTCGCATTTATCAAGGGTCCTTGGGAAGAGAATTTATAATTGTGGGGAATTAATTTTTCATATTTGTAGAAGGGGCCTGGATGTGCATTTAATAAGGTTGCTTGGAATTAGGATTTGTCACTAGGAGTGGGAAACCCATCTTTGAAATTCCCATTAAGTGGAACAGCCATATTTTTTCAATTTCATTTTTTATTGTTAATATATAAAAAAAAAAAAACTGAGTAAAAGAGATAGATAAATAGATATATAAATAGATGAATTAATAAATAAAAAATAAACAGATAAAGGACTCTACTCCCAATATTGTACCCATAAATTGAAAAGTATATTCCTTAGGGATCCCCTCAGATGAACAAAAGCGTCTGGCAGAAGCTAGAATGAAATTACACGTTGCACAAAAGATGTATCTTCTAATTACGTTATTGAATTCAAAAGAATATT
>NC_134792.1:39997400-40012400 GCF_046742065.1 Oratosquilla oratoria | reverse complement strand
AGCTGAATGAAATCAACTGGATTTCAGAGTCGTAGGTTCGTTCGCGCGTATGTTTACCAATAAGGGAAACTGTTCGAGAGGGCTTGTGGAAGATTTTTTTTTTTTCTTCTTTTTTTTACATTCTCCCCTTCCCAACGACTGTAAAACGTTTTTCGTGTCAAAAACTGCACACCCAGCTGGCTGGTGTGTGATGGTAGAGAGCCAAAGTGTCACTGCTATTGACGGGTGCGGGTTAGAAGGAGGGAGGGTGAGGGAGAAGGGCCAGGATCGATGGGTGGAAGTGTGTGTGGATGGGCGTTTTGTAGGAAGCGAAGGAGATTGGGAGGAATGTTATTTGGGAGGATGAAAGTGAAGGGGAAGGGAAGGGAAGATAGAGTAGAGGCAAGGGAGAATAAGGGAAGGACGATTAAAGAGTGAAAGGACTATGGGAAGAATGCAGGAGGGATAGTGGGAGAAAGAGAAATCGGTATGAAGATGGTAAGATAGGAGGGAGGAAGGAAAGGGGAAAGGAAAGAGGTTAAGGTAAGGAGGGGAAGGGAAGGAGGAGAAGAGGAGGAGGGGAAGGAAAGCAGGAGGGAAGGGAAGGAAGTTAAAGGAAGAAGGAAAAGAGGAGGAGTAGAAGGAAGGAAGGAGAGAAGAAAGGGAGGAACAGGAAGGGCCGGAGGAATCTCTTGAGATCGAGAGATACTTCGAAGACCCGGCTGGACGGTGGACTGAAAATGCCTCTTCCAAAGGGAACGAGGACGGGAAAGTGAACATATAACAGGTAGGGGAAGAAAGATCAAGATCAGTAGTAGAGTAGGTAATAGTAAAGACGGGAGACTACCCAGTGATGAAGCGTAGACAGTGGTAGATAAGAAAGTCGTAGATGTAGCTGGTATTTGCGTCTTTGCCAGTGAAGCAATGTCATCCAACTGCGTGTGTGTAGGTTTTTTTTCCTTGGTGATAATTTCCCCGTTGTTACAAATAAAGTTACTTGGCCATTTAACCCTAGATTGGTATCCTTATTTTAGTGGCGCATAGTTTGTATCACCGGTCCAATTGGTCCGGCTGAGGAAAAGTAAAAAAACATACACTAATATTAATTTTATTAGCCTGAATGAGTACAAAACTGATCAAATATATCAATCTGCATGCTATCACAGCAAGTACTGAGGTTTCTCATGAATGTAGAAAAATATACTAAGGGAGGATTCTGGGAATTTTATGATGGGAAATTAAAATCGCAGGATGAGCACCGGTCCACCTGGACCAGTGATACCAATCTAGCTGTTTTTTTGACTTCAGTAAATTTCTGCCAAGTTTGTGTAAGACACCTCCAACCTCCCACTCCAACCTCCCACTCCAACCTCCTCCCACTCTAACCTCCTCCCACTCCAACCTCCTCCCACTCCTACCTCCCACTCCAACCTCCCACTCCAACCTCCCACTCCAACCTTCTACTCCAACCTCCCACCCCAACCTCCCACTCCAACCTCCCACTTCAACCTTCTACTCCAACCTACCACTCCAACCTCTCACGCCAACCTCCCACCCCCACACCTCCCACTTCACACCTCCCACTACAACCTCCCACTACAACCTCCCACTACAACCTCCCACTACAACCTCCCATCCCACACCTCCCACTCCCACACCTCCCACTCCAACCTCCCACTATAACCTCCCACTACAACCTCCCACTCCCACACCTCCCACTCCCACACCTCCCACTCCCACACCTCCCACTCCCACACCTCCCACTCCCACACCTCCCACTCCCACACCTCCCACTCCCACACCTCCCACTCCCACACCTCCCACTCCCACACCTCCCACTCCCACACCTCCCACACCTCCCACTCCCACACCTCCCACTCCCACACCTCCCACTCCCACACCTCCCACTCCCACACCTCCCACTCCCACACCTCCCACTCCCACACCTCCCACTCCCACACCTCCCACTCCCACACATCCCACTCCTACACCTCCCACTCCCGCATCTCCCACTCCCGCACCTCCCACTCCCACACCTCCCACTCCCGCACCTCCCACTCCCACACCTCCCACTCCCGCACCTCCCACTCCCGCACCTCCCACTCCAACCTCCCACCCCCACACCTCCCACTCCAACCTCCCACTCCAACCTTTCACTCCAACCTCCCACCCCCACACCTCCCACTCCAACCTCCCATCCCCAGACCTCCTGTGAAGAACTGTTTCTTCAAACCAAATTCATTCTTGAGGCAAGACTCTCCTTGGCCCACAGCATAGGAATTGACTCCTATGCTGCCGCATGCTTACTCTAGCATAGTCGCTTCAGGAGCATCAATTTGGAGATAAGAGAGAGCCAAGTCGAGATAAAGCGTTGGAGTAAAAGAGGAGATAATGAAGAGAAAAGAGGGATAGATAAGAGGTCATGCATTTCTGTTGTGATCTTGGATCACGTGCAAATCTCATGATCGACAGCCATTACCATTGACGGGTAAGAGTTTTGAAATTCATATGGTCATATGGTCAAGATACATAACACACACACACACACATCCTCTATAACTACTCACACATTTCTTCCTCTCTCCTCACATTCCCCTTCTCCTTCTCCTTCCCCACCTCCTTTCCCTACCCTTTCCCTTCCTTCTCACCCTCCCATCGTCTTCCTTTCCCTCCCCATCCCCCTATCTTATCTATTCTCTTTTAATCTCCCTCATTCAGTCTTCCCCCACCCCTCCACACCCTTTTTCCCCTTCTTACCATGCTTTCCTCCCACCAAACCATATGGGGTCCCTCTTTCCCCCCACTTCCGCCCCCTCCCTCCCTCCCTCCCCTTGCTTCCCCTTCACTCCCCCCCCTCCCTGCTAACGCAGTGAATCCTATGGCCAGGCCTTCCCACGCCATCGTTCCTATCCTGTTTATCTGCATTCTTTCCCACTCCCCTTACAACATCCTTTTCCCTTGTCCATCACCTTCACCTTCTACTTCCTATTCCCATTTCCCTTCTCCCCTTCCCCTCTCCCCTTCCCCTCTCCCCTTTCCCCCTACCCCTTCCCCTTCCCCTTCCCCTCTCCCCTTCACCTTTGCCCTCTCCCCTCCCTCCTTCCCTCTCCCCTTCTCTTTACCCTTCCCCTCTCTCCTCTCCCCTTCACCTTTGCCCTCTCCCCTCCCTCCTTCTCTCTCCCCTTTTTACCCTACCCCTTCCCCTTCCCCCTACCTCTCTCCCCTTCACCTTTGCCCTCTCCCCTCCCTCCTTCCCTCTCCCCTCCTCTTTACCCTACCCCATTCCCCCTTTCCTTTCCCATTCACCAGCTCTACCCACTCCCTTCATTTCATCCCCTCTTCCATTCACTTCACTTTGCTTTTCCATCCTGTTCTCCTCACTCCCTTCCTCTTCTTCTTTTCCCCCTTTTCATCCTTTTCTAGCCTTCTCTGGTTCTTGTTCCCCTTTTCCTTCCCCTTCCCATTCTTTCACCACCCATTACTTCTTCCCCTCTTTATTCCCTTCTCTCCCCTCTTCTCCATTCTCTTCACTTCCTCCCCCGTTTCCCATCCTTCCGTTACTTTCCAGCGCTTCTTTGCAGTCTTGGTAACAAATTCTTAACTTGTTTATATGTAACAGCACTCAAACTAGTTTCCTTTTATTTTCTTATAGCCTCTTGGAAGATCACAAGCATTCGTCTGTTGTGGTTACTTATTTTGAACCGTCTGGGAAACAATTTCTTAACACGTGAACATATAGCTGCGTTCAAACTGGTTTTGTATTTATAGAATCTTAGAACTCATGCATGTGCCGTGCCTTGGTTACATATGTAAAGAATACGCTTTATTCTTTTCTTTGCGACAAAACTAACGTTTTCTCCGTTGACAGCTGCCACGATTGCGAAGGTAAAGTGTAGAACATGTTACCTCAGCTGTCCAGTGTTGATCTTCGTGGTTGCGCCTCAATCTCAATAATCGAGCACTGGGTGGAGAATGAACAGGGTGAGACAAAAGCGATTCGGTAGAGACATGGAACAAGTAAGCAAAAAATAAATAAAATAAAACTAAAATATAAATAAATAAAGATTCAGACAGGACAATGAAGCTGGACGTAAAGAACAAAGTCAAGAAAGGTAATATCGACAGCTAAAGACAAGGGGAAATTATTTTTTCATACTTCAGAGAACTCGAAAAAAAGCTAGAAATTCTTGAAATTCTGTAGAACGTTTCGTAAAGAGTAGTTCGAAGTCAGGCGGCGGTAAAGGGAAGTGTTCAGACTCTTCTAAAGACTCCAAGTCTTTCCAGTGGAAAGAAAGACCTCCAGAGACTAAAGATCGGAAGAAGAAGAGGAAGCTACCTTATAGTATGACCTGACTTGTGTATGACGTCATTGAGATGACCTGTTTCAGGGTCATCTATACTCCGAGCTGGATTCCTGCAGTTGCCAATCTAGGTTAGCTAAGAATATTGCGACGTGTTTAGATGGAATAAAGGTGGGAGAGTTTACGTTAGGAGGCGCTTAGCTGTGACGAATTCAGTCACCTTTGCCCTGTGTGTTTGGACTGCTGTTGTACTCGAATCCCGTCCCGTGTTAGGCGAAATACGATTGGAATCTGTCCTCCACATAGTTCTGGGATAGAAGAGATAGTACAGGTAGTTTTCTCTTCGAAATTTCAAATATTCTGAATGAAAGTATTTTTATATCGAATAATGGAGAAACATGAATTTTATATTCCAAATGGAGAGAACTATGATAATATGGTGGGTAATGGAGGGGTAGGGTATTCGGGGGGGGGGGGATTTCGGGATGTTACCACTGAAAGTTTATGTGGTGATTACAATCTCGAGTAGGCTTAAGACAGATTCTGCTATGGGGCGGATGGGAGATGCACCTGTTGGCCAAGACGTAGCTGGCAGGTAGCTGGGAGTAGGTAGTAAGCAGGTAGTTTTGTAGACAGGTAGTAAAGAAGAAAGGACAAAATGGTTGGAAAGAAGACTGGAGGCTGCAGGATAGAGAGGCGGTCAGACATCATTGTGGTAGCGACTTTAGGACCCAAATATGTGTATGTGCGTGTGTGTGTGCGTGTGTGTGTGCGTCTGTGTGTGTGTGTGTGTGTGTGTGTGTGTGTGTGTGTGTGTGTGTGTGTGTGTGTGTGTTTGTGTGTGTGTCTGTGTCTGTGTGGTTGTGTGTGTGTGTGTATATATGTGTGTGTGTGTGTGCGCGCGCGCGCACGCGTGTGTGTATGTATGTGCGCGCGCGTGTGTATGTATGGTTCTAACTTGACACACTTCGGAAGCTCTTATCTTGTTTACCAACTTCATCGAGGGCCTTTATGACTTCCAGCTGAAGAAACTTAGGGAGATAACATTATCTTCAAAATTAGAGGGAGTAGACGAGGTAAAGTTTGGCCATTTGTTTACAAGGAGAGGTCGCTAGACCCATCAACTCACCCTCCGGAAGTGAATAAAGATTCCTTGGCGGCAGGTAGACCAAATGTATAAATCAGTAGCACTGGAAGGCTGAACGAACTATTAAACTTTTTAGCGGGAATCGTGCAATAGTTCAACCTTTCGATGCAGATTTTTTTTATTCGTCTTAAATAGAATCGTCTGTCATCAGCCAGAATAAAGTGTTGAGAGTGTCACTAGTAGAAGTGTATAATTCATGAGCCTATACATAGGTCTGAAACCTGTATATGTAGAGTCCAGCCTTTTTTTTTTATGAACATAGTTCACATTCTCGCAACATCCTCACCATAGAAGGAATTCGAACGCTCGGTGTAACAGCCAATCAGAGGCATGTATGTCTAAGATGTCGCAGTAACGTGAGGTTGATTACTGATATTCGGTGCGGTGGCTTATGTTAAGAAAGTTGCCAAAATTGTAGTGAAACAGGCGGCACCTGACAACCTTCAGGTGAACGGCGTGGACCAGCTAGTGAGAGCCTACCAGAAGAATAGACGAGTGATTGCCCCTCTCCTCTCTCTCTCACTCTCTCTCTCTATCTATCTATCTATCTATCTATCTATCTCCTCTCCTTCTCCTCTCCTTCTCCTCTCCTTCTCCTCTCCTTCTCCTCTCCTTCTCTCCTTCTCCCCTTCTCCTTCTCCTTCTTCTTCTTCTCTTTCTCTCCTTCTCTCCTTCTCTCCCTCTCTCTCTCTCTGTCTCTCTCTCTCTCTCTGTCTCTCTCTCTCTCTCTCTCTCTCTCTCTCTCTCTCTCTCTCTGTCTGTCTGTCTGTCTGTCTGTCTGTCTGTCTGTCTGTCTGTCTGATCCCTTCGCTGCCACCAAATGTATCTGTCCCGGTACATGACTTAGCACTGTTCAAACCCAGAGGACAGGTTTGGTTTGGTGTTACAGTTGCGGGTGCAAACACTGCCGCCACAGGCATTGGCTGCCCCCGGCTGCCTGCAACTGAGACGATGTCCGAGCGAACAAGGCAACGGCTGGATCACCTTGTTCCAGATCGGGCCGCGTTCCGCAACATGAGTCGTGGTTAACTTCTCTCCCAGAACGTCTGCCAGGGGTATGGATGTACCGGGGCCCAGACAAAAAAAAATACCGTGGGACAAAACATCCCTAGGTTAAGTTAATTTTTTTCTTCATATTTTGAGTTTTTTGTCCAATTGGGGTTTTGTCCTACAGTCAGATATACTCTACTGACCCCTGAAGGTGGAAGGGACCTTCACTCGACTGAATGAAATCACCTGATGACAGGGATATTGAAGGGATCACATGAAGAGTCGTCACCCCAGACTTCGACGGGGTGACAATTCTTCATGTGGGCTATCCTAGGGTGACAATTCTTCATTTGCGCCATCCTGGGTGATTCTTCGTTTGTATAAGTTGATGACAATAATCATAACCTTCATTCAGCCTAACCTAACGTAACCTAACCAAACCTAACCTAACCTAATCTTTATTCCACTGTTGATATTCTGCCTACTGGTGTGACAATTCTTCAGGTGGGATCTCATGGGGTGACGATTCTTCGTGTGGGCGTTCTGGGGTGACAGTTCTTCATGTGCCCCGATTAAAGGACTAAAAATGCAGCGAAAAGGGTGGAGGGTTGGTTTCCTTTAGCTGAACAAAATCCCTTGGAGATTAATGAATTAACTTGATGGTATTTGAATAAAACGAAAAGTGCCACACTTCACGGAAGGGGGTTGAAAGTCAAATGGTGGGGTGTCTTCAGATTGATCAAATGTCCCCCCCCCCCAGGGAGGTAAGATTGAAATTATTGTAACAAAACCTATCGCCTATGGGGTTGGTGAAATGGGGAATTTTTAAACGATGTGGAAAATTTCTTCTTGATTAACAAAATCGCGCAGCAGAAGCAGCTAGTAGAAAAAAATATACAAGTGATCGTCTCCGTTTATATAAAAAAAAAATAACTGTAAAGTAAGGTGAGGCTTTCCATTGGGTGGATGAATTTTCCCTTCCAGGGGATGAGGAGTCCACAGGATTAGGAGCAGACTGATCGCAGCTGATGATAAAGTTTATGTTGTAAGATAGGGCCATCGTATTTTAACGAGAAGTGACATCATCGTAAAAACGGTATTCAGAGAAAAACTTTATGATGGATTATCACCGCGAGACCACAAAACGTGAGGGCGTGACGTCATGGAGCCACTGACCAATAGGCGTCGTGGTTCGGGAAAGGAATTGACCAATTAGGGTTCTCGGAGTTGTGAAATAGTCGATTTTTCGTCCCCTCTACGTTCTCTCCTACCATTCTCAATCCTCTCCCTCACTCCCTCCCTCCTCCCTTTTTCTCTCACTCTCTTTCTCTTTCTCTCTCCCTCCCCCTCCTTTCTCTTTCACTCTCTTTCTCCCTCCCCTCCCCCTCCTTTCTCTCTCACACTCTTTCTCCCTCCCTCCTTCCCCCTCCTTTCTCTCTCACTCTCTCTTTCTCCCTCCCCTCCCCCTCTTTTCTCTCTCACTCTTTCTCTTTCTCCCTCCCTCCCTCCCCCTCCTTTCTCTCTCACTCTCTCTTTCTCCCTCCCTCCCCCCTCCCTTCTCTCTCACTCTCTTCCTCCTCCCTCCCCCTCCTTTCTCTCTCACTCTTTCTTTCTTCCTCCCTCTCCTCTCCTCTCCTCTCTCCCACTTCTCTCTTCCTCCTGTTACTCCACATTTCCTCTACAAAATATCTTTTCGGCTTCATCACCCACCTCCTTTTTTTCTTGTCTCCTTTTTGACCTTCTCCTTAATTTCTTTTCTTCCTTTACCTCTGCCCTTGTTCAGTCCTTCCTTGAGTTTCATGTCAGCATTTGGAACGTCAAGAGTTGGTAGAAGTTGATATATATATATATATTTTTTCGGGATCATAGACAAGCTAGTGGATCCTGAAGAAAACTGTCCCAAAATCAAAATTCTATTTCTTTTCTTGAGAAAAAATAATCTGATTTTCTCCTGCAACGGATGACGCACAATGCTGCGTACCTCCTTGAATGAACTGGGTTTCACATTGACAAGGATACTTTTTTTTATTCACTTTCCCTTCGACCTTCTGGTTAAGGAAATTTGACCTTTGGTTAAGGAAAAAGTCGCAGAATTTTGTTTCATCCCGCCCTCTCCCCTCACTCCCCCCCCTCTCCCCTCACTCCCCCCTCTCCCCTCACTCCGTCCTCTCCCCTCACTCCGTCCTCTCCCTCATTATCTCCGCTCGCTCTACCGTCAAATGCTAGTCCAGCCTCTTATGTCATTCTCCCCCTTTCCCCTTCATTCTACCATCTCTCCTTATACTTCCGTCAATATACCCTGTCCCCTCATTTCTCTTCCCTTGCTCTCGTTTCCCCTCACCCTACCCACTCCCCTCCTTCACCCTCAAACACCCCCTCCCATCCCCTCCGCTGTCACCCCAACACCTGTGGTCCCTGTTCCCAGGAATTTTTGGTCGTGGGAAGAGGGAAGGGGGAGGGGGAGGGGAGGAGGTTGGGAGAGGAGATTCTTGGGGTGATTTATCTCCGACCGAACTTTGGCATCAGCGAGGGAGATAGCGGATGCAAGAGTCAACCGTCACTACTTTCAACACAGCGACGTTCTTTAAGGATTTTGTCATGGTAAGCAGTGGACTGTTTTATCCACCTCAGGAAGCGGGTTTCGGGCCAGAAGTGATCTCGAACGTTCAAAGGGACCTTCTGGATGGGATCCGCCCTCCCCAGTCGTCTGTCGTTACCCAGGATAAAGAGCCTTCAAGTTTGCCACCGTATTAAAGTTGTGGGTGTAACGGTCGTGTCTCGTATCAGTTATAAGACTTCTTATCTTATCTCGGGGCCTCTCAGACGTCGGAAGCGTTAGTGATTCAACCAACCTCCGGAGGGCGCCACCATCGCCGCCTCCAGTTGCAGAAGAAAGAGTGAAATATAAATCACTGGTCAGTGTGTGCCGTTTTCAGCAAGTGCATTTATAATTCACATAGGATGGTTAGAGAGGTCGTGTTGTGATAAAACAGTGATGAAAGCAAAGATAAACAATGAGTGTGATGATGAAAATGTGATGAGTGATGGCGACAAGAATAGAGCATGGGTCGGTCCCGAAGGAAGTGTTATGAGTTTATGACCAATGTAGAAATGTAATTAATAGTGAAATGGTAATGAGAGCGAGTGGTGAAATGGACATATACTGATGCTGTGACAAATGCTGGATATCATTGAAAAAGCAGCGTTTTTGTAAATCGAAGGAGAAGGAGATCGATGAAAAAACTTTGTGCTTAGTTTTTGAATGGTTATTGGATATGACACAAGAATATTTTGAGCTTTGTTTAACACCATCGAACTGTGCTCTCCTAAGAAACTAAAAACTCACAGTGCCCGGGTTCGTAACCCGGTTGCAGAAGCCAAGTAGGTTTTAACTGACATGAGAGCAGTGATGTATATTTCATAACCTTTTGGCGAAAAAGATGCAAAAACGTTTCGTTCAGATCTTTCAACATCCTCAGGCAGGATTTGGGTTTGCTGGAAACTGATGTCAGGATCGTAGTTTTGATCGGCGTCGAACTGGTGCATACAAGTAACGGATGATGTTGAAAACCTATAAACTCTCGATTATATGGTCAAGATACATACAAACATGCATACATATATACATACATGGAGACATATATACATATATGCATATATGCATAAATTCTTGCATACTTTCATATATATGCAATACATGCGTACATACATGTATGCATACATGTATCCATGCACACATACGTACAATACATACATGCATACATACATATATATTGTACATGCATGCATACATATATATAAACATATCTACTTTAAGAGTCACAGCTGTTAAGTACATAATCGTGAAATACCAGATAAAATTAACTAATGACATTGATTTCTACAAAGATAACATATTGCGTAAACAAAGAATGTCGATACTGTAGATAAGAGCGTTCCTCCCGATATCAAATATTTTGAGCGATAACCCGCTGACGTGGCTGTCTTGCGTCAGGCGTGCAATTTGCTGACGATGCCGCGCCCCAAGTGCAACTCTAGGGTGGACGACACATCCTGGCGGAAATTAGGTGACTGTAGAACCTCACCATGTCACAAATCGAATTTGGTACATCACTTTATTAGCTTCTTCTTTTTCTTCTTCTCCTTTTCCTCCTCCTCGTTCCCCTCCTTCTCCTACTCCTCCTTCTCCCTCTTCTCCTCCTTCTTCTCTTTCTTTTCCTTCTCCTCTTTTTCCTCCTCCTCCTTCTCCTCCCTCTCCTTTTCCTCCTCCTTTTCTTCCTTCTCCTCCTTTTCCTCCCCCTCTTTTTCGTCCTCCTTTTCCTCCTCCTCCTTTTCCTCCTCCTCCTCCTCGTTCTCCTTCTCCTCCTTCTCCTCCTCCTCCTTCCTCCTTCTACTCCTCCTTCTCCTCCTCCTTCTCCTCCTTCTCCTTCTCTTCCTTCTCCTCCTCCTCCCTCTCTTCCTTCTCCTCCTCCTCCCTCTCTTCCTTCTTCTTTTCTTTCTTCTCCTTCTTTTCTTTCTTCTCCTTCTTTTCTTTCTTCTCCTTCTTCTTTTCCTTCTTCTCCTTCTTCTCCTCCCCCTTCTCCTCTTCCTCCTCTTCCTCATCCTTCTCCTTCTCCTCCTCCTAATCTTTCTCCTTATCATTATCATGATCATCATTATCATGGTCATCATCATCATGATCATTTTCATGATCATTATTATGATCATTATCATCATCATCATCATCATCATCATCATCATCATCAATCAATCATTCCTCCCTTATCCCTAGAACCGACGACTAAACAAATGTTTTATCGCGTCTTCTCCATTTCGATCCAAGCCTAATCTAACGTAACCTAATCAAATAGAAAAAAATGTAATAAATCTAACTAAAATATAAGTTAACTTATCCAAACCCAACCGGCTCGGACAAACTGACCTAAACCCTGTCTTTCGCAGACACTTTTTAAGGACCATTTTCCCATAAACAACGGTCAGATGATGAATTTATTTATTTTATTTATTTATTTATTTATTTATTTATTTTTATTTTATATATATATATATATATATATATATATATATATATATATATATATTTTTTTTTTTTTTTTTTTTTTTTTTTTTTTTTTTTTTGCGTGTTCGTATGACCCTGCAGGTCGCATGTTGGTCACATGTTTCCCACAAGTGTGGACGCGTTTCTACAATCGTCTAGAGTTCCTTCAATCCCACCTGACCGTCGAATCTATCAGACCCCCTCTTAGGCATCATAATCCACTCAGATGAAGAACTCTTTCGTTGTATTTATTTGGTTTGTGGTCGCTCTTAACTTCTCACGTGATTCAAAGTCAGCTGTGAGAGGGTAGCGTCACGTTTGTATCTATCATGCATTTTACATGCGATTCACCATGGTTTTGGATCACGTGTTGGACTCGTGATCGACAGCTAGTTCCCTCCCGAAAGAGAGCTCAGAGCTCGTATATGACCGAACTATGGGTAATGCTGTGACCTTACACGCACACACACACACCCAACTCCCCGCCCACGACAGTTGGAGTAACAACTCGCAGCGCAGTGATAGTGAAATTGTTTCAGCCCTGGGCGGTATTCGAGCCCGGACCTCCGTAGTGGCAGCCGGGAACTCTACCAACTGCGCCACGAGTGTGTGTGTGTGTGTGTGTGTGTGTGTGTGTGTGTGTGTGTGTGTGTGTGTGTGTGTGTGTGTGTGTGTGTGTGTGTGTGTGTGTGTGTGTGCATGTACGTTTGTACTTGCGTACATCTGTGCTTACTTGCAAATTTTACAACTAAAAAGAAATTTAATTTTCTACCATGTATATCAAAGATTTATGACTGCGATATAAGAAAAAGTAATCCCCCAAGAACAAGACGTAAAGAAAACGAGAGCAGGTATCAGTGCACAAGATGAAAGAGTGGAAGGGATGGAAATGTAAACACGACACTCCCACACTCCACTCTCCACCCTCCACCCCAGTATCCGTTGTCATGGAAATGGGATCAGTTCATTTGTCATGGCTCCCTTCCTGATGCATTTGCGAGGATATTATCATATTAGGCTTCTGATACCTTGAAATGAAAGTATATGCACAGTATATATATATATATATATATATATATATATATATATATATATATATATATATGTATGTATATGTATATATAATACAATGTGTGTGTGTGTGTGTGTGTGTGTGTGTGTGTGTGTGTGTGTGTGTGTGTGTGTATGTATGTAAACTCGTGCAGCCATGCATTTTGGTGTCATAATCAGTGGTATCTATCGGGTTAAAAGGTTCAGTGCCTGTACGACATGGATTTAATGTATTACTACCCTCACCCAACCATTCCCACCCACCTATCTGTCTGGCCCAGACAGGGAACAAACTCGTTTTTAATGAGGAGAGAAGCTGCAGGAATGAGAATTGATGGTATCTGTCGGCTGTGCACCGGAGTGAACGTTCGAGTGACTTGAAAGTGCAGTAATTGCCATGGCCGTGAAAGTGTGGAAGCGGGAGGGAGGGGAGGAGGAGGAAGAGGGGGGAGGGAGGGGGAGAGGAGGGAGGGGGAGAGGAGGGAGGGGGAGAGGAGGAAAAAGAGGGGAGAAGGGAGGGGAGAGTAGGAACAGGGGCGGAACAGGGTAGGAGAGAGGGGGAAGAGGGGAGGAGGGAGGAGGAGAGGAGGAAGAGGGGAAAAGGGAGGGGGGAGAGGAGGAAGGAAGGGGATAGGAGAAAGAGGGGAGGAGGGAGGAGGGAGGGGGAGAGGAGGAAGAGGGGAAGAGGAACAGGGTAGGAGAGAGGAGGAAGAGGGGAGTAGAGAGGAGGAAGAAGAGAGGAGGAGGGAGAGGGGAGAGGAGGAAGAGGGGAGAAGGGAGAGGGAGAGATTAATGTATAACCGAACTGAATCACGTTTTGGGCATCGTGGGCAAGGTTGAGTGGGTGGATGCAATTTATGCAGTTCATCCCTGTAGAGAGGTATTAGTATTCGTATCGTGTGCGAAGGAAGAAGAGGCTATTAACCCATTCAACTCCGATGACAAGATGTCTTGTCATTTGGTCAAATAAAACAAAAAATCATAAAACACCAAAATGTTTGATCAAACACCAGAAAAATATGACGTCAATCCTCGCTTCGCTCGCAGCGAAGCGAGGATTGACGCCATATTTTTCTGGTGTTTGATCAAACATTTTGGTGTTTTATGATTTTTTGTTTTATTTGACCAAATGACAAGACATCTTGTCATCGGAGTTGAATGGGTTAAAACCAGATAGCAGATGCAATAGGCAGCGGAAAACTGGGCAAGCTCTCTTCACTACAGCGATTTTATCTTATTATTTATTTATTTATTATTATTTTTTTTTTTTTTTTTTAGTTTATCGTTTACTTGTATATGTATTTTGTGTTAAAAAAGAAATCGTATTGTGGTACAGTAGCCATATATATAAGAGGAACACTGACATCGCGGTAGGTTTAAGGAGAGAGGGAAAGAGAGATAGAGAGAAAGGGAGGAAGGGAGAGAGGTCGAAAGAGAGAAAATGGGCAGAAGAAAGGACGAGGGGATAGAATCGAGAGTTGATTAGAGAGAGAATGGATAGGAGAGGGTATTGTACGAGAGAGGAAAGGACACACACACTCGCACGCGCGCACACACTCGCACACACACACACACACACACACACACACACACACACACACACACACACACACACACACACACACACACACATACACACACACACACTACGGAGGTCCGGGTTCGAAATCCACCAAGGGCTGAAATAGTTTCAGTATCGCTGCGAGTCGTTACTCCAACTTTCGTGGGTGGGGAGTTGAAAGTGTGTGCGTCTAAGGTAACAGCAGTACCCATAGATCGGTCATATATGAGCTCAGCTCTCTCCCGGGAGAGAAATAGCTGTCAATCACGAGTCTAACACGTGATCCAAGGCCATGGTAGTGAATCTCACATACACACACACACACACACACACACGCACACACGCACGCACGCACGCGCACGCACGTTCGTATGCAGAATAGGACGTGAGGGTCAGGGGTCCCAAACGTCTTTGCGCCGAAGAGGAGGAGGAGGAAGAGGAGGAAGAGGCGCTCCTTAGGAGAGAGTACCGGGTCCTGGACACGATTCCAGGTGGTTGCGGCAGAGTTCGGCTAGTCCACAGTGTTTCAGGTGGTGCTTGTGGTCGTCAGCGTGTCTTTCGTGGCCCTCGTTATAGGCCCATGGAGTTTACCTGTGCCAGTAACAACCCCCCCCCCCCCAGGAACTAGGATGATGTCCTTAGTTTGCATTAATTTATTTCTTTATTTGTTTATTCATTTCTTTATTTGTTTTGTTTATTCGTTTATTTGTTTATTTGTTTACTTATTTATTTCCTTTTATTTATTTATTTATTTATTTTCCTTTTATTTATTTATTTGTTTATTTATTTTCTTTTTATTTATTTATCAAATCTGTTTATTTTTTAACCTTGTGTTTTAAGGATGAACGTGAAGTAAACCAGAGTTTTAAGTAAAAGGTTTTAAGCAACTCAGTGTAGAAAGAGCTTAGTGTTATTGTCCATTGTGGAAATCACT
>NC_134792.1:39972400-39989900 GCF_046742065.1 Oratosquilla oratoria | reverse complement strand
AATCAGGGAAAGAATTGAGCCTCTGTTAGGTCCGCACACTGCTTTTCACACAACGTCGATATTTCCACGCTTGCTACTCTTCTGAACTTAATAACTTCGCGTCTCCTCGCTTCTTTGCCTCCACCTTCCCCGACCTCCTCAGGAGATTACATGGCACTATATTTTCTGAAACTTCCCACGTTGCATTTACAATTACCTTTCGGAAGAGTCAACCACTGTACTTGTCTTTGTCTTTCACTGGGAGGTTCTGGAACTCGCTTCCCCTCTGACATTTCAGCGATTTATTTATCTATGTATTTATTTATTTATTCTTTTTTTTTTTGTCACCTTCATGTAGTTTATTGATATGTAAATCAAGAAGTATCACGAGTGATGACTAAAATCGTCTGGAGATTTTCAGAAAGAAAAAGTACCACTAGGTATGGAAGGGGTTAGGATTTATTACATTTTACGCCACAGTAGTTAGAGCATTAAGGGTCAAATTCCTATTTTTTTCATTCAGGTTTAACGATTTATGATCTCTTCATATGGAAGAGGGCGCGATAACAGAGGCCGTCTATTTTTTACTCCGTTAATCTTTGGTTTATACATAGTTATGAGTAGACTTTCCATATTCATTAATCTTCAGTTTTTTTGTATACAATTCTCTGTGTGTGTGATTCACCATGGTCTTGGATCACGTGTTGGACTCGTGATCGACAGCTATTTCCCTCTTGGAAGAGAGCTCAGAGCTCATATTTGACCGATCTGTGGGTAATGTTGTGACCTTACACGCACACACCCAACACGCACCGCAACGATACTGAAACTCGGCCCTAGGAGGCATTCGACTAACGACCGAAGCGAGTCCCGGGTGCGGTGGACCCCGCCCGTGGAAAGGGGAGATCGAAATGTTCGAGTATTCGGTGTCCTCGACAATTTATTCGATGCTGCGATCCGGGGCTCGTTTTTCGTAGGTTGATGATGTTGTTGTTGTTAATATTATTGTTATTGTTTTATTTTTATTATTATTATTGTCACTTATTATCGTTATTGTTATTATTAGTATTATTAATATTGTTCATTTTATCGTTTTGTTTTTTAGTGTTATTACTATAGTTACTACAATTTTCATCATTATTATCATTGTTACTGTCATTATTATATCGTTATTACGTATTATTGTTTTTATTTTCATTACATTTTTTTCATTATATATTACTATCCTTACTGTCACTTATAACATGGCCGGGAATCATCATTATGTGAAAAACCTACCCTCGCCGTTACTGCACCCACGGTACCCCGTCTGCCCCGCGGCAGTACAGAATGGCGACACCAGTTGAGTGTGTTTTGTTTATTTTATTTTTCCTTTCCTTTGCCTGAGCTCGTTATGGACCAAGTGGTCTCCCGTCGAATTGCTTTCCCAGTTTGATTCTATTGTAATCCTCTCAGGTGAATAAAATCGCCTGACGGCAAGTAGAACGGTAATGGGAGTCTGAAGATGTGGCAAGTCATCGAAATGAGTGACCTAAAACTCGTTGTCTTGTTCTTCTGTTTGTTTCGTTTTTCCTCCTCCGTGTTGGTCAATCTTCGCCGCGCACTCTCCTGTTGCAGGCTTAACACAAGTCCCGCTTGAGGTAGGCGCAGCCACCAGCTGAGGGCTGAGCCTTCCTGGGAAGACCCGAGGAACCGGTAAGGGCAGTTCTCCCGAAGGCCTCAGACACCTCGGAGATCGGGTCTTGGGGTGGTGGAGTTCGGGAATCCTTCCGAGATCGTCTTACGCTTCTCTGGCACGCCGGAGAAGCGGTTACAGGACAAGGCGGAACCGTTCTCGAACTGACACATGCACACACGCGCGCGCACACACACACTGGCGCGAATACAGACGTAGGCGCACACAAAGACGTGTGCACAAAGGCGCGCGCACACAAACACACGCGCACACAAACACGCGCGCACACAAACACGCGCGCACACAAACACGCGCGCACACAAACACGCGCGCACACAAACACGCGCGCACACAAACACGCGCGCACACAAAGGCGCGCGCACACAAACACACGCGCACACAAACACGCGCGCACACAGACGCCTGCACATACAAATACATGCACGTACACACATGCACGCACACGCACATACACGCACACGCACTCACGTACACACATGCACGCACACACACGCACGTACACACATGCACGCACACACGCACACGCACGTACACACACGCGGACACACATACGCACGCACACACACACACACACACACACACACACACACACACACACACACACACACACACACACACACACACACACACACACACACACACACACGCACGCACACACACACACACGCACACACACACACGCACACACACACATACGCACGTACACATACACGTACACACACACACACACACACACACACACACACATACGCACGCACGTACACACACATACACGTACACACACACACACACACACACACACACACACACACACACACACATTTATACGAGTTCATCAATTGGTATGACTTAAAATACTACTGTATACTCGTGGCGTTTTTCTTGAATGAATGTAATCGCTTGGCGGAAGCCTGAACAAATGTACATGTCAATAGTAACGAGAGGGTTCAGTAAGCGAATATCCACTAAGGAAGATTATATAGACCCAGTTAACCTGTCAAAATTTTACAATGGACATGGTTACAATTACTTTGAACGTTTTTAAGTTTATACACGTAATACTGTAACTTATGAAACTCTGTTCAACCCTGCTTTTAGTTGACTAACTAAGTGTACGTTGAGGCAAAATGGTGTTCTCTAGTGGATTGGCAATAGACTGAATGAAAAAATTATTTTATTTTCCTTCGTTTCCATGAATACATCGGACGAAGAAGAAAAGCAGGTTTGTCTTTAATTTGCAATATCGTATATTTCTACTTGGAGAATGTCAGAGAAGTCTGGCCTAGGAACGTTTGTTAAAGTTTGTGTGTTGCAAGGTAGAACGCACAAGAGATTCTTTGTAATTGCAAGAAACCGTAGCCTCCAGCAATCACTAAAAAAAAAAAAAAAAAAAAAAAGAGTTAAGTGTCTTCGGCAGTGTTGCCATCTTTTGTACCCGACCGCCTGTGCTTGAAGGGAGTGTTTGGGAGTGAGTCTGGGAGTAGGGAGAGGTGTAGGCAGGGAGTGGAGGGGAACGGGAGGTTTGGGAGGGACGTGGGAGTGTGTGGAGGATATAGACAGGAGGGAGGGAGGGAGGGAGAGAAGGGAATCCGAGATGAAGTTGCAAGCATCTTGCACGATTGTTGTTGCTTAATGCGCAACTCATGAAAATGGCACCCAGAAATGTGCCAGGCAATGCTGGCATTCCACCACCACCACCTACCACCAACCACCGCCTACCACTACTGCCTACCACCACTGCCTACCACCACTGCCCACCACCACTGCCCACCACCACCACTACCACTACCACCACCACCGACTACCACCACTACCACTACCACCACCACCTCCTACCACCAACATTTACTACCACCAACATTTACTACCACCACCTACCACCACTGCCTACTACCACCTCCTACCACCACCACTACCACTACCACCACCACCTACCACCACCCACCATCACTACCACCACCCACCATCACTACCACCACCACCACCTACCACCACCACTCGAAAGCATTATTCCTCTAACACTCTCAGGGCAAAATTTTGAAGAAGCAGTGCTTTGGGATTAACACCTTTGCTGCCAAAGCGGTGCCACGCAGCTGAATGAAATCGTCATGTGTTAGCCAGAATAAAGCGACAAGCAGACCTCAGCATGGAGGGGCTTCATCAAGACGGGTCTAACACCTTCAATATGGTGACAAAATTCGTAGACTCTGTTTTGGCCAAAGCGTCACCGTATTGAAGGAAAGAAGGATGGAAGGGAGACAGGAAGGGAATTAAGAAAAATAGACGTTAGGGAATGAGGAAGAACCAAAGGAAAAAGGGTAAAAAAGATGAAAGGAAAGGAGGACGAAGGGAAAGAGGGGAGACGAGGACGAAAGAAAGGAAGAAAAAAAGGAAGGCAAGCAGGAAGTATGGCAATAAGGAGGAATTAGCTCGTAATCTACTTTAGAAGGACCAGGAAGGGAGAGATCGTTGAAGAGTTGGGCTGGAAGGAGGGTGGGGGAAGAGAGTAGGGGGGGTGACCCCCTGGAGGTGCCAATTCCCACCCTTCTCGGTGCCAACGAGTTCGAGGGCGAGTCTCCGAGGCCGCGATTTACGTAAGAGTCCCCGAAGAACCTGACTTCGTTCCCGTCGCCGTCACCCGACACCTTCGGCTTTGCCGCCGGCAGGAGGCCGTCGGAAAGGTCCTCTAACTCCTCCCTCCCATCATCCTCCCCTCCCATTCTCCTCCCCTCCCCTTCTCCCCTCCCCTCCTCTCCCCTCCTCTCCCCTTCTCCCCTCCCCTCCCCTTCTCCCCCCTTCTCCCCTCCCCTCCCCTTCTCCCCTCCCCTCCTCTCCCCTTATCCTCTCCCCTTATCCTCTCCCCTTCTCCCCTCCCCTCCTCTCCCCTTCTCCCCTCCCCTCCTCTCCCCTTCTACCCTCCCCTCCTCTCCCCTTCCCCTCCTCTCCCCTCCCCTCCTCTCCCATCCCCTCCTCTCCCCTCCTCCCCTCCCCTCCCCTCCCCTTCTCCCCTCCCTTCCTCTCCTCCTCTCCTCCTCTCCCCTCCTTCCCTCTCCCCACTCCCCTTCTCCCCTCTCCCCTTCTCCCCACTCCCCTTCTCCCCTCCCCTCCCCTCCCCTCCCCTCCTCTCCCCTCCCCTCCTCTCCCATCCCCTCCTCTCCCCTCCTCCCCTCCCCTCCTTCCCTCTCCCCTCCTTTCCTCTCCCCTCCTTTCCTCTCCCATCCTCCTTCCCTCCCCTCCTTTCCTCCCCTCCTCCTCCCACAGGCACCCTCTGGGTTACCAACCAACCACATGTCCATACCGTTGTGGACAAAAGTCTTGACCCAGGGAGTAGCTTTTACTCAGCAGATTATTCAGTATTTCTTTTTTCAACTTAAAGAAAAACATTTTTACCTTGACGTGAGCCCTTTATAGAAAAATATACAAAGTCATCAGGTTTGTACAATGAAACCCTCAAGACGCTTCACAATTCTTGTTCACGACTGGACCAGATTTGACTGAAATTGTCAGTGTTCATTTAGATTCTCTAGTTAAATCTTAATCCTGGCTACTGACAAAGGTTAAGAAGGTTGGAGGGAAGAACAACTCAGGGCAGTACTTTTGTGAAAAAGAAAAAGATTTTTTTTTTAGGTTTTCAATACGAATCCTCTTCAGTGCGGTGACTTACTTCATTGACTTTCTCCTGTCTAAAAACAGGCGATTTCATTCAACTGTGGGGGCCGGACCCAACCCTTTTCACGCAAATAAAATCGCCTCTTGGTATTAGCCTTGGATATAAACTCATAAAATTGCCTTGGATATAAACCCATAAAATCGCCTTGGATATAAACCCATAAAATCGCCTTGGATATAAACCCATAAAATCGCCTTGGATATAAACCCATAAAATCGCCTTGGATAACCCACAAAATCGCCTTGGATATAAACCCATAAAATCGCCTTGGCTATAAACCCATAAAATCGCCTTGGCTATAAACCCATAAAATCGCCTTGGATATAAACCCATAAAATCGCCTTGGATATAAACCCATAAAATCGCCTTGGATAACCCATGTGTCGCGTCGCTGTATTGAAGGGGCTGGATCCCTGGAAGTGGCATCAAATGCTCATAGATATCAATAGACAAGAGGGAGAGCTGGGTAACCCTCGTCGGTACCGAGAAAAACCGCAGGATCCTGTCACCGCGAAGCCAGCGAACTCGAAAAGAACCCAACTAGCTCCCCCTAACCGCCCTTCTTCACAAAAGGACACAACAAAGGTGAATAAAATCGACTGGCGACAGAGAGGGGAAAAGGAGATGTGACACCAAGCGTAGACGGAGGCTAAAGGCTGTAGCCTCCACCGCTAAGGGCGGAGTGCCACAGGGATCAATAGAATCGCTTGGCGGAAACCAGAATGAATGTAAGTCGTCGTCAACAGCTGTGACCTCGGTGAGAGGTCAAGAACCGTCTTGCAGTTGCTCTGGACTCTTTTTCCCACAGTCTTGCATTCTTTGTGTCCGCAAGTGGTTCTTTTTTTTATAGGTTCATCTAGGAAGTATGTATCAGGCTAATTGTCGTTTTCATTTGTTATTTTTGTGTTCGCCAGGACATGGACACGGACGTGCATAGGAATAATTGCGCGCGCACGCACACACACATACACACACACACACATACACACACACACACACACACACACACACACACACACACACACACACACACACACACACACACACACACACACACACACACACACACACACACACACACACACACACACACACACACGTGCAAAGGGAGACATATAGAGAGAGGTAGAAGTAGAAGGAGAGGGTGGGAGAGAGAGAGAGGGAGAAGGAAGAGAGAGGGAGAGTGGAAAAGAGAGGGAGAGTGGGAGAGTGAGCGTGATCACGAATGGAAGTGCTGCGCTACCAAAATGATGCTGCGCCGTGGGTGCATATGCATGCATGCATGACCTTGTGCTGTCAAGACGGTTGTGTGGTGTGTGACCCGCAACCCGACCCAGACGCGACTATGCTGCCCGGTTTCTTTGTATGTATGTATGTGTGTGTGTGTGTATATGTATGTGTGTGTGTGTGTGTGTGTGTGTGTGTGTGTGTGTGTGTGTGTGTGTGTGTGTATGTGTGTGTGTGATTCATCATGGTATTGGATCACATGTTGGACTCGTGATCGATAGCTAATAACCCCCCCCCCCAGATGAGAGCTCATAGTTCATAAATGCCCGATCTACGGGTGAAGCTGTGACCTTACACAGACACACACATCGAACTCCCCACCCACGAGAGTTGGAGTAACAGCTCGCAGCGCAGCGATATTGACATTTTTCAGCCTTGGAAGGGATTCAAACTCGGACCGCTGGAGTAGCAGTTGCGAACGCTACCGCTACGCCGTTGAGCCTAATGTGTGTGTGTGTGTGTGTGTGTGTGTGTGTGTGTGTGTGTGTGTGTGTGTGTGTGTGTATGTGCGTGAGTGTGTATATACTGTATGTATGCGTGAACGTGTGTATGTGTGCTCATCCTTTAGCATACAAATGTTGCGAAAGTGTGCATACCTGCTTATGCGCCGTCCACATACACGTGCGTGCGCGGCACATGGTGCTTATGAGCGCCTGTCTGCGTAGTTACAAGCATGCATGTGTGTCTTTAGCCTAATGTAATCGTTTTTATTCGTCAACAGAGTTTGTTTTTCTCCTCATTAGACTGCGCACCGTGACGACCGACGTAGTCTCTTCTCATGTCTGCGACATGCCTGTTTCTTGTAGACTATCGTCCGCTCTCATCTCTTATATTCATCACGTCTCCCTCCCTTCCTTTCTTCTTCCCCATCCTTTACACCTCTCTCTCTCTCTCTCTCTCTCTCTCTCTGTGTGTGTGTGTGTGTGTGTGTGTGTGTGTGTGTGTGTGTGTGTGTGTGTGTGTGTGTGTGTGTGAGTGAGTGAGTGAGTGAGTGAGTGATTGGGGTTCTCGCTGTCTCGCTTGACTTCTATGCGTTTCTGTTCATTGTTAGAAACTGCTCTCATTGTTCATTTTCACCTATGTTGGTTAGTTAGATGTAATTTCTATTTTTATTCTGCCACTTTTTATCGTTATTGATGCCTTCAGGGTCCCACAGATATGAATAGAATCAAAGGATTACAAAGGCGGAGCATGGCGACAGGAGACCTTTTGGTCCATATCTAGGTCGGATGCGAAAAAAAAAATCAATAATAATAAAATAATAATTATAAAAAATTATATAAATGTTTGCAACAAACAAAATACATAAATAAATGCATAGGTATAGTTGAATAACAAACAAACAGGTAAACAGTAAATAATAATAAATTGACACGTATCTAATAATAAATAAAAATCAAACAGAATCGCCTGGAGGCAGCAAGAATAAAAAGGAAAGCTCCAGCTAGTACGGAATGTGTTGATCGAGATAAGTTGAAGAGGTGTCACGGAAGTTGATAAAATCGCCTGCCGCCAGCTAAAATCAGAAGAAAATTGATCACCCGGTTCGGTTAGGGCTTACAAAGTGAGACCTTTCACTATTTGATGCTGGTTAATGATAGGCAATTTTAATCACCGGACGCAAATTCATTAACATGAATAATGCAAAGGGTGTCATTTTGCCGAAGAGGGAATTTCTTTGCCCTGAATAAAATTCTTTTGGCAGCCAGAAGAAAGTATTTAAAAACCATCGCTTCTGTTAATGGGTTAACTGAGAGAGGCAGTAACCCTCAAACTGCAGGAGAGGGTGTCTTTCGGATGAATAAAATCGCATGACGGCAGGCGGAAGTCTAAGAATAATAGTTGGACTCGTCTCCGTCATTTTGAATTGGGTGTTTTGCGAAATTCTTTGAGTGCGTTTCCGGCATGCAAGATTGCAGACGCCCCCGAGCAGGTGTTTTGCATGGTGACGTTGCATACGCGAGAGAAACCAGCGTGAGAACTCTTGGTTTTTCTAGACGGAGCTCGAGCAAAGACTTTTCCTTTCCGAACTTACGAACTCTACGCCTTCCGTCCTCCCTTCACGAAGTCTGTCACTATCGAGTCAGCTCGCTGAGAGAAACCAGCGTGAGAACTCTTGGTTTTTCGAGACAGAGTTCGAGCAAAGACTTTTCCTTTCAGAACTTACAAACTCTACGCCTTCCGCTTCCCATCGAGCAGCGTCCTCTCTTCACGAAGTCTGTCACTATCGAATCAGCTCACTCGGTGTCCACATCAAAGCTCTGACGTCATCCGGCCTAGGTTGTCAAATATCGAATTGTTCTTCTTATTGTCGCCACGTAAATGTTTTAGTATTTGGCGTATTTTTCAAACAATGAGGTATCTCTTATCTCAACATTACCACAGGGAAAATGAATGTTTGCGTCGTGAAAACCACAAAATAGTGTAGTTCCTTCTCACTGACTGCAAGTCCAACCACAAGTCCAGCCCATCCACACACTTGTTCATCTTGTTCATCTTCTTTTATATACACTTTCTTTTACATCAATTGATATTGTACACAGGTTTGACCTATGAAGACACAGAAGAGACCTGGAGAGTGTAGATCATCTGTGAAATTAGGTCAATTAGGTGAAATTAGGTAAATTACGAAAACCCATTGCCGATGGCATTGGACAAAGGTAACCTTAGTAACAGCAAAGCGACTCCTGGCGTAAGGAGCCCCATATCTTCCCCTACCTTCACATCTATAGTCACCGCTTCGATCTCGGGCGAAACGAGCCACGCCTTCTTTAGTTTCTGACCAATCGCAATCTCCCTTTACCCAATACGCAAAAGCGAACGTGATTGGTCAGGGAAGAAAGGTGGGCGGGACTTGTTCCGCCTGAGGACGCTTCGGGAGGGGGAGGGGAGGCTGTGGATGCCCCCACTTTATGTTCTCCTTTTTCTGAAACTATTTCCCGTTCTCTCTCCTTCCTCCTCCTTATCCTTGACCTTCTACTCCCCCTTGCAAGTCCTTCAGTATCCATCACCTTGCGTGTCATATCAAGGTACTCGTGAGATTTAAACAACTGCAGAATATGTACAGGACACCAATTAAAGGAAACCCCCCTTACTGGCAGTAAATAAAATGAAAATAAACCTCTAAAAAGTGCACCCTTCACATGAGTAGTTCAGACATCGAAAGTTTCTCTCAGCTGAATAAAATCGCGGCCTGGCGGGACAGTCAATAGATTGAGAATAAATGAAGATTTGCAGGAGGAGGAAGATAGGAGGAGGAGGAGGAGGAGGAGGAGGAGGAAGAGGAGGAGGAGGAGGAGCTCTTGTGTTCGTCCACGCAGGTTTCTGGTTTATGGTTGCGTCGTCACGAGCCCGTGGCAGACCCCTGGCCGGGGCCACGCAAGGTCACCTCGAGGTCACCGCGAGGTCACTTGGCAAAACAGAAGCTTGCAGTGTGCTGTGTGTGACCTGCCCTCTGCCTAACTCGTTCCATCCAGCTTTCTCCGTTTTATTTAAGTTTTCTTTATTTTCTCTCCCTTTTTCTCTGTGTACTTCGTTTCACCATCTGTTCTACTTATTTTCTCTCCTCTTTTTCTTTGTTTCTTTTCCCTCTTTCCAATTTATTTTTATTTTTTCTTCTTTCTCTTTCATTCTTTCCTCTTTTTTCTCCTGTTCTATATTATGTGGGTGTGTGGTGTCGACGAGGTCACCTGTCTTATAATGTGGAAAGAGCCTTTAGTACATATTATATCCTATCCTTTTCTTTTTCCTTCACCAATCCAAAAGAGATTAACCAACCCTCATCATGGAAAGTAATGAATTTAATCTTGAAATTTAATGATGAATAAATTCATCTAGCAGTAACCAGAACAAAACCATTAAATTTGCAACCGGAGCAAGAAATAAATAAATAAAATAAATAATATATATAGATAAAACAGGGGGATCTTGATATACCAAGACCACACCATACGGAAGAGGAGGGTGGGGGGCTCCGTCGAAGCTTTTCTGTATGGCAATGTGGGTTGAGATGGCCACTGTTTTCATTGTATACAAAGTGTTTGTGTGTGCGCGTGTTTATGTTTATGTACATGCATGTGTGTGTGTGTGTGTGTGTGTGTGTGTGTGTGTGTGTGTGTGTGTGTGTTTGTGTGTATATGCTTAGGTTCATGTGTGTGTGTGTGCGTGTGTGTGTGTGTGTGTGTGTGTGTGTGTGTGTGTGTGTGTGTGTGTGTGTGTGTTCACGTGACATCATTACACACCTGGCGTTCATTTGTTTGATTGTGCTTGACAGATCATTGCGTCCGTGTGCTTGCAAGCATCTGAGAGATCATGCGTGCTTTCTTCCATGTCTGACAGATCAGTGTGTGTGTGTGTGTGTGTGTGTGTGTGTGTGTGTGTGTGTGTGTGTGTGTGTGTGTGTTTGCTTAGACGTATTTGATAGGTGAATGTGTCTTTTGCTTGCACGTGCTTGACAGATAAATATGCGTTTTTTCACTCCCACATTCTTAACATATCAGCGTGCGGTTTGCTTACAAACGTTTGATAGACAAGTGTATACAATACACACGTTTACATTTGCTTGACAGATCTCTGCAAACAGTGGGTGCTTGCGGCTTGCGTGCGTGTTTGCGTGCATGTGTGTGATAGGATCAGGAGTGCTTGAAGACAACGACAATCGTGGAGTATGATCAATCACTTCCACAGCGTACCTTCCACCACTTCGGGTGGTGGAAAGTACGCTGTGGATCGAAGTTGGCAGCTTCGTGTAAAAGGAAAAGGAGAACTTAGAACGGAAAAGATTAAACAATGTTATTTAGATGTAATTCATTTTTTTTATATGTATCATGTCTATGTATTCATTGATTTGAATTTTTCATTTTATTTATATTTATATACTTGTTTGTGTTTTTTTTTTCTATATATATTTTTCTTGGGGAAAGTGGTAGGAGAGTACAGGTACATGTACCTTCCCGTACCTTAAGCCAAGGTCGGTCCTGTTCTGTGTTGGATGATCCACCTCTCCCTTAGATTGTTCCACTAGGACGTTGGTCCTTCAGCGACCACTTCAGCACGCTGACGTACCTACTAATTTTATTTCAAAATACTTTTTTTTTTTTTTTTTTTTTTTTTTTTAAGCGGACACCGACTAGAAGATGTAATAAGTCAAGAGACCTTCTGGTTGGGGTCCGCCTCCCTCGGGAGAACAGAACAGAATTCAGAGAGAACGTCACAGTACTGAAGGAGTTAAAGGGGGCTAGAGGTAGGGATCCCCTTGAAGTGCAGAGTAAGCCTTGGAGGGCACAGGGAGATAATTGAAGGTGTGAACTTGAGGTCCATGTGGGACTTCAGGAGGGAGGGGAGAGAGGGAGAGGAGGAGGGATTGATGGAGAGAGGTAAGGAAGGAGGAACGTAGGGAGGAGAGGTAAAAGGAGGAAGGAAAGCAGGGAGAGAGGAAAGAATAAAAAGGAGGCAGAGAATGAGGGAGAGACGGGAGGAAGGGAGGGAGGAAGGTGGGAAGGACTGATGGAGGCAGAGATGGAGTGTAATTAATCTAGGAGGTAAGGCAGAGGAATATGATCGTGGGAGTGTGTAGGAGGCAGAAGGGATGAAAGCAGTGTAGGATGCAGAAAAAGGGCAAAGGCCATGGGGCAGGCATGTTAGGGGCGGAAACAGTGTAGGAGGGAGAGGAGGGTGAGGTCGTTCATGAGGTACAAGATAGGAGGGACAGCGTGTGATTTAGATAAGAGGTAGGAAGAACAGAGGTAGAGCTATATGAGGAATCCTGGACCATTCATTTCAGTGACTTACCACAAAAAAAATATTGCGTGGAATTCGTTACCTTCCACTGTCGCTGAAAGTAACACAATATTTAAAAATCGACTAGATAAATACTTACTCTAATCCGCAAATAAAATATTATCCCTTGCAATAAAAAATCTGACAGCCCGGCAATTCATTTTAATTGGATTGGATAGTGGTAGCAGTAGTGTTAGTTCATCTTCTATCGCCTCGTTACCCTGTTTTCTTAACTGTGGCTTAGTAAACACAAAGAGCCTCGTTAGGGCCAGTAGGCCTGCTGTTGTTTGTTCATCCTTTGTGTTCCTTTGTTTTGGTTTGTACTTTTAACCCTTACTCTGTGGAAGGGATTTCCCTTAACTGAATAGAATTACCTGGTGACATCTAGAAAAAATATTAAAAGTCTTAAAAAGTAATGAGGGTTGAACGACACCCGTTAACAGTAAAAACTGAAGAGATGACGAAGCCAATGGCTTCAGCCTCAAAGTTCATGAGTGAGAGAAGGGGTCACTCCATAGGGAGTCACTCCATACAGCGGTGAACCCGTTCTTTGGAGTGAATAAGCAGCTGCAAGGAAGCCTCGTCATGTCGAAGAACATCCTGCCCCTATCTGCATAAAATCGTTTCTTTGATAACAGTAATGATGTTCATGAACTGCGCCATTCTATTGAGGAAGGGGGAACTGAGAAGAGACGAGCTTTGTGAGGTTAAAACGGATGCTTGGAAGGATATGTTAGGTTGGGTGTAGGTGTGGGTGTGGGGGGATCAGATAGCGGTGGTTATAGCTGGGAGAGAAAGGGCCATGTCGACTGGAGAGATATTGACCTGATGTGTTTGGGGAGGGAGGTTGGCGGGAAAAGGGTGAGGGTGAAGACAGTTAAGGTCACCTACCGCTGAGAGGTGACGAAGTACATGAGATCGAGTTTTACACGATGTTCTTGATGGGTTGCCACACTTATTTTGCTGGGTTGTTAGTTGGAGTGGTTTGGGTTGATTAGTAGAGTTGTGGTTAAGGCAAAGTTGGTTCTGTTGGGATCTGGGTTGATAAGACCTATTACGCACTAGCAATGAGTTGAGCGATTGAAAAATCGGGCAACTAAGAAGTTGTCTAGAAGGTAGCCAGTCTGTCCACTTTGTGTTCTCTTTTGACATGTAGCGAGTTCCTTCACACTGAGCAGTAACACTTTCATGACATAAAAGATGAAAATATCGTGTGTTGTATAATAAAGTCTGGGCAATGAAACTTGTTTACCGTCAAAACAACACTCAAAGTTGTTTGACTAGGTGTCTTGCAGTCAACTTTTTAGTTACCAGATTTTTTTTTTATCATCACACAACTTACTCGGAAGAACAGCTAGAATGAACGACAAACACTTTGAAAAATGCAGACAAAGACTTGAGTAGCCCTAGAACTCCGACAATAAAATAAACTGACTTATTCACTAAGAAGTATTAAACACCGATAGTAACCAATGAAAATAAGTATTCCTGTATCCAGAGTGGAGGCGTGCCAACATATTTTTTTTAAAATAGAAAAAATTCGTTTCTTCACATGTAGGTTTATTGTCTTGAATGAAGTGTAAATTTCCATGTACGTATATCCGTTAAACGTTTCCGCTACACCTCTTTTTCCGGCAGGAAATTCTGTCGGAAATTATTATAGAGATAAGCGTAGGAGACTCGCCATTCATGATATCGACAATCGCGGGGTATTGGACTCTTTCCCAAGACACTCCCAGAAGCTTGCAGAACTCTCCAGACTCTCCTACAAGATCGTAGGACACTTCGGATTCTCCCACAAAATCATATGGCCCTCAAGACCAAGACTTTATTCTCCCACAAGCTCGCAGAATCCTCCAGACTAAAACCTCAGACTCTCCCGGAAACTCGCAGAACCCTTCAGACTCTACCTAAAACTCACAGAATCCTCCAGACCAAGACTTCAGATTCCCCCAGAAGCCTGCAGAATCCTCCAGACCAAGACCTCAGACTCTCCCAGAGTCTCACAGAATCCCCCAGAGCAAGACCTCAGACTCTCACAGAAGCTCACAGAAGCTCACAGAATCCCCCAGACTAAGACCTCAGACTCTCACAGAAGCTCGCAGAATCCTCCAGACCAAGACCTCAGACTCTCCCAGAGGCTCACAGAATATTTCAGTCCAAGACCTCAGACTCTCTCAGAAGCTCGCAGAATCCTTCAGACCAAGATCTCAGACACTCTCAGAAGCTCGCCGAATTCTCCAGACCGAGACTTCAGTCTCTCCCAGAAGTCCGCAAAACCCTCCAGACCAAGACTTCAGACTATCCTGAAAAATCGGAGGACCCTTCAGATACTCCCACAAGCTCGTGGGAACTCATACACTCCCAGAAGCTCACAGAATTCTCTAGACCGAGACTTCAGAGGCTCGCAGAACCCTCCAGACCAAGAACTCAAACCCTCCAGACCAAGAACTCAGACTCTCCCACAATATCGCAAGACCCTCCAGACTACGTACTCAAGAACCAAAGTGCGTCGTAAATTTGCCAAGGAGAACCCCTGGCAATGAACCTGGCGGAGGTCGGGTTGAAGTAGAGGGCGACATATAAGGGATGGCGGGTGTTAAGGTGGGCGATAAATTTGATTTGATTCTGAGTAAAGAGAGATAATAAGTCGGCCCCCGCTGGCACGCTAACACCTTCGCTACCAAATGGGGTGCCACGGAAGTGAACAGAATAGCCTGGCGCTGTATGAAGAAAAGGAAAAAGGACTACCGGGTATGGAAGGGGCTGTTCACATTTTCCTGCTTTGCCAGACAACATGAGGACCTATCCTTAACTGATTAAAGTCGTCTGGCGTCAGAAGTCGGAGTTACCTGACCCGCTTCATCGCGGTGACGTCCTTGAAATATTTTATTCTGGTTAATGCCAGGCTGTTTCATTCTATTTTGAGAATTCCGTGAAAGCCTCATAACCTTTTACCTCGTTTAACCCCTTCCGTACCGGGTGGCACTCTCTCCTCTATTATGACTACCGTCAGGCTATTTCATCTCCGTGGCACCCCCTTGATAGCAAAAGGGATAACCTATCTATTAGCCCCTTCCATGTCGTGTGATACTTTTGATTCTCGCCTACTGTCGCCAGGATATTCTATTCATTCCCGTGGCACCCCTCTTGGCGAGCGAAGGGGTCAACTGCAGTCCAGGATGATGTAATTTCATTTTCATGCCGAGCCTCTCTTCACAAACTGTATAACTTGGAACGAACACGCATTACTCGAAGGCCGTGCTTACAAGTTCCTTGCAGGTTGCAGGGTGGCTGCAGGTTACTTGCAGTCTATTTGGGGGTTGCAGGTTGATTCCAAGCTGCAGGTTGCTTGCATAGTGCTTGGAGGTTGGTTGTAGGCTGTTTGGAGGTAGGTTGTTTGCAGGGTTTAGAGGTAAGTTGTTTGCAGGCTGTTTGGAGGTAGGCTGATTATAGGCTGTTTAAAGGTAAGTTGGTTGTAGGCTGTTTGGAGGTAGGTTGGTTGTAGGCTGTTTGCAGGCTGTTTGGAGGTAGGTTGTTTGCAGGCTGTTTGGAGGTAGGCTGGTTGTAAGTAGGTAGTTTCCAGGCTGTTTGGAGGTAGGTTGGTTTATAGGCTGTTTGGAGGTAGCTTGGTTTATAGGCTGTTTGGAGGTATGTTGGTCGTAGGCTGTTTGAAGGTTGTTCGCATATTTCTTATAGGTTGCTTGTTGGATGGCTGACGTCACTCCTGAGAACCCACCCCCCATCCCCACCCCTGCAAACGAATAGGCTTCGTCTGCATAGACTTTGGGCTGCTTGGAGTTAGGTTTTCCCGGGCTTCGTGGACTCTGGGCTGCTTGGAGTTAAGCTTCGTCGGGTTTCATGGGCTTCGATTAATGATATGAGATTTGCTTTTATGAAGACTTTCATGAGTCGATAAAGAGCGTTCAGTGTGTGTGTGCGCGCGCACACGTATGTGTAAATATGTATGTGTATGTAATAGAGAGAGAAAGAGAGAGAGAGAGAGCGTGTGAGTTGAGTGAGTGTTAAGGTGTATTTGCATTGTTGGATGTTGGACAGGGGTCATGCGCTCCATAAAACCCAGAGTGTGTCTGGGAAATAGCCGGCGGGAAGTACCGGAGAAAATTGAAGACTTCACAGGAAGGCTTTTCTGTAGGAAACTATGAGGAAACAGATATTCGTTTCAGGATCAATTGGCTCAGCGACAGGGAAAAAAGTGATGGAAAAAAATACAAATGACGAAAATAATATGGAAAAAAATTGTTCTCCTGTACAGGTACTGCAGCACTGACCAAAAAGGTCTTATGAATACGTTTAGCTAGATTTGAATTCTTGAAACCACCATTAACCCTGCTTGGGGGGTTCACCTCGGCTGAATATTTTTGTAAGAACAAGGGCGTAGATGAGGAGGAGGAGGAGAATGAAGAGGAGGGAGGCAGAGTAGGAGGAAGAGGAAGGAGCTGGATGTAAAGGAGGAGGAAGAAGAAGGAGGCAGAAGAGAAGAAAGAGGAAAGAGGGAGAAGAGGACAAAGAACAAAGAGGCGGAGGAAGAGGACTGAGGCTTAGGAGAAGGAAGAGGAAGGAGGAGGAGGAAGAGAGAGGAGAAGAAGGAGAAAGGGAAAGGAGAAGGAGGAGGAAGAGGAAGGAGGCGGAGGTGGAGGAAGAGGAAGGAGACGGAGGAGGAGGAAGAGGAAAGAAGAGTAGGAGGAGGAAGAGGAAAGAAGAGTAGGAGGAGGAAGAGGAAGAGAAGAACGAGGGGAGGATGCAGGAGGAGAAGGAAGGAAGAAGGAATGAAGAGGAGGAGGAGGAGAAGATGGAGGAGAAATGTTGGTATAGGAAATTGTTTTCAGACTGATCCCTTGACTACCGTAGCACCCTGGGGAGTGTGTGCTGTGTTACCTCCCAGCAAACCCGCCAAGCGTTAGCCAGAATAAAAACACTCAAAGTCCGCCACCATAGCGAAGGATTCAGACGCTTAGCACCCAGTTGGGTTTCCTTTAATCTGAATAAAAATCGCCCGGCGTCATCCAAAAGAAAACCCCTGAGAGTCCCTGAGAATCGAAAAGAGATTTTAAGGAGCTTGAGAGGTC
>NC_134792.1:39957400-39964900 GCF_046742065.1 Oratosquilla oratoria | reverse complement strand
ATATAATTGCCTGACGGCAGCTAGAATAAGGACCTAAGACGTTGACATTCTCTAACGGGCTAAGAATATATTTTTATTTTACAAATTGTACACACTTTCATCGCGTCTGAGAAATGTGAGACTCGCTTTATGGCAGCACCAACAGCTGAGTGCCTGCTGATGTTGCCATACAAGTGACTCGTATTTCTTAGATCCGATGAAAAGAGTAAAAAGAGAAAATAACCCCATCCGTACTCTCAAAAGTCAAATAATTACCCTTACGGAGATAACCGAAGTAGTTTAGCGACAAACAGAACAAAGGTTGAAGTGTCACTTGTTAAGGATCGACATAGCGACTCGGTGATTAATAGAATAGTTTAGCGCCAGCCAGACTGAAAGCGAAAGGGCCACCCGGTACGTAAGTTTTTTTTTAGGTAGGTAGGTAGGTAACGATTCTAGTTTTGAAATTAGTTTCCAATAACTGTAATTCCTCCTTTGTCTCCAGAAGGCGCTTCAGAGTGGAACTAATAAAACTAGCAGTTCCTGTCAACATCTTTGAGACTAATGCTTTAGTAAAGATTGTGAAACAACTCGTGTAAGTGGAGAATGACGTGGACGTGCAGGCCGCACAGGCCTTGGTGCAGGCCATCGTGCAGGCCCTGGCATCAATTGGGGACCCTCTCGTTCCGTCAGTGGACACTCGAAAGACCCGACGTTTGTTTTCGTGATGGTGAGGCTTTTGGCTTTTGCAATAGAGTGTCAGGGTCCTTCTGACGAGGCTGCTCTTGGCGAGAAGAGGCTCTGCTATTGGCGTGAATCTGGAATGGTCCTCTTAATTGGTGATTCTGGAATGGTCCTCTTAAGTGGTGATTCTAGAATGGTCCTCTTAAGTGGTGATTCTGGAATGGTCCTCTTAAGTGGTGATTCTGGAATGGTCCTCTTAAGTGGTTATTCTGGAATGGTCTTCTTAAGTGGTGATTGTGGAATGGTCCTTTTTAAGTGGTGATTCTGGAATGGCTCTCATAAGTGGTGATTCTGGAATGGCTCTCATAAGTGGGGATTCTGGAATGGTCCTCTTAAAGGATGATTCTAGAATGGTCCTTTTAAGTGGTGATTCTGGAATGGTCCTCTTTACGTGGTGATTCTGGAATGGCTCTCACAAAGGGTAATTCTAGAATGGCTCTCTTAAGAGGTGATTCTAGAATGGCTTTCTTAAGAGGCGATTCTGGAATAGTCCACTTAAGTGGTGATTCTGGAATGGTCCTCTTTAACCCATTCAACTCCGATGACAAGATGTCTTGTCATTTGGTCAAATAAAACAAAAAATCATAATAAAACAACAAAATGTTTGATGATCAAACAGCACCAGAAAAATATGACGTCATCAGTCCTCCTCGAGGCGGACTGATGACGTCATATTTTTTCGGGTGCTGTTTGATCATCAAACATTTTGTTGTTTTATTATGATTTTTTGTTTTATTTGACCAAATGACAAGACATCTTGTCATCGGAGTTGAATGGGTTAAGTGGTGATTCTGGAATAGTCCACTTAAGTGGTGATTCTGGAATGGTCCTGTAGCAAGCTTCGGTCTGGAAGACTTTAAAAAAATAGACAATAGGTAGCATTTTTGGGGAGATAGGTGATAGTAGAAGGGTACCCTTTAAAGGATAAGTAATTGTCGAAGGATATTCATAGGTGACTAGGTGTATCACCTAGGAAATTTTTAGTAAAAAAGTCGATGTCTGACAGTTGTTTTTAAGTTTATACTCAAAGGACATTTGTTTTTAAGTAAAGGATAGACGAAGGACGGTATTGGTAAAAGATATGCTAGTTAAAATGCATTCCTAGTAAAATGCGATATAGTACGGGACCGTTCTTAGTAAGAGAATTATAATCGGAGAGTGCGATCTTGTTCAATTGGGTAAAGGCAGTTCAGTTGAACGCAGTCTCGAGAATTGTAATCTATGGGGTGAGACTGAACCAGTCTCGGAGATTAAAGAGGACGAGGTCAATAGAAAGGTAACCGTTTCATTCTCCATTACAAAAAAAAAAAAAAAAAAAAAAAAAAAAAAAATTGTAGTGACCACCCCACCCCCCACCAGCGCAGAGAGATCACGTGGTCCAGTTATGAAGTAATAAGGCTGACGCTGATTGGTTAAGTGGAGCCAATCAATGTCTGGGGCACGATCATCAAGCTTGCACGCAATCTCGCAGCGGCTCAGCCATGTGAACGTAAACTATGCTCGAGTAATGAGTGGGTGCACACAAATACACACACACGCGCACACAAATGCACACACACGCACACACGCACGCACGCACACGTATGCATTTTTTGTTAGTTCCACACAAGTATGCATGCATGTTTTCGTCCAGTGGGGTAATAGCGGCCGATCACGAGTCTAGCACATGATTCAAGGTCACAATGATTACATACACACACATACACACACACACACACACACACACACACACACACACACATGTACACACGCACGCGCACATACATACGCACACACACAGAGAGAGAGAGAGAGAGAGAGAGAGAGAAGCACCTCCAGGCAGTTTCATTTAGTTGATTTGGGGGGCGGGATTATGATCTGTTGTGGCTCCATCAATCACGACCACAGCATCCAAACCACCTGAGAGCCTTCCCTCTCCCTCCCTCAGCTAAATAAAATCACCTAACGCCACCCAGAAAATATCTAGATGAAGTTAGCCACATCGATTGACAAGGTTGAGGGCCTCAATGGAAAAAAAATACTCGAAATTTTGAATTATACAATTAGCCGTCTCTCTTCGGCTCGGTCGCCGGTCATGCAGCAATAATTGCAAATCATCTTCTCTGACCATATGCGACCGACGTTGATTGCATGCGGGAGTTTCCATTGGCTGTTGCCCGAGGGCCACCCTAAGGCTTCGTTCTGATTGGCTCTCCTGCATAAGGCTGCACGAGGGCGCGCTCTCCCTTCCTCATTAGTTAGGAAGCGGTCTCCTCCTCCCCCGGCGAGTTGAGGTTCTTGTGCAGAGATGCCCTTGTCGGGTTCATAATGGAACGGAGAACAGTGAACACTGAACACGGAACATTTGGTGAACAGTGGCCTCCGGCGAACGGAGCTTAGGTTCAACCTCTTCGTTACCAAAGGAGGGTGGCAGAGCGATGAATAGAACGGCCTGTCGGCAGCCAGAATAAAGTGAATTAAGTGACCTGACGTAAGGAAAGGATGACGTGAAATATGCTTCAAGTCTTCCGGGGGAAGCAAGAGGGGAGTGGAGGGAGGGAGGAGGGAGAGGAGAAGGAAAGTGGTACTGTCGCCGACATTACTCTAGCGCATCTGTCCTTAAAGACAATGTCGCACTGTAAGAGAGAGAGAGAGAGAGAGAGAGAGAGAGAGAGAGAGAGAGAGAGAGAGAGAGAGAGAGAGAGAGAGAGACCAATGTGTTTCTCCTCCCTCTGTCTCATACACACACACGCGAGTGCGCGCGCACAGTTACAGTCTCTGTCTTTCTGTCTCTTTTCCTCTTTCTTTGTCTCTGTATCTGTAGCTGTATCTCCCTCTCTCTCTCCCCACCCTCCCTCCCCCCCTACTCGTTGCAGTACCCATTTGCATCAGTCATGAGTCATCGGTCTGCAGAACAGCCCCCTGACGCTCAATGACAGTTTAGCTTTTTGTAGACTGTGCTAAAGAACCGCCCTGCAGTGGAATGTACAGTCGCCCTGGAGTGTTGTGCCTACTTTCGGAATGTTTCGTTCAGGCATCCTGTCATGGCGTTCTCTTGGCCGAACTTATTTGGGAAATGCGTATAGGTTGCCCCGGTTGTCGTGGCGCCGTCTGTACTCCACCGCCATCTTTTTTGTGTTTTTGTAGCTGCTGAAGTCATAGTTGTTATTAGTGCGGTTAAGCCTCTTGTTGTTGTTATTTTGTTGTTATTGTTCTGACTACTGTTGTGTCTGTGCTTGCAGATGTTACTGTGATTTTTTCTATTGTCATTTTGTTTTAGTTATTGTTTTAGTTGTGGGCGTTCCACCTGTTGTTGTCATTGGTATTGGCCGCGTTAGGCTCTGTTTTGTATGACTAGTGTCATCTTCAGTGTCGTTTTTGTTGTTCTTTATGAGACAATAGCATTAAGAGCAAAGCGTCAAGTACTTAAGCTTATGTTTTGGTTGAACTCCGCGCGTGATAATGTAGCGGTGCCGTTTAGTCATCTTGATAGCTCTTTCTCCCTCTCGCTCTTTCTCTCGCTCGCTCTTTCTCGTTCTCTGACTCTCTTTATCTCTCTTTTTCTCACTTTTTCTCTTTCTCGAACTTTTTTACTTTACTGATTTCTTTCTCGCTCTTTTGCTATCTCGCTCTTTCTCTTGTTCGCTCTTTCTCATTCTCTATTTAACTCTCTTTATCTCTCTTTTTCTCATTTTTTCTCCTTGTCCTTCTCTTTCTCGAACTTTCTTACTTTCCTGATTTCTTTCTCGCTCTCTTTCTTGCTATCTCGCTCTTTCTCTTGTTCTCATGTCCTCTGCCTTGCTCCCACCTCTTCAATACAGTGACTCACTTTATAGATATTGTTCCAACTAAGGAGACCCCGATTTGAAGGGGATGCAGACAGATCGAGACCCCTGCAAGCCAGAAAGCGCCTCCCTCGGCTGAACAAAACCACCTTTGACAGCCCTGTTATTTCATATAAATTATCCCCATTTCCAATTCCAGTTTAATCTCGGGACATCCATCTATCCATCCACACATCCTCCCACCAATTTGCCAGATATTCATACACAGCTGCTGAGGTGGGGAGGGTAGCTACCAGGAGACTCCGTTTTTACGACCCCCCAGGAGGGTCCATGAGGAATATTCTGGACGCCCCCAAAAAAGACGACGATGGAATTCGCTCTAAGAAACACCTCGGGAAGACGTTCTTCTTGGCCTCGAGGGCGTCTTCGAGGTGAACGGCGACAAGGATGACAAGGGGGGGAGGGGCATCATCAAACCTGCCGACAGTGGGTCTCGTTTTCAGATATTTTTATGGTACGTACCTGTGTGTGTGTGTGTGTGTGTGTGTGTGTGTGTGTGTGTGTGTGTGTGTGTGTGTGTGTGTGTGTTTGTGTGTCTGTGTGCGTGTTTTTTTGTTTGTGATGTGTGTGTGTGTGTGTGTGTGTGTGTGTGTGTGTGTGTGTGTCTGTGTGCGTGTGTTTTTGTGTTTGTGATTATGTGTGTGTGTGTGTGTGTGTGTGTGTGTGTGCGTGTGTGCGCGCGCGTGTGTGTGTGTGCGTGTGTACTACATACCATCGCCTCTGAGGGACGTTTATTCCCTTCATTAACTACCCGATTGGCGAAATTGTTTCTACCTCCGGGGAACGTGGGGTCTCCACTTTCTCGCAGATGGAACAATGACATCGCTGGCAAACCACAACGATTACCGTACAATTTCCATTTCAGCGGAGAAAGCAGCTGGAAACGGGGTTGCAAGGCGCCCCCACTTCCTCCTCCCCCTTCCCCTCCTTCCCCCTTCCCCCTTCCCCTTCCGCCCTCCCCCTCCCTCCCCCTCCCCCTTCACCTTCCGGCCTCCTTCCTTCTTCCTCCTCCTCCCCCTTCCCCTTCCGCCCTCCTTCCTTCTCCTTCCCCCTCCTTCCCCCTTCCTCCTCCATCTTTCCTCCTTTCCCACTTCCCCCTCCCTCCTTTCCCCTCTCTGCTTTCCCCTCCCCTTCCCATCTATCCCTCCTTTCCCCTCTCTGCTTTCCCCTCCCCTTCCCCCTTCCCATATATCCCTCCTTCCCCCTTCCCGTCTCTCCCCCTTCCCCCCTTCCCCCTCCCTCCTTCCCCTCCCTCCTCCCCTCCCTCCTTTCCCCTCCCTCCTTTCCCTCCCTCCTCCCCTCCTTCCTTCCCCTTCCCCCTCCTTCCCCCTCGCCCCTCCCTCCCTCCCCCTCTCTGCTTTCCCCTCCCCTTCCCCCTTCCCCTCTATCCCTCCTTCCCCCTTTCCCTTCCTTCCCTCTTCCCCCTCCTTCCCCCTTTCCCTTCCTTCCCTCTTCCCCCTCCTTCCCCCTTTCCCTTCCTTCCCTCTTCCCCCTTCCCCCCCCCTCCTTCCCCCTCCTTCCCCCTTCCCCCTCCTTCCCCCTCCTTCCCCCTTCCGCCTCCCCCATTCCCCCTTCCCCCTCCCTCTTTCCCCCTTCCCCTTTCTCCTTCCCCCTCCCTCTTTCCCCCTTCCCCTTTCTCCTTCCCCCTTCCCCCTTCCCCCTCCCCTTCCCTCCATACCCCCTTCCCCTTCCCCCTCCCCCCCTGTTCTCACTGCAAAGTTGCAGGCAAGGAGGGAAGGAAGGAGGAACACCACACGGGCCGTCGCCAAGAGGTGAAAGGCTTTTTTTTTTTTTTTTTTTTTTCACGTCAGCCACGCTCCATCTTTCCAAACGTGTCGGGGTAGTAGTGCTGGTGACGGCCTAAGCACCACGTGTTCACAATTGGTGCAAACCGGATTGTGAAATGACTGTATTTCATGAACTCAGGTTCTGGTGTACGTCGTGCTGGTTGAACATGCGGCTGTTGATTACGTTGAGGGCATGGGGAGAGTTCAGTCATGATTGTATACGTCACAGTTACGTGAGATTTAAGCAACTAATGAATACATATAGTTAAATACAAGTAAGCAAACACAAGTAGGTAAATACAAGTATGTAAATACAATTAGGTAAATACAATTAGGTAAATACAATTAGGTGAATACAATTAGGTGAATACAATTAGGTAAATACAATTAGGTAAATACAAGTAGGTAAATACAAGTAGGTAAATACAAGTAGGTGAATACAAGTAGGTGAATAGACGAATTCTTCCCTCTTTGCAACATATAAATTGTATGCACGTACGCCTACCTACCTGTCAGTCAGTTTCTCTTTTCTGTCTGTCTGTCTGTCTTTTTCTCTTGTCTGTTTGTGTGTCTGTGTTATGCGTGGTGCCGGTCATCTCGCCTGTGGGTGACGTGCAAGTGATACTCTCCATGATGGCTCCAGTTGGCAACCTCTCATTAGGCCGGTTTCGCGCCTGCGCAGTTAGCATAGGACCCGATCCCGCTGGGGATACGAAACTAACCCACGAATGGATCAAAATTATGCAAAAAAATGCTTTTATTGTTCTCTTGTTGTTTGTGTGCCAAAAATAAAGTCATTTCTATTTTAAGAGAACTAGCGTGTATAGAAATGTGTTTTAAATATTCAACAACGAAAAGTGGATTTGCATATTCTAATGCCTTAAACCGGGTTCTTGGCTAACTGAGGATGTGTTTTAAGAAGAATAAAGACGCCGGGCGTTAGAACAAAAAAAAAAACAAAAAAAAAAAGTCTTTATAGGGGCGCACTGGGCCTTGTCGGGTTGAAGCCAAAAACCCATAGAATAGCATTCTATGGGCTTGCAACGAACGAGATTCCCTGTTGTATGGGTTGTAGGGAAGCTGTGTTGGGGGAAGCGGGGAGAGGGGAGGGGAGGGAGGGGGAGGGGAGGGGGGCAAGGAATGTGACTCGGGTGTTTGTGAGACAC
>NC_134792.1:39947400-39949900 GCF_046742065.1 Oratosquilla oratoria | reverse complement strand
GCGAGATGATACACTAAGAATTAGCCTTAGATTTAGGCCTATGCCAATACAATTCCAGGCTTCATTCTCTTGGTGACGTTGTTACTGTATATATGTATTCATTTCTTCATGGATTGTTTCGTTTCTTTTATTTACTTTTAATCACTTAAGCTATTTATGCATTTTAATATTTGTCTACACATTCATTTTTATCGTTACGTGTATTTTGTTTCGTTGACTTGTTTATTTTTTCCCATATGTGTGCCCCCAAGCACGTTTTCTGCACTATTCTCTTGTCGTGTCTTCAACCTCTGCCGAGTCTCTCTCCAGCCTCTGCCATTGTATTCTGTTGTCTTTATATGCCCGCTGATGCTTCCTTCACCAGCCTGCTTTCACCTCCAGAGTATTTTTAGCCAACAACCCTCCAGATTCTCCGCGTTTTACTTCATCCATTTGTTTATACATTTATCTATTAATCTACTTATCTACTTCTTTGTCTTTACCACTACGCTATGATAATGGCCTTCAGATATTTAATTCTGGTTAATGCTAGGCAATTTATTTCGGTTAACGAACAGACCCGAGACAAAAAGGGGCCTCAATCGATGAACCCCACTGAGTTGAACAAGTCTTCTGGCGTTGGTGTCACTGTGGAGAAGGGGTCAACGTATGCGGCAGCAGCACGCGGCCAAAGACGATCCGTACCATAAAAAAACCGAACGCCGGGCTCGGTCGCCAGGCGTCTGGTCGCCTGGCGGTCCTGTCCAAGCTGTGATTGATTATTATTTGTGGCGTTGGTCATCATGTCGCCTTTACCAGGCGAGAGTCGATGTTCCTAGGATGAGAGTGGCGATGACCAAATAAGGTCAATAAATTAAAGACACAGACAAAAGACCGTCGCCAGGTATTTCACCGCCAGGCGGTCTCATCTCACTTTTTTTGGTGATACGGACCTGAACTTGGTGGCCAGAGACTGAGTGCGAGTGACTCAGACTGGTCTTCTCGCATTCTGCAACCAGAGGCACAGTTTCCATTGGTAAATATGTATAAGCCGAGCCAAACTGGACCTCTCGGTTGCATATGTATAAGGAGTCGGACAAAGAGGAATCACACGTGGCTCAGAAAGTGGACATTGGATCCGCGACGGTCTTCCACAGAAGACGATGCTGATCGAGGATGTGAATAGAGGGTTCCTCAGCTTCCCGAATCTGGAGGTGTTGTACTAATGACCAAAGGAGATTGGGCGAATCTAGAGGGGAAAAGTGATAATTTCTTGATAGGTTTAGGAAAGATGCTTCTTTCTAAAGCCCAGCTGGAGGGACCACCGCTTACAGATACTTGTCATTGGTCTGTGAGTAAAAAAGCGTATATTTACATTCATAGGACGATATTTCGTGCATTTATTACTCTATTGAGGTATGTAGCTGTTTTTCATTTATCACTTATTTGCTGTTGATTATTTATTAAAATACCAATAAATTTAGTTGTTGTTTATTTCATTTATTGCGGACGGAATAGTGGGTCGTAGGAGTGGAAACAAATGGAAAATATAAAAATAGCTGTTCTAATGTGTATCTAGAATATGGACAATCAACGCAGGAAGTATTTGCCAGGGTTTCTCTCTCTCTCTCTCTCTCTCTCTCTCTCTCTCTCTCTCTCTCTCTCTCTCTCTCTCTCTCTCTCTCTCTCTCTCTCTCTCTCTCTCTCTCTCTCTCTCTCTCTCTCTCTCTCTCTCTCACTCTCTCTCTCTCTCTCTCTCTCTCTCTCTCTCTCTCTCTCTCTCTCTCTCTCTCTCTCTCTCTCTCTCTCTCTCTCTCTCTCTCTCTCTCTCTCTCTCTCTCTCTCTCTCTCTCTCTCTCTCTCTCTCTCTCTCTCTCTCTCTCTCTCTCTCTCTCTCTCACACACACACACACACACACACACACACACACACACACACACACATGCTTGCGCACAACACACACACACGCACACACACACACGCGCACACACACACATTCACACACTCACTCACACACACACACACACACACATACACACACACACACACACACACACACACACACACACACACGCAGCCTTTTTCTCTTTCTTTCCTGTGGACCTTCTTGGATCGTGTTTGACGAAAAATGACCTTGCTGGGGGGTGGGATGGTGGTGGGGGGGATTTCTCGGAGTGGTTGGTATTGGGTGATGAAATCCGTTTCTTGTGGACGGGGCGGAGGAGGAGGCGAGGTAGTGAGAGCACTCGGCTTGGGATATGCGGAATACTGGTTCCTCCACCATTGGTGTCATAAACGGACGATATCGGACCTGTCCAGCCGAGGCCGCAAAGGGGAGCGGGGGGAGGGGGGGATTGGAGATTGGGAGAAGGATTGGTGATGGGGGGGGAAAGGGGGTAAGGACCAAATCGGACTGTGGCTGTTCATATTGGAACGAGTGTCTTCGTCTTCGGCTTCGGCTTCTTTGTGCTTGGTTCTTTTCCTTTCCTTTTCGTCCTCCCCCCTCATCATCCTCATCCT
>NC_134792.1:39917400-39939900 GCF_046742065.1 Oratosquilla oratoria | reverse complement strand
TCTCTCTCTCTCTCTCTCTCTCTCTCTCTCTCTCTCTCTCTCTCTCTCTCTCTCTCTCTCTCTCTCTCTCTCTCTCTCTCTCTCTCTCTCTCTCTCTCTCTCTCTCTCTCTCTCTCTCATTCACATTTACCTTCGCCTACACCCTCCCCCAATTGGACAGAATCGCTTATTAGCCAGAAAATTAAATAAACGTGAAATTATCATCTCTTTACGAAGAGATGGTGAACAGTAGCCTCTTGATAGGAAGGGATGTTCCGGTTGGGCTGTTTCGGGCCGGTTGTTCCGGGTGAGGTTTCATCATGAAGCTCCTTGTGGGTTGTAAGTGCAACGCGACGTGGGTTCAGGCAGCTCGCCGAAGGAAACCTGAACCCAGAGAGCGCCGGGTGACGAGACGAGAGAGTGTCTGGGTGCCGCTGCCGGCGATGGGTGCTATTTTTCTTTTTTCTTTCTTTTTCAACTTTCTTTTGTTTTGTTTTCGTTTTCCTTTTTTTTTGTGTGTAGCGACGCTTTTTAACTGATTAGTTCATGATTTTTAATCGACTTGGGGAGAAGAAGCGAGACAAAATTGGAATTTTCGAGAGAGTATGATTTTCACTTGTCCCGTAGGTCTGAGCACACAAGGCAAAGGTGACGATCTATGTCTCAGCAAAGCGTCTTGTGTCGTGATCAGGCTTTTTCTATATAAAACTAAATATTTGTTTATCTGTTTATTTGTCTATTTATGTTATATAGATTTGGTAGTTGATGTCCTGTCAAGACACTTGGCCCAAAAGGAGACGTATTTGGTCAAAGGTACAGCTGTGTTTCGAGACGGAGGTGGTAAATTCGGTAGCTGGAGATGGAGAAAGATGGAGAGGTGGATGTGATGGCTGGGACGGGAGACGGAAGCTTCGCGACAGATCGTTGGGGGAGAGAGAGGAGTCTTCGAGACCTAATCCATCTTGTCTCTGGAGACCATCTCAGCGATAAGACTCGCTGACGACAGCTACTCGAAGAGTGTTTTTTTTTCGGAGTCTCGTCGCTACCCAACGGAGACCAGGAAGGAGATTTCGAAAACAGGTTCTTTGGGTCGCAGGGTGTAAAAAAAAAAATAATAAAAATAGAATAAAAATTAAATAAAAAATTCATCAGTCTTATTTGCCATGTGTATTCGGACTAAGGCAAGTACAAGTCATTAGTAACCATAAGCTTTGGCCCACGTCTTTGCAAATCGTGATCGAAACCAACACTCCACAGATCGCAATGTCGAAAGAGTCCCAATAGTAATTTGTGAAAAAAAAAAAAAAATCCTCATGACTTCGAAGTAATTTTTCGAAATTATTTTCTTCCTCACGGCGTTTCCAGAAGAAAACGGGCAGCAGAAGGTCCCTGCAACAGCAGAAGCTTCCTTGAGGCAAAGCTTGAGCAGAAGCTTCCCGAACTCTGCGGAAGGTTCTCGCAGAGAATGGCGATATAAGAAGGCGGCTCAGTACAAGGTTTAGCCTCTGGTGAGGTAGAGTGAGTGAGAGAGAGGAGAAGGAGAGAGTTAGTGTCTTTTTATTGTTATTACTGCCGCCATGCAGGAGCGAGTTGTCCATCATTCTAGAATGTAATCTAAGGAAAGTGCCGCGGAAAGGTCAACGACCTTCGGTAAGAATGAATCTGGTAAATTTTATATTCCTGTAAAAAAAAAAAAAAAAAGGAGACAAATGCCATAGTGCAAAAAGTGGGTTGACTTAAATTCGTGCATTCATACACACACACACACACACACACACACACACACACACACACACACACACACACACACACACACACACACACACACACACACACACACACACATACACACATATATTACACACATGCATACATACATACATACATACACATACACACATACATACAATACACACACACACACACACACACACACACACACACACACATACATACAATACACACACACACACACACACACACACACACACACACATACACATACCTACACTTGGCATCACGGTTCAAAAGGGCATCCTGATAAGGACTGATGGGCAGCTTGACTGACGGCGTGGGCGTGGTAATAGGCCTAAGGGGCGCTCTCAATAGGAGAATGAAAAGGACGATTTAATAAGTAGGTTCTGTGGGATGCTGGTCTGTGGTGGCAGCGGAGGTGGAGGTGGAGGAGATGGAAGTGAAAGGAGGAGGAGGAGAATGGAAGGTGTAGTGGAAAGGACTGAATTTCATCATTTCAAAGATTCTCAAAACACGGAACTATGTATCTTAAGAGTAAAACCCATAAAGGAAGGTTAGAATAATGTGTAAAGAAAACAGCTGTTAGCAAACACTTTCAGATTTAGAGACTTTTTTCAGCTGGATAAAACCATCTAATGTCCACCTGAATGAAAGTCGTGTTTAGATATTGCTGAAATGGTTAACAGCAAGGAAGGAACAAACTTGGAGTTGAATCGAAACGAGCCGAGGATGAAGAGGAGGACAACGTGGTTAGGACAAGTCAGAAACAAGGAGGACAAGGAGACAAGACACAAGGGGATCAAGTAAACAAACCAGGGGGGAAAACATGAGTTGAAATTGGAGCTATTAATACGTGTTAGCGTGTTGTTAAGCGAGCAGGGCAGCAATGAGGATGAAGGGGGCGAGGCAGGGCAGAGGTCAAGCGGACAGAAAAGAAACGAGGAGGAGACGGAAGTTTCGGGTGTCGCGTCGTGCCACAGGGATCAGTATTCGCACCGCGGACGAAGGGTTGCAACGATGTCCGGGGACTCGGATGTTGCCGGGAGAGATGTCGCAAGGCATCCTGGGTGAGAAAGTTGTCACTGTTGGTGATGGCTGTGGTAGTGCGTGTACTCATAAAAGGTCATGCGCTGGCTGATGAGAACTGGGTAATAAATAAAGGTCAGGTGGTTACAGAGGAGAGACGGATAGTCGGGAAAGCCTAGGAGATGTTGAAAAATTATTTTAGTACTCAATGTGCCAGGAGAGATTAGCCTGAAGACGGGAGAGACGGATAGTCGGGAAGGCCTAGATGATGAAAAATTATTTTAATACTCGTGTGCCAGAAGGAGAGATTAGCCTGAAGACAGGAGGAGAGACGGATAGTCGGGAAAGCCTAGGAGATGATGAAAAGTTATTTTAGTACTCGTGTGCCAGAAGGAGAGATTAGCCTGAAGACGGGAGGAACAGAAACAACCGTCCACGATTAAGGTAGGGTTAATTGAGGTAGACCGTAACCCCTTCGCTACCGAGTAGCTGACACAGAGAACCGAATAACGTAGAGAGTCACTATGCGCTTGGACAGGTGATAGTCACTGCTGGGAATCGAAGAGAAGTGGAGAACTCGAACCCACAGTTAAGCGAATGCGAGACCAGAACGCTTCCGGTTAAGTAATCTTTTGATAAAGAAAAAATAAAAACATGTGATGGAAATGAAAAGTCAACATTGGAAAAAAAATTGAGACTCGTGAGATCATAATCGGCTGCGCAAAAATTTTATTTATTGATTATTTATTGACTTGTTGATTTATCTATCAGTTTATTCTTTCATTTATTCACGGACTTTTTCAATTCCGTATTTATTTACATGTATACTTTAATCGTTTGTATATCTATTTGAAGGACGGTCAGGCAATAAAGTTAGGCAGGCTAGGTTAGATTTGGGTGGCTCATCTTTGGTAGTAGTTCCCCGATATTTGATAAGAATATTTTCAAAATGGAGTCTCTGTCCAGTTCAGATAAAATGCACAAATTAGGAAAAATAGAGATACTACTTTCGTTGTTAATCCGTGAATATGCTGCGACAGGCGTATTCATACCTCTGACCGAAAAATGGAAAATAGAAATAAGATTGATAGAAGAAATGAAACACAAATAATCCTGATATCGTTGGCAGAGGAAAGCTCTCGATAGGGGTGAGATGCCTATCATGAATTCTCACATAGGCAGATTAATTCCCTAGACTTGTGCTGAAAAATCCCTAGATTTGACTAAATATTCCAAGTTTAAAGATATTGACACGGGTGTAAGTAGTTACAGCACAAAAGTATATATATATCTTATTAGATAATATGAAAAATTTGGTTGCTGAGTATTTCACAAATTCATCTTTGATCATTATATAGATAATACATTGCAGTAAATACTGAAAAAATCCCCAGATTGTCACTAAATACGTGAAAAAGTTCCAATCTGGGGACAAAATCCCCAAAAGTGAGAGCCCTGGTGCCTGGACCCGCCAAGACGAGATGCTAAGAGTTAGGGAGGGGAGGGAGGGGGGGAGTGTGGGAATGCAATATGCGTGGGAAGAGGGAGGGAGCAGAAGTGGGAGCCAGGGAGCCAGGAAGCTTGATGGGCAAGCAACGAGGTCAGACAAACACAAATAGGGTCATGCGCATGAAGGGGAGACATGAACTTGTGTATATGCTTGCACTAATGTACATCAGTATAAGTACACTATCTAAACACACACACACACACACACACACACACACACACACACACACACACACACACACACACACACACACACACACTATATATGTATATATATATATATATATATATATATATGTATATATGCAATAAAAACACTAGGAACGTGTGTTCACAAATGCGTAAGTAACCACTAGGAAAAGTAAACAAACGAAGCAGAGCGTTTTCATATAATTACATCTTCAGTGCATATACTTTTCCTAGTGGTTACTTACGCATATATATATATGTATATATATATGTATATATATATGTATATATATATATGTATATATATATATATATATATATATATATATATGGTTGATTTTGATTCATGGTAGTAAATTCGTAATCGGCTAGATTCCTCTTCAGTCCTGTTACTAAACGATAGGAAGGAACAAACAATAAATGCACAACATTAAGGTCCAAGTGTGTATATACAAATGTGGAGTATTTTGGCTCCAACGTATACATGGCCAAGTGCACAGTGAAGAATAGCTTTTATCTGCATGAAGAGGGCGGTGCCTGGCAGGAGTGCCACGCAGGACGCAGCTGGTGCCACCATTAGTACCCCCCCCTTCCCTTTCACCCCCTCCCCCACTCCTTCCCCCTTCCCCCTTCCCCCTCCCACCTTAGCCTGCAGTGCCACGTCATCCTACTCCTCCATCCTGGAGTGCCACTCCCCCTTCCTGGAGTGCCACTCCCCCTTCCTGGAGTGCCAACTCCCCCTTCCTGGAGTGCCAACTCCCCCTTCCTGGAGTGCCAACTCCCCCTTCCTGGAGTGCCAACTCCCCCTTCCTGGAGTGCCAACTCCCCCTTCCTGGAGTGCCAACTCACCCTTCCTGGAGTGCCAACTCACCCTTCCTGGAGTGCCAACTCACCCTTCCTGGAGTGCCAACTCACCCTTCCTGGAGTGCCAACTCACCCTTCCTGGAGTGCCAACTCACCCTTCCTGGAGTGCCAACTCACCCTTCCTGGAGTGCCAACTCACCCTTCCTGGAGTGCCAACTCACCCTTCCTGGAGTGCCAACTCACCCTTCCTGGAGTGCCAACTCACCCTTCCGGTACTCTTCGAGTACCATTTCTGACCTTCCGGTGATTGTAGGGATGTCTGTCCTCCGGAACTGATGGGCAATACAGTTATCTCTTATCTGTGTACAGATGACTCTCTCCGTTATTGGGAATTTCTGAAATTCGGAAGTCTCCAGTATTAGGAACGGAGAGTTCTGGAATTGGAGAAAATTACTGATGCTAGAAACACTTCTTTTAATCGTGGTATATTACCGAAATGCGAATTGTGGAGGTAAATGGAGGGAAATAAAGATATCCTGGAATTACGCCTCACTGTGACAGTAGTAGAAAGTTGTTGTTGTTGTTGTCGTTCCTTAGACTGTCTGTCCGAGCAGTCCCGTCTCCCCAAGGAATGCCATAGCCGAAACTGGGTTTTCCCACAAATCCTTTATAGAGCGTATGTTGTGTTGTTTGCGTGCATGATTGTGTATAATGCAGTCTTCCATTATGTGTTGTATGGTATAGGGTGAAGTGTTACATCCTGGGCAGCTGTTCACAATGCGGTCATCCAGCCTCTTCTGGTAGCTTAGAAGTGCTGGGTGGTGACCGCACCGCAGTCTGGCCAAGTGGACTCTGTCCTTTCGTGGGAGAGAGGATTCAGAAGGGTGGATATCAGGGGGTCTGGCATGCAGCAGTGTGTTGTCTTTCAGTGTGTTAATGGAGCGGTGAGTGATATGATTATGAATATGTTTCCGGAGGCTGGTATTTGGTGGTTGTGGAGGAAGAGAAGAGAGTATCTGTGTGTGATAAAGGTCTTTGGGTGTTGTTTTAATGTTTCTTGGTGTGTGTGGGTGTTCTGCTATGTAGTGTAGTGGGTGTAATGTGTTTGTGGTGGCTGCGGGAAGTATTTGTGTGCCTCTCATGTCGAGGTGGTCCTTGACTTTGAGGACTTTTTATTTCATGGTGTAAATGGTCTGTAGGTGTTGTATTTGTGCAGCCTGTAATTGTTTTTAGGGCTTTGTTTTGTATGATTTGAAGGGTGTTGTGGTGTGTCTCACTGAGATTAGGAGTTGGGGGCCAAACGGCAGCATCTACCCCTGGCCACCGGCTCTACGCAGGTGGCACCGATCCCCAAGTAGTAGAAAGTTGGTAGTGTTGATAGATTTATATTTTTACTTATTTATATATCAGTGTATTCATTTATTTGTTTATTTATCTATTTATTGCAATGATATTCCGTGGAACAAAGTAACTATACCGCATTAAAAGAAAAACAGCGGAGAATAAGCGGTATTTTCGAAATGTATATTAAAACCAGTAGCAACCCTCCCTAGATGATCAGTATGACATTCGTCAGTATGAAGTAGTAGCAATTGGTCTCAGACCAAACGATGTAGATAGTAGGTACTACTGACACTGTGTAGCCTCTCTGAGACAGTTCGTGATGTCAGTCGAAACTGTCGGCAGCGAAACGAGAAGGAATCAAGTGGGAAGAGGTGGGCGTGGGGGGGCATGATGGGCGGATGGGCGCGTGCGTTGGCTAAGTATTCGTGGGCGGATAATATGCATTCTCCTGGGAGTGGGCATCCGGCTGTGTATATGTGTGCGTGTGTGTGTGTGTGTGTGTGTGTGTGTGTGTGTGTGTGCGCGCGCGCACGCGCACGTGTGAATAAAACTGTACAGGAGAGACAGAGAGAAGGAAAAAAAGTGCAAAAGAAGGAGTAAGGAAGGGAGAGAGAGAGAAGGAAGACTGAAAGAAAGGAGAGGGAAGACGAAACGGGTAGAGAGAGGGAGAAAGATGTTAGGAGGAAGGAAGAGAATGAGAGAGGGAGGAATGATGGAAGGAAGAGAGGGAGGGAGGAAGAAGGATGGGGAGGGAAAGGGAAGGATAGAGGGAGGAAGAAAGAGAGGAGAAAGGAGGAAGGAAGGGGGAGAGCGAGAGAGAGAGAGATAGGGAGAACGGAAAGGGAGAAGAAGGAAGAAGAGAAGGGAATGAGAGGAGGAGAAGAGAGAGAATTGGGAAGGAAGGAAAGAGAAGGGAGGACGAGCATAGAGAAAGGGGTGAATGCATGATTAAGAATCTGGGAATGGAAGAATGGAACACTTTCCTCTGGCAGATGGTTCCCCTTGCCAGAGACCAAACCACCTGGAGAGGCAGCTGGAATGCATACTTAAGTTGTGATGATATATATTTTTTTCATATTCCACCAATTTGACCTAAACAAAATATCAAGGAAGACGCACCAATTCGACATCCAGCATCTATTACCCACCCACTGGGTAAAACAAGGCCTCATCTGACCACGATCAGGCCAAGGTCAGGACTTGTTAGGTCCAAAAAGCTGACACCTGGAGAAAGCAAGCACCCCCCCCCCCTACTCGCTTATGTAATGTGCGCACTGTGTATGTCCCACGCGCAGGTCCCACGCGCACGTCCTCGTCGTGAGACTCTGTAGGTGCCCAGCTCTCAAGCATTCCCGAGAGCAACAGCTAGGATACACATCTTCCTCGACCCCCACCGAATGACCCCGCCTCCTCTCGCCTTCCCTCCCCTCCCCTTCCTTCCCCTCCCCTCCCCTCCTTTCCCCTCCCTTCCCCTCCCTTTCCCTCCCCTCCCTTCCCCTCCCCTCCTCTTCCTTCCCCTCCTCTCCTCCCCTCCCCTCCCCTCCACTCCCCTCCCCTTCCCTCCCCTCCCCTCCCCTCCACTCCCCTCCCCTCCCCTCCCCTCCCCTCCTGTGTCAGAAGTTAAGGGTTCTCGACACCTGTGCTCTCCTCTTCCACCTCCTCCTCTTCATCTTGTTCTTCCTCCTCATTCTCCTCTCTCTCCTCATTCTCCTCTTTCTCTTTCACCTCTTCCTCCCCCCTTCTCCTCCTCCTTCTCTTCTTTCTCTTTCACCTCTTCCTCCCCTTTCTCCTCCTTCTCCTCTTCCCTCTCCTCTTTCCTCTATGCTTTCTCCTACTCCTCCTCTACCTCTCCCTTTCCCTATCCCTTTTCCTCCTTTTCCTCCTCCTCCTCCTCCTCCTCCTGATCCATCTCCTCCTCTTCCTTCTTCACCTACGTTTGCTTGCTTTCTCCACCCGTTGTGACTGGCCATTGAAGCCTCAAGGAATCTGTGCACACATTCTCCTTCCACAGTCTTGTCTCTTTGCTCTGATCATCTTGTGTCTAGTGAAGCCCTTCAAGACTGTGGACGCTTTACAAACGTTTCTCCTTTTTTAGGTGACGTCAGGTGATTTTAATCAGTTGTTGAATTACACTAGGGAGAATTATGATAGCGATGGATAACTGGTGCTAAAACTCCCCTATCCCTTCGCTTCCCTTTTTCCCTAACCTCCTCCCCTTTCCCCTCACCTCCTCTTTCCCCTCCCCCTCTATTCTCCTTTCCACTTTCCCCTTTCCCCTCGCCTCTTCCCCTTTCCCCTCGCCTCTTCCCCTTTCCCCTCACCTCCCCTTTCCCCTCCCTCTCTATTCTTTTTCTTTCCCCTTTCCCCTCTCTTTCCCTTTCCCCTCCCCCTCTATTCTTCTCCTTTCCCCTTTCCCCTCGCCTCATCCCTTTTCCCCTCCCCTCCCCTTTCCCATTGCCTTCCTTTTCCAATCGCCTCACCTTTCCCCTCCCCTCCCCTCGCCTCACCTTTCCCCTCGCCCCCCTTCCCCTTTCCTCCCCTTTTTCCTCGCGTCCCCATTCCCCTCACAGCCGCATGACCCACGCCCGAGCAGTACGGCGGTGTCCTTCGAGGTGCTCGCTCGCTCGCTCGCTCGGTTTTCTCATCAGGAAAGCTCGCACACCGTGTTCGAGCGTGTAGTTATGTTCGCCTGTATTGGGTGATAGTGGCGGTGTTGCGGCTATGTGTGTGTGTGTGTGTGTGTGTGTGTGTGTGTGTGTGTGTGTGTGTGTGTGTGTGTGTATGTGTGTGTTTCTGTCTGTCTGTCTGTCTGTCTGTCTGTCTGTCTGTCTGTTTGGTTTGTCTGTGTCTGTCTGTCTGTGCCTGTCTATGTATGATCTGTGTGAGTGTCAAATACACGATAATTTAGGAATACCGTATGAGAGAGAGAGAGAGAGAGAGAGAGAGAGAGAGAGAGAGAGAACGTACAAGTCCTCAATAACAGTATAGTGGTTAAGCGATGGAAATGTGTCCCTGAAGAAGTGTGACACTTGGCGCCATCATTGGCCAATTGATTAAGACAATGGCAACGACGCTGAGAGGAAAGGAGGAAAAGTGGACAAAATAACAGCGTGCGCAAACGGGAAGGAAGAGGAGGAGGAGGAGGACGAGGACGTCGAGGAGGAAGTGGAGAGGGTGGAGGAAGAAGAGGAGGAGGTGGAGGAGGAAGAAGAGGAGGAGGGGGAGTTGCGTAATGTTGAGGAGGGAAGGGGAGACTTAAGTCAATGGAAGCCCACAACGGATGTGGAGGGGAGAAAGGGCTTATGTATGTACATATGTATGTGTGTGTGTTTGTGTGTTTGTGTGTGTGTGTGTGTGTTTGTGTGTGTGTGTGTATGTGTGTGTGTGTGTGCGCGCGAGCGCGTGCGTGTGTGTGTTTATGTATATATGTATGTCTGTACCTATGGTCTCCTTTTTCCCCCTTGAAAGGGGGCGGGGTATGCCCAAGTCAAAGCAGACACACTCACACCAAAAGACGCACCACACCCGCCGCCTGCCCGCCCGCCCGCCCGGTTCTCCGAACTCAACAGCTTGGTGAATGAAGTGTCGCCCTCCCAAATAAATAAATAAATAAATAAAATAAAAACACCCCACCCCGACCCCCGCCCGCCCTCACACTCCTTGGGTCGAATGCAGTGCAGCAAGTCACAGCACTTCCACAGCAAGGCCGTTGTTTATTTTTGTCTTGGGTTTCCCTACGCTCTAATCGGCTGTGAAACGGGTTTATCTTAAACCTGTGACCGAAAGGCTTCCCGTAGGTTAATCAGGGTGAATAGAATAGCCTGACGACACACAGAACAAAAGGAAAAGTGCCACCAGGCCCGGAAGGGCTTCATCCAGATAAGCTATTAGCTCTTCGCTGCTGGCGGAAGTGGATTAAGACCATACGACTAGAGACTACGAACCTCGAACCGAAGAAGCGTGTGCGAGGAGAGGAAATTGATACTAATGCCTGGAGGCAAGGCCACCGTTTAGGAACTACGTATCAATTCATTTATTTATCTATTTATCTATTTCTTCATATGTTTATTTGTTTATTTATTTATCTATATATCTATTTTTCTATTGGTTTCTTTTTCTGTTTGACCATATTTTTTGGATGGGGTAGGTTGGGAGTATTCTTTACCAAAATTTAGTCTTTAAGAAAATTTGTATTAGGGAGAAGAAGGGCACACACCCGTCTTTGCGCCCCCCCCCTCCCCTCCTATCCTCTTGAATACGCCTCTGAGAAACTCCTCGCGAGAAGGGGAACTGCCTAATGGTCTCTTGCAGTCTCCTTCATTCTTATGAAGGAGGAGACGTGGAGGGGTCGGCTAGAAGGCCTACGTGGCATATGGCACACAGGCGACACGCAGCTTTAGGACGTGACCACGTGACAAGAAGTTCACGAAAAGGGTGCATATGCTCATGGTCTGGTGTCACAGTCTTCTTCTTTCCACACACCAAAAGCCTTCTTCACCTCTCACGTTCCTAGCCAAAGCATCCACCCACTCTCCACCTATCATAAACTCATCTACGCACATTTATTTCTCTTTTAGAAAATATCTTGGCTCCTTATGGATGATGGGCCATCCCTCCCCCCCCCCACTCACTAATTAGGTCTGAAGCAATGCAGCAAAACGCATCAACTCCACATCAGAACTCGACAGCTGAGGCTGGTTTAACCCCACAGCTTCATTTCCATGGTGACCCTCCCTCGTCGTCCCTTTGTGAATAAATAGAGAAAATGAGGAGAAATTAGTTTATCATTCATGCACAAGCATTCTCCATTCACACCTGTCTCGTGCTTTCTCCTTCCTCTGCTACACAGGCATTCCCCTTTTACCCAAGACACCTTTCACCCCGTAAGAGGCTCGTAGGTGAGGCTCGTAGATAAAGGTAGACAAGTAAGGTAGATAGAGGGGTAGGTGGCGAGAATTTAATTTTTGTGTTAGATGGTTGATAAACAAGAGTTCGTAGGCGAAGGAATTGCACAACCTCGCTCCTCGCCTAAAAGCTTACAAAAAACACGCTGGGGACCCGATTTCATTGCTGTATTGTGCTGATGTAACAGTTAGTCAATAGTGCATTGATTTCGAGATTGCTTGAGTAAGCAGTATTGCTTAAGGGGTTTGTAACAGCCTTTCTGATTGGAGAAAGGGTGGAGGAGAAAATTCAATTGGTTCATGGGAGTAAAGTCACGCCCTTAGGGGAGGTACTTAGATGTAAAAGTAAAGATCATTGGACTAAAGAAATCATGACGTCAATGCGAACTGACCTAGTGAACAAATTGAGGATTCCAGATGGGAGTCCCTTGGTGTAACTTACATAGCCAAGTGTATTACTATTCGGGAAGAAACGACAAAAAAAAATAAGTTCAGTTTAATTCCCCTCTCTTATACAGAGTAATGGAACTTGACTAAGTTGGATGATCGGAAACAAAGGGGCTTCTTACAGAAGAATATTGTGTGTGACTATCATACATAATGACACTGGTGATAGAAAATAGAAAGTGAGAGACGGAGTGACAACAGTGGTGAGACACCCCATTCATCCATCCCATTTTCGGTCTTCCCCTCGAGTTTACTCCATCCACACATATGTAAACACACACACATACACACACGATTGAATTAATACACACCATATCCGCTATGAAAGCACCACCACAATCACAGGGCTTAATATTATCACCATCATCACCACCTACATAACCACCACCATTGCCATGACCTTATCCTCCTCCCTATTCCTTCCTCCTCCGTCGTCTTCTCTCCGGCTTTGTGAAGAATCAAAAGACATCAACGAGGAGCAACCCGACCACACCCGCACCTGCAGAAGGCGCGGCGGCGGCGATGTGCCGCCCACCGAGCAGCTGTAACCCGAGTCTCCCTCCCCCTCCCCCGTCCCCTTCCTCCATTCCGCCCCGCCCTCCCGCGCCCCACGCCGGCGTGCTGCGGCTTCCCTTCGGCGATTCAGGTGGTCCTCCGTGTGAGGCTTCCTCCTCCTCTGGCACTGGAGCCACTTGGCAGGGATTTGGGTCCCCTGGACCATCGCCACCAGGGATATCTCTCTCTCTCTCTCTCTCTCTCTCTCTCTCTCTCTCTCTCTCTCTCTCTCTCTCTCTCTCTCTCTCTCTCTCTCTCTCACACACACACACACACACACACACACACACACACACACACACACACACACACACACACACACACACACACACACACACACACACACACACACACACACACCACACACACACACACACACACACACACACACACACACACACACACACACACACACACACACACACACACACACACACACACACACACACACACACACACACACACACACACACACACACACACACACACACACACACACACACACACACACACACACACACACACACACACACACGGCTTACTGGTGTACTGGTTACGCGCTCGCCTGCTAACTCAGCTGTCTCTGAGTTATTCCCCACCCAGGGCCGAAAACCATCACTTGAACCCGCTCCATTGGGTAAGGAATTAAGGGAGGTGTGAATATAAGGTCACAGCATTGACCGTATATTGGGCCATATACGAGCTCTGAGCTCTCATTCAGGAGGATAATAGCTGTCAATCACAAGTCCAACACGTGATCCAAGAAACATGATGAATCAGACACTCACACATAACAGTGAAGAAGACGGTTAAATAATAAAAACATACTAACTTCCCAAAACAAAACTACTGAAACATGAAATGACCGACCGACCAGCGGGGATAATATAGTCCAGATCATGAACGGATTCAAGCGAAGATGAAGAAAAAAAATAAAATAAATAAATAAAATACGATCAAATAAAAATGTTCCCCCATAAGTCCTTACCTGGCATGCACAACGCGTAGGTAAATGTTAAGGTAAGCACATAGGTAAACGTAGAGGTAAGTACAAACATTCTTGCGTCACACACGCTTTCCTCCTCATCCCGTAAACATTTATTCGTCATCACACTCCAACATTTCTCCCCCACCACCCCCACCCTCTCCCCCACCCCCTCCCTCACCCCCCTCCACCACCCCTACCACCCCCTCCCTTACGCTCACACCCTCAGGGCTTGTTTACATTGTGCAAGTAAAGAAACAAGTTTAAATGTGCAACTAACTTGCTTCAAGCTACTAACTGTATGTAAACAAAACACAGTTATTATAATATGACCGTCTTAATCCATGAAAAATAATAATTCACCTCGATCACTGATACAGAAATTATTTTACATAATAAAAAGAAAAAAGGGGTGATTGGCCCCTTAACAACCCTCCTCTCCACCCCCAAAATCCTCTTAGATCCACCCTTGATCCACACTCTATACGAGTATACCTAACCAAACATTCCTAAACTCCAAGTTCCACATGGCTCCTGTTTCCACTCTGGGGCGAGTTTCCGTTTACAGAAAAACATTCCTTGAGGTTTTATTTTGCCCTAAAAGACTCCCCCGTCCCCTCGGAAGCCCCTCTCCCCTCACCCACACCCCCTCCCCCCCCCCTTTCTTAGAGGAAAATATCACCTAACCTCCACGATTTACCCGTAACACTTTTCCCCACACACAGGGGAAAGATCCTTGGCTCTTATACAAATCTTTAGCAAACACAAACACACAAACGCGCGCACACACACACACACACACACACACACACACACACACACACACACACACACACACACACACACACACACACACACACACACACACAAAAGCTCCATACCCGAGGCCCTTCCTTTGTCTTTACTGTCTTTCCCCGTAAAGTTGATCCTTTGACTCAATTATACTCAAATAACGCCTTTATGTATGGGTTCGTGTACGTGCATGTATGTGTGTGAGTGTACGTGTGTGCGTGTGTGTGTGTGCACGAGCAAGGTGCCACACTTGCGTATCCCATCGTCACTTTACGTTGTTTTCGAATATGTTTAGTTCATACAAGTCTGTCCGATCGCATATATTTCTTTCGGTGTTCGATATGTATATACAATAATTCCCTTGTAATGGATTTTTTTTTCAAACTTTCATTACAACAACGAAAGATATATTTGTAGAGTTGTGGCACATTGGTTCCTTTCGAACCCTGTGGATGGCTTTGGTGGAGCGAGAAGTTGTCGATGATCTTAACAAGAAAAAAGAAATCATACGATGATAATGCGTATAACCTACAGCTTTCTTACCTTCTGAGGATCGAGTCCGAAGGCGCCTGATGACCTTGGAACGCACAGAGGAGAGAGAGAGAGAGAGAGAGTTCTGATGCATCGACTTACGAGAAGTTAAAACCCTATATAGCTATCCAAGGGTAGTATGTTGATTAATAAAATAGCCTGACGGCAGATTGAACGAAAGGAAAAGGGCCATCGGGTAAGGAAGCTAGCTGACGTTAGCAGTTGGGAATCGATCCTGGGTCCAAGGAGTTGCAAAGCGAGTTCGAAGCCCAACACTCCTATAAAAGAAAGTCGTCAGTAGGCAGACTATACTAAGATTAAATTTCTCAAGTTATTCAGGACAAACACCCACCTCCACCCCCTCCCACCCCATCCTCCAATGACGTTGAACCAAAGGCCGTCGTGATTGGCTACGCGAAACGCGATCACCAATCGTGGTGGGTTTTGGTACTGACGTCATTAGCGGAGTCCGGACTGACTGGCTAATTTGATCTCGGTGGGTTTGCAGTGCCCTGAGGGTACCGAACGCAGTAGATTTTTGTTGATATTTTATTTTTACCGTGCCACGTTGATATCAAGTAGAAAACATAGTTTCTCTATTTTACATATACACATACAATCGCGCGTACACACATACACAAACAAATGCACACGTATTCGTTAAGTAAAAGCGCCGTCAAATTGAACGTAGCTTCCAACTTCATGTGTAGGTCTGGTGGTTAACCATATGGATGGCCAAAGGAAGGGTGATTTACATTCGGAGCATTTAAGGATTAGAACTCGGACTACCATTCGAGTTCTCTTAAGAGAAAAAAAAAACAGACGACACCACCTCCCTCTATCCCCCCCCCCCCACTACCGAGGTGGTCCCACAGAGATTAATAAAATAGCCTGTCGGTTGCCATTTTATGACTGAAAGTGCCATCGGCTACCTTTGAGAGCCTGAGGGACTTCCGTCAGCAGATGAAGATTGTCCGGCGACAGTCATAATAAATGTACAAGTCGACCTGCAGTTATGGAATGCTGCTATTGGGAACAGTTACTGAATATAACTGTAGGAAGCAGCTTCTGGATAGAGTTACTGGATACGATCATAATAAATGTTCAAGTCGACCTGCAGTTATGGAATGCTGCTATTGGGAACAATTACTGAATATAACTGTAGGAAGCAGCTTCTGTATAGAGTTACTGGATACGATCATAATAAATGTACAAGTCGACCTGCAGTTATGGAATGCTGCTATTGGGAACAATTACTGAATATAACTGTAGGAAGCAGCTTCTGGATAGAGATACTGGATACGATCATAATAAATGTACAAGTCGACCTCCTGTTATGGAATGCTGCTATTGGGAACAATTACTGAATATAACTGTAGGAAGCAGCTTCTGGATAGAGTTACTGGATACGGTCATTTAATACTTCCATTGAATATATCCATTGGGTAGGCCCATTGTGTCTAGCCATTGTATCTAGCCATTAAATATAGTTTTTGGATACAGCTGTTGGATACAGTCATCGAACACAGCTGATACACACACAAGAGGTCATGCACACAAGAAAGAAGATGAAGCCTACATCGAGGCACAACAGTACACTACAGTACATTGCTGTGTGCTCTCTTGGCCTAAGTCCCACTCATGCTATCATCCCCAATGGTGTACGTGTCCTTGGGTATTGTGGTTTTACTTTACAGTGAGGGAGTGTGGGGGGGGGGAAGTAAGTGGGATGGGTGGGAGGGGGCGGTGGCGCAGAAGTAAGGTTTCGGCTCTAAGGGGGAGGAGGGAAGTCAAGTATTTTTTTTTTTATGCGAAGCTTTTTAGACGCCTCACCACCTTGTAGATGCTAACGAACGTCTGCTTGTTTGTCTGTCTGTCGAGGTTCTTTTTCCACAGTTGCTTGATTCTGTCTCCGGGTGGAGGACGTGGTGCTTGGTCATGCATGCAGTGCGTCCCAGCGACTCCTCGTCATTAGGCCCAAGGCGAAAATGCCCAAATGAGGACTTAATGAACCCTCTTCACTGGACGCGATAGTGTGACTGATATTTATAGCGGCCGCTGGCGGAGTCCACAAGGCGCTGAGTAGGAGTGAGCCGGGGAGTACTGGTTAACCCCTTCTTTATCCAAAGGGGAGTGCCACGGAAATGAATAAAATCACCCGACGGCAGCCAGAAAAATAAAATAATATTCAGCACGGAAGGGTTTGGGAACACTGGATGTATTATTCATTTTTTTCCCGCTTGGATGTTCTGTTTCCCCCTTTCCTTGTGACCCATGACGAGTACGTATTAGTTGTCGCCCTGCAGATGGACGTCAGAGAGAATCGTCTCCCTTCTAGCTCTTTCCAAAACCTGTCAACTCCCTCGCCTTCACCCGGAGGAGCAACCCGGGATCTCTCCATCAACTTCAATTCTTCCTTCTTCTACATTTTCACAAAAGGAGAGGTAGGAACCGGTGACTGCTCGCCCCTCCTACTATTATCAAATGGTGACAAAGTAACAGTCGCATACTAATACAACACAGACCAAAGTTTCTTCTCAGAGAGATCCTGAGGACCGCTGCCGGTCATTATGCGGCTGAGGGTTTTCCAGTCAATGGTAAGAGGGTTTTCCAGTCGAGGTAAAAGTTCTTACCTCCTTTCGTACCCAAGGGATACTATGAAGGTGAGGGAAATAGTTTCGGTGAGAGCTAGAATAGAAGGAAAAATGCCTCCTGGTAGGGAAGAGTTGAGAGTAGTTTGTCTTTTTCTCACTTTGGGTTCTAGACTCTCGTCTGTCTTGTGGTCTGAGTTCTTCCAGTGCAAGACTGCGAAGTCATACCTCTTCAATGTTTTAACTGAGGTAGGTTCTTTCTCTTCATTGAGATGATGAGTGAAATTGCACGGCGTTAGGCAATAAAATCAGTAAGTTGTCACTTTTTTTTTTTTTTGTCATCATTAAATGTCTCGTGGATCCTACGATTAAAAAAAAAGCCAAATGACAAAATTTTAACTGAAAAATATTACTACGTGGCAAATTAATGAGACATTTTTCAAATGGTTGAAAACACCTCTTAATGAGAATCATTAAAACCAGTTAAAAATAAAACCGAAAAAAATTATTTCAAGGGGATATGCGTCGGTTGTTTACGAAATGACAGCTGCTGGCGTAATCTATGAAAGTGGCGCATGTAACCCGTTTAAGAACATGGCCGCTAGTCTTAAGACCAACTGCTTAAGGTGACCAGCTTCGGAATGGAATTTCAGTGTCATCCTGAAACCAAATAACTCCCAAGTGTAACAAATGCCTTCGCTGCCAGAGAAAGAGAGAGAGAGAGAGAGAGAGAGAGAGAGAGAGAGAGAGAGAGAGAGTGTGTGTGTGAGTGAGTGAGTGAGTGAGTGAGTGAGTGAGTGAGTGTGTGAGTGAGTGAGTGTGTGTGTGTGTGTGTGTGTGTGTGTGTGTGTGTGTGTGTGTGTGTGTGTGTGTGTGTGTGTGTGTGTGTGTGTGTGTGTGTGTGTGTGTGTGTATTTACCTAGTTGTATTTTACGGGAAGAAAGTTATGCTCGTAGTGACCCGCTTTTGTGTCAGCATCCAGTTTGATCTTAAAGTCTTGTATAGTTTTTGCATTCACTGTTTCCTTATTCAGTTTGTTCCAGATTCTACCACTCTGTGTGGGAAGCTATTCTTTTTCATATCTCTCCTGTAACTTTCCTTTTTAATTTTTTTATATTCTCTTGTTTTTCTTTTATCCCACTTTAGTAAGTCATCTTTATGTGTGTGTGTGTGGGGGGGGGAGATACCACGGAAATTAATTAGAGTCGCTTATGGAACGGAACCACGCGAGATGGAAGGGGTTTTTGCCTCAATGCGTTTCCCAAAGACTTCGTCTCCGGCCCGATGGACGATGGACGACCAGGAAAGTCACTCGTCGTCGTGCCCACTGGTCGAAGACTTATCTGGGCCACGACCACGGCCACGTACGGCCCATTACCGCGTTAGTTCTGGGTGTCACATGCGGGACTTGGTGTCTCAAGTTCGCTCGGATGAACTGGAGGCGGCGGGGCTGGGAGATCGACGAAGGTCAGAACCCTAAGAGCTTCCAAGCCCTGCGACCGCTGCCCTTCTTGTCGTTCTTGTCGTCGTTGTCACCACAGCCACACCCAAGAGTATAGACCAAAGAAGGAGGAGGAGGAGGAGAAGGGGGAAGAAGAAAGAAAAAGAAGAAAAAAAAGAATGAGGAAGAAGTAGAAGAAGAAGAAAAAGAAGGAAGAGGAAAAAGAAAGAAGAAGAAAAATAAGGAAGAAGAAAAAGGAGGAAGAAAAAGAACGAAGAAAAAAATGAAGGAAGAAAAAAAGGAAGAGGGAAAAGAAGGAAGAAGAAAAAAGGAAGGAGGAAAAAAGGAGAGAGAGGGAGAGAGATAGAAAGAGAGAGGAGGGAGAGGAAGAGAGAGAGAGGAAAAAGACCATGAAGTGACGGCAATCCAAAGAAAAGAGGCGAAAAAAACAAAAACAAACGAGTAACAAATCGCAAAACAATTGAAGGACAGTGAAAAACGAACCATGAATCTGCAACAAAACATGACCATCTTTGAGCGTGACAATACGCAATAGGTCTCCAGCGCCCCCTCCCACTCCCCTCCCACTCCCCCTCCACCTTTCTCCCCTCCCACTCCCCCTTCACCCTTCTCCCCTCCCACTCCCCCTCCCCCTCCTCTCCCACTCCCCCTCCCCCCTTCTCCCCTCCCACTCCCCCTCCCCTCCTCTCCCCTCCACCCTTCTCCCCTCCCCTCCACCCTTCTCCCCTCCCCTCCACCTGTCTCCCCCCTCCCCTCCACCTGTCTCCCCCCTCCCCTCCACCTGTCTCCCCCCTCCCCTCCACCTGTCTCCCCCTCCCCTCCACCTGTCTCCCCTCCCACTCCCTCTCCCCTCCCCTCCACCGTTCCCCCTCCACCGTTCCCCCCTCCCACTTCCCCTCCCTTCCACCGTTCCCCTCCCCCTCCCCCTCCCCTCCCACCCCCTTCTCCCGATGCTGTTTCCTTTGTTCTTTTGTTGATGTCAATAATAGTAACTTTGAAAGGACAGTCACCGTACCCGGATCAGGAAACTGCAGATCATGGTTGGAAATTTTAGACTTTGTTGTCAATACATGCAGTTGGAGATGGAACAGGTAATCAGATTGCACGGTACCGGTAACATACAGGCATCAACACAACATATGTGGGGCGGAGGACCTCTGGTTGTAGCCCGGGAGGGAGACTGGTTTGCTCAGAAATTATGGTGTCATAGTCCATTTACTGCGAACAAAATACCAATAACAACATCAACAATAACATCAACAACAAAAAGACCTTTTTCTTTTAAATTATCTTTACAAACTCCTTTTTCAGGTTCTCTTTGCATACATACATACATTAAAACATACATGAATACATACATACATACATACGTACATACATACATGAATACATACATGCATAAATACATACATACATGAATACATACATACATGCATGCATACTTGAATATATATATACATACATGAATACATACATACATGCATGCATACACGAATACATATATATACCAAAAGGCTTTTTCCTCCTTACTAGAGAGCTGGCCAGCCAAGGCACGCACCCAGCCCTCACTCGCCCCACATCGATGCAGCTGAGGGGCTGTCTGTGGCCTGAGATCTTGATCGGCTTAGAACGCCGCCGTCACGCCAGAGTCCGCACCTTCCCCAGTCTCACTCCATCTGCAACATAAAAGTCTCTATCCATACCCAGAAAGAAAAAAAAATCCATAAAATATCTTGTGTTGAGGATGGTAATCTGCCATTCATACTGATCTCTATATTCAGACCCCTAGCATCCAGAAGACGTCCTTGAGTTAAATAAAATCATCTGGGGTCAGCCGGAATAAGAGACTTCAAGTGTGACGACTACTCAGTAGCAGGTTAAGGTCGTTACGGTTGACAGGTCGTCTTGGATTACGGAAGGCGGTGGTGGTTGGGGAGGGGGAGATGTGACCCGTCATTGCCACAGAACCCGAGCTCAATACAAGGAGGGTGGGGTTGCCAAGGAGGTGAATGAAATCGCTTGACGGCAACAGGAATAAAAGGAAGTACCTGCAATTTTTGTGTCGTCAGCAAATTTTGATACTTTGCAGAGGAGGCCGTCGTCTAGATCATTTACATATATTAAAAAAAAAACGGGTCCCAAAACTGATCCTTGTGGTACGCCACTTTTAACGTCGAGCCAGTATATCACAGAGACAAGATACAGGAGTAACGTTGTGGAGCCACACCCTCTTTAGTCCCTGACCAATCACAGGTTTCCTTTACCCAGTACCCAGTGCAAATGCTATCGTGATTGGATGGTTAAAACAGGAGGCGGAGCTTGTTTCGCCAGGCTATTTTATACAAAGGTAATGGAATCCTAATATCCTCTGTTCCGTTGCTATGTTGATCCCCCTTCTACTGCCCCCTTCCCCTTCTCCCTCCCCCTACACCCCCGCTTCTCCCCCTGCACTCCCCCTTCTCCCCCTACACTCCCCCTTCTCCCTCTTCCTCTCCATCTCTGTTTTCCTCTCCTCCCTCCCCTTCTTTTCCACACTCATCCTCCTCCCCTTCCTCCCTTCCCCCCCCTTTCCCTCCCCCTCCCACTCCCCGTCATTCCCCCTCCCCGTCCTTCCCCCTCCCCGTCCTTCCCCCTCCCCTCCTTACTCCCTCTCCATCCCCCTCCTCCCTCACCTACTCCCCCCCCTCCCTCCCTCTCCTTCTCCCTCCCCTCCTCCCACCCCACCTCCCTCTTCCTCCTCCCTCTCCCTCCTCCTCCCTCTCCCTCTCCCTCCTCCTCCCTCTCCCTCCTCCTCCCTCTCCCTCCTCCTCCCTCTCCCTCCTCCCTCTCCCTCCTCCCTCTCCCTCCTCCCTCTCCCTCCTCCCTCCCCCTCCATCTCCCTCCCCCTCCATCTCCCTCCCCTCCTCCCTCCTCCTCCCTCCTCCTCCCTCTTCCTCCCCTTCCTTCCCCCTCTCATACACCTTCCATCACCCTCTCATACACCTTCCTCCCCCTCCCTCTCCCTCCCTACCACTATGCTTCTTCCCCCTCCCCTTACTTCCCCTTCTCACGCCCTCCTTCCCCCATTCATCCCCATTCCTCCCCTCTTTCCCCTCCACCCTTTCCTTACACTTCCACTCACCTTCACCTCCCATCCATGAGAATAAAATCTTCATGATGTTAGCGAGAGAGAGAGAGAGAGAGAGAGAGAGAGAGAGAGAGGCCCCCCCGGGAGGTGTGTGGGGGAAGGGGGGGAGGAGCGAGTCTCTTAGTTGCAGAGTGCCCCCCCACCCCCACACACCCCGACCTAATTTATCTCCCATTTCCTGCATCTCAACTGGCTCCAGGCTCATTTGTGGACAGACCTGCCAATGCGAAGCCCCCACCGCACGCCAGTAGGGGGAGCTTGTTTCTGTGGGGTTCACCACTCTCTTGGGTCACGTGCTGGACCTGTGATCGACAGCTATTACCCACCCGAATAAGAACGCCATAATTCGTATAGGCATGTGTGCCGTGTGTGTGTGTGTGTGTGTGTGTGTGTGTGTGTGTGTGTGTGTGTGTGTGTGTGTGTGTGTGTGTGTGTGTGTGTGTGTGTGTGTGTGTGTGTGTGTATAACCCTCTTACCCTCTAACTCCCTCGTATCACCAT
>NC_134792.1:39902400-39914900 GCF_046742065.1 Oratosquilla oratoria | reverse complement strand
TGTGTGTGTGTGTGTGTGTGTGTGTGTGTGTGTGTGTGTGTTTAAATGTACTAGTGAAGACTTCTAACCTCTTGTAAAGCCCAGCTTCAGCACCTGTGCTGGATCCGGGATGTAGAGAGGGCACCTGTTCGTCTCCCGAAGGAGGAAACAGTGCGGCCTACTCCGCATTCCCCCTCCCCATGCAGAGCAGGATTTCCTTCATCGGAATCCCTAAGAGACCCTCTTGACCCTTTATGGCAAGACGTTCTCCCTCACCTATCCCCAGTCCCTGCCAGTCGAAAAAAAATCGTCAGACGTCAACCAGAATAAACTGTTCAAGTGTGACGTGCTAGTAAATGAGTCTACACCTTAGGTCCTGACAGTGGAAAGTCGCACATGTGAATAAAATCACCTGACGGCAGCTGGGATAAAAGGAAAAATGATGACACGAGGTGTTCAAGGAAAGGCACTGCAGGAGGAAAAGGTTCAACTTGGGCTGTGGCAGGCAAAAGTCAAGCCATTGTACTTCTTTATTTGTTCTTTTATCTATGCGTTTATTTATTCATTTGTTTTTGTTTGATTAACATCGTTATTATGTTTACCTTATTTCATTTTGATTTATCATTATTATTATGTTATTATTATTGTTATTATTATTATTATTATTAATTATTATTATTATTATTATTATTGTTTGTTGTTGTTGTTGTTGTTGTTGTTGTCATCATTAGAATTATTATTATTAAAATTATTATTAGAATTATTATTATAATGATGATAATGATAATGAGAATAATGATGAGAATCAGTAATGAGAATTAATGATGATGCGAATTAATAATGAGGATTAATGATGATGATGATAGGAGGAGGAGGGAAGGAGAGATGGGTGGTGAATGGGAGTGGAGTATGAAGAGATGAAATGGGTGGGAGTGGATTTATGCCTTTGACTTTGGCTACTTCCCTTGTAAGGGGAAAAAGCCATTGGTGTATGTCGTCGTCTTCATTGTCGTCATCATCGTCGTCGTCGTCGTCGTCGTCGTCATCATCGTCATCATTGTCGTCATCATCATCATCATCGTCATCACCATCGTCATCATTATCGTCATCGTCATCATCATCATCGTCGTCATCGTCGTCATCATCGTCGTCGCCGTCGTCGTCATCATCATCATCGTCATCATCATCGTCATCATCATCATCATCATCATTTTTTTTTCAAATACCACCACGACCTGGCCTAGTGTAAGACCTCCGTTGTGCCGCCCTCCCCCTCCCCCTCAGCTCCCATCCCCCCCAAAGGTGCGGATGGGTGCCGCCGCCGTCGCCGCCTCCTCCGCGCTTTCTCCGCACCTGCACGTCCCCACCGGAGAGGCCGCGCGCGCCAGATCTACTGTATTGGGAAATGGAAGGGGATCAGTGTAAACGCACCGTGTGTGTATTTACCTAGTTGTATTATACGGGAAGGGAGCTATGCTCGTGGTGACCCGTCTTTGTATCTTTCAGCATCAAGTTTTTCTTAAAATGTTTGCACACACTGTTTCCTTATGTAATTGATTCCAGGTATCCACCACTCTGTGTGTGTTTGCACGTGTTTGCGTGCATGTGTGTGCGTACGTGTTTGCGTGCATGTGTGTGCGCACGTGTTTGCGTGCATGTGTGTGTGCGCACGCGCGAGCGTGCATGCGTCTCTGTCAGTCTGCACGTAAAGGGAAGTGATGGAGGAAAGAAGGGAAGGTAAAGGGAGGAGAAGGAAAGGGGGAGATAGGATAGAATTTTTTATCCATCCCTTGCAGCGGCACACTTGACAGATTTTGCCATGGCTAGTGGAGGTCTCGACCGTTCAAGGTTTCGTTCAAATCTGGGACCACCACCCGCCCGCCATTGGGCTGAATAAAATCAACAGGCGCGTCCCAGAAAAAAATATAAAAAGTGTGTAAATTGTGTCGCGGGAAGCGTTTAATGGGTGGAAAGCGGGTTCTGGGAGGGTGGAGGTGAGAGGAGGGAGGAGGAGGAGGAGGGAGGAGGAAGTGGAAGAGGAGGAGGAGGAGGTGGGGAGGAAGGGTGTGATGTTTTGGTGTCGTGGAACTCCTGTGGAGAAGAGAATGGGAATGGTTGTTAATTCCTTAACCACCAGCACCACCACATCTACCGTCGCTCCACCTGTGGAAGGAAGGACCGACCCCCCCCTCGCCTGAATAAAATCGTCTGGCGGCAGTCAGAACAAATATGTAGTGAGCGCCTTACTATTGGTTCTTTTAAGAGAATACGAGATAACTTTATAGATGGCGATGATAGGTGGTAATGGACATGGAACTGCCTAGTGTAGGCCTTAAGGTCTCGTGCAGTCTCCTTCATTCAGCTGAATGTAATCGCTTGGTCTCAGCCAGAAAAAATATTATCAAGTATTACGTCGCCGTCTCAAAGGAGTTACACATTTTTTCCAATATGAGATTTTTTATCAAAGCTTCGTCATTGTTCTATATTTTATTCTAATATACATATTTTTTGGAGGAATATGCATTTCGAAATGTATTTCTGTCTTTGCAGAACTACTTAAGCATAGTGAATTTTATCTGAATATATTTCTGCATGTTGGCCTCCTCAAGCCTCTTGATGCTGATGGCTTAGAATTAAAGTGTATTGCGGTTAATGAAAATGTATGTTCGTTCGCTGGGACCCATTCAGTGTCGTACACACACACACACACACACACACACATATGTATATATATATATATATATATATATATATATATATATATATATATATATATATATATACAATTTCCCTTTACTGAACTTTTGTTAACATACCAATGATATATTCATGTTTTTTGTATGGGTGTCTTTTTACTATTAATATTATCATTAATTTCGTTCTTTCTATCTTTGCAGAACTTGAGGCTATCGAGGCTTGCAAGTGGCTCCGAGATGCAGGCTTTCCCCAGTATGCGCAGATGTACGAAGGTAAGCAATCCGTACCCTGCGTCCTTCAGGTCCCAGAAACCCACTTTTCCAACATAGATCCTCTTCTTCCACAAGGGCGGGTCTATGTTGGAAGATTAGGAATCCGTACTTGCCACTCCCCGTGTTTGTTAGGAAACAAAGATAATAGTTTTGTGTGAAATATCCTTTTATAATTTTTGAAAGGGATTTTAAATTCTGGTTTTATCGTGAGAATGACACCGTCCAAATATGCATACACACGCACGCATGCGCGCACAAATGTGCACATACAATACATAAATACACACACTGTATATTCCAGCGTACCACATTCTCCATTATATTTTCTTGTTTGAGGAACTTGCATACTCAGAGACGCAATCATACGTAATTCCCACTCTCCCACTCCCACTCCCTCCCCTTCTTCCCACTACCCCCCTCCCTCTCTCCCTCCCTCCCTCTCTCCCTCCCTGCCTCCCTCTCTCACTCTCACTCTCCCTCTCGCTTTCTTTCTATTCTCCATTTTCCTCCACACTGAATTTGTAAATGCTTAGATATTCTTATATGGACATATATATACATAAATAATGCAAATAATATATTCACTTTAACTTGATAAACCTAAACATTAACAATGAGAGAGGAAAGAGTGGTATATGGTGACAAAGTGCGATTCAGTGAAATGAGAATGAGTGGTCAATCATTTGGCAACACTTAGTCGGGAAAAATCTCTGCAAAGTTAAAAGAAAACGGGATATAACTCAAATGCGCTGGATTAAAAATGTTCATGCCATCCACTTTAACTAATGTTGTTATGTAATTTGATGAAAGTTTTAATCCAGAATTTAGGTTTATGTTACATCAGGAATCCAGCCGTGTGTTTCCAATCTACCCGGACCCGAACGCACGCGCATACACACACACGCGCGCACACACACACACACACACACACACACACACACACACACACACACACACACACACACACACACACACACACACACACACACACAATTGGTAGAGTTCCCGGCTGCCACTACGGCTGTCCAGGTTCGAATTCTGCCCAGGGCTGAAATAATTTCAGTATCGCTGCGCTGCGGGTTGTTACTCCAACTCTCGTGGGCGGGGATTTGTGTGTGTGTGTGCGTGTAAGGTCACAGCATTACCCATAGATCGGTCATATATGAGCTGTGAGCTCTCTTCCGGAAGGGAAATAGCTGTCGATCACGAGTCCAACACGTGATCCAAGACCACGGTGAATCACACATACACACACATTGGTGTAATGGCTTAGTCTGCTAATTTATTGATCCCGAGTTCAGTAGTCATCAAAATTCTACGTTTGTGTGACATCACATCATTACTCATAGATCGGGACATAATGAACTCTCATCCTGGAGGTTAATAGCTGTCGATCAGGAGTCCTGGACGTGTTCCAAGACAATAGTGAAGCACACACTCACGCACGCACACACACACACACACACACACACACACACACACACACACACACACACACACACACACACACACACACACACACACACACACACACACACACACACACACACACACACACACACACACACACACACACACACACACACACACACACACACACACACACACACACACACACACACACACACACACACACACACACACACACACACACAAAGAAGACAGGTAGACTGATGCTTCCGTTGCTCCCCTCCTCCCTTCTCCCTTGTTGCACTTTACCTTTTTTTTTTTTTAATTGCTCCATGTTCACTTCGTGCCTCCCCTCCTCCTCCTCCTATCCCTCTTCCTCCCTATTTGGTCGTGATTCATTCACACTTCCGACCATCCCCTCCAACACCAGTCATAACAAATCGCTCCCCCTTTTCTCTTTCGGGTCCTTAACGGTGGCACAAGAGGTGACTCACAGTTTGGGTTATGATGATGGTGGTGGTGGTTGTTGTCGGTGCTGTTGTTTTCCTTGTAAATTTTGTTCTTCTTATTCTTGGTCTTGTTCTTGTTGTTTTCGGTGTTCAACATTCTTTTTGTTCTTGTTCCTCTTGCTTTTCTTCTTGTTGCTGTTGTTCTTGTTGTTCACGTTGTTTGTTGTTATTGGTCTTGTTGTTCTTGCTGTTCGTTCCTGCTGTCGATTTTTTATTATCAATATCATGTTATTGTAGGGAATAGTGGAAGGCGTTCCTTCCTCTAATCGTGAGCATCAGAGGTATACTAGTTTTGAATTTCAGTGTTGGCACCACCTCAGCTTGGTCGTGCTGTTTATGTTGGTTTCAGTTTCCATTCACAAACGCAACATTCATTCCAGCACGCCAAACATTACACATTTACTCTCCACCATCAAAACAACCTTGCTAATCCGAGCTAAGCCAACATAATTTACGAAGGCTGTAATGTCGCCGACGGGGTCAGTCAGGTGGTCTTGCATTGGCCTCTTAGAACTTAACACACTATTTCTTTTATTATGAAATTAAGGTCATTATCACTATTGCTATTATAGTTACAATCATCACTATTATTATTATAATTATCATCATTACTATTACTACTACTATTATTACTACTATTACTACTATTAATTAACGCTACCAACCCCCCAAATCTGTGTTATTTAACCATATGTTTAGGCCCAAGAGGTGATTCACCACTCGAGGTAAATATTTTCTTGGCTCAGCTGGCCCAGCTGGCACTTTCACAGGCTCTTTTGTTGCTCGGCAACCTCAGCATGCGCGAATAGATAAATTCGCGAGCCTCTGAGTCATCGATCGTATTATAAATGCTAATCCGATTCGTATCCTGCTTCCGCGATGACCTTGATCGCCGTTAAACCTTGACCGAGGTCGGTCGTTTGCGAACGGTGGTGACCGGATGGTAGTTTAGGTTTCGTAAATGTCGTCAGATGATTTTATTGCATTAAGGGAGTCCTCCACTTCTTCCTCCCTCACTCCAACAACAGTTCGAAAGATAAAACCACTCCCAGTTAATTCTTTAACTACTTTAGTTAGACATGTATAGAGCTTGTGATATTCTTAACTTTTAGGTGGTTGCTGTACACACCGTCTGTGTTAATTTCTTCATCTAACTGATGAATTCTTGAAATTCATTTTGTCAGTTTCTGTTGTACTTCACTACATGTCCTCTCTTTTCGCCTGCTGAAAAAAATATTTCTCCCTACGATATCCTTCTCTCTTTACTGGGTCTCTTTAATATTCACAATATGCTCTCTTTTTGCCGAGCCCCATAACCGTCATACTACATTTGCAACCGTCGAATTGCATCTGTCATTTATGACTCGAAGACTAAAGTTTATAGATATCGTCTTGTAGGGTCTTTCAAGGACGTTTCCTTTTTTATAGGAGAATCTCTCCTCCCTGTAGCCTGACAGAAGAGCTGAAGAGGGTCATAAGGATTTCGAAAATATATGAAGTCGACACGCTACAGCTCTCTTGTACGTCATATCAAGAAGACAGTGATCACTGACCATGTTTGCCCTCCTTGCATACTTCGTTGCTTGATGAGATGACCAAGACATCTCCGAATGGAATCATTATATTTCGAAGAACACGAGCGCACACGCACACACACACGCGCGCACACACACACACACACACACACACTCGTGGCGCAGTTGGTAGATCTCCCGGCTACCAGTACGGAGGTCCGGATTCGAATCCCGCCCAGGGCTGGAATAATTTTAGTATCGCTGCGCTGCGGGTTGTTACTCCAACTCTCGTGCGCGGGGAGTTGGGTGTGTGTGTGCGTGTAAGGTCACAGCATTACCCATAGATCGGTCATATATGAGCTGTGAGCTCTCTTCCGAGAGGGAAATAGCTGTCGATCACGAGTCCAGCACGTGATCCAAGACCATGGTGAATTTCACACACACACACACACACACACACACACACACACACACACACACACACACACACACACACACACACGTATGTAGTTGTACCTAAGTCTGTTGTATACATTTATCAAATTAGTTTTCCTCGTTTTTGACACCTCGAGAATTAAGCTGGGCTGAATTAAACGTCAAGGTACACAAGAGATGGACGTTGATACATGTGCCTTTGGGTAAACAGTGAAACGGGAGACCTTTTGCAACTTTGGCAGCTCAAGGGGCATTCTCCCGCGCTGAATAGAATCGAGGTCGAAAACTCTTGAGTGTGTGTGTGTGTGCATATGTGCATGTGTGTGCATATATGTGTGTGTGTGCATGTGTGTGTGTGCGTGTGCATATGTGCATGTGTGTGTGTGCGTGTGTGCATATGTGCATGTGTGTGTGCATGTGCGCGTGTGTGTGTATGCGTGTGTGTGTGTGCGTTTGTGTGTGCATGTGCGTGTGTGCGTATGCATGTGCGTGTGCATGGATATGTGTGCATTCTGTGTGTGTGTGTGTGTGTGTGCGCGCGCGCGTGTGTATGTGTGTGTGCGTGCGTGTGTGCGCGCCTCCTTTCCATCTGTCTGCCCGACCTCTTTCTTCGATGTAGATTATATATGCAATATTTCACACTGTTTACCGCAAGGTTATATTAATTCGGTGAAGGAAATACCCCTTGCCCTCAGCCCCCTATCCCCCTACCCCCTACCCACCCTCTCCGTGCACCCCTGCCCCCCCCCCCGCTCCCCCCTTAAACCGCTATTAAGTCTGAGCGTCAGCACCCAACTCTTCGATTCTTGGAAGGCTGGAAGTGTTGTCATCCATTTCGAAGGACGCCGCTCTTTGTTATAAAACGTACAGGACAGCTCGCTCTATCCTCTCCCCCTACCCCATCCCCACCTCCTTCTTTCTATCTACCTCTCTCTCAGTTCTGTATTTTCTATCTCCCGTCTCTCTCTCTCTCTCTCTCTCTCTCTCTCTCTCTCTCTCTCTCTCTCTCTCTCTCTCTCTCTCTCTCTCTCTCTCTCTCTCTCTCTCTCTCTCTCTCTCTCTCTCTTTTTCAAATTATTTTTATATCAAGAGAGCTGACTTTCAGCGACTGCGTCCCCATCCTCCTCTATACTCAGCCTCCTCTTCCTTATCCTCCTTGTTCCCTCACTCTTCCTATTCTTTGTCTTCCTAGTAGCCAGTGACAGAAGCCGGCCTACACTAATACAGCATAGACAAGAGTCCAAAGTTTCGTCTCGGAGAGATCTATGGTAGGGCCCAAGGACCGGTGCCATATACTATGGTGCTGTGGATTTCTGATCAGTTAGACTTGAGGCGACAAAACTATTATACAACTGACCTCAGGTTATAGCCCTTTACAAGCAAAAAAAAAAAATCTTTCACAAAACTCTTTTATTTTTTTTAATGAATGTATTATGCCTAGCTTTTTCAGTAAATTAATATATCATTCTGTCCTGAGTTATGTTTTCACCAACTCTTCAAAAAGGAACCCATTAATTAAAGAAAAAAGTTAGAGTTGCTGATCTAGGAGAAAAATCGTGCACCTCCCTCAGAAAATTTGTTTAATCTATTTTGACGCCATTGTTTATCGTCACATCATCATTACTGACCATGACGTCATTGTTTTTGTTTTATTTTTTCCACAGAGCTCCAGTTCCCCCTGGACCTCCTGTGCGTCGAGAAGGACCACAACTTCCTGGACCCGGACTCCATGCAGGCCCTCTTCAGGAGGCTGAGAGCTCTGAACCGATGCGCCAAGATTCGCCTCGACTCCTCCAGGAAGAATAATGTAAGTGGACAACCACAACCTGCATCATGCGGGATGGTGACTTGTGCCGATTACCCGGGGTGGGGGTGGGGGTGGGGGACTTGTGCCGATTGCCCAGGGTGGGTGGGGTATCTTCTCGTGTTCTTGTGTGGACTCGATCTTTGTAGCTTCGGCGGGACACTGGTGTTAAGTTCGATGGTGTGAAACTGGTGGTGATAGTGGTTTTACATCTTCGGACCCGAGTTCGAGTCTGACAGCTGACAGATCCCTGTGACTTTTTATTTATTTGTTTATTTATTAATTGCTTTTATGTATCTATATATGTGTGTGTATTTATGTATGTATTTGTTTATTTGTCTGTTTATTTGTGTATACTTTTAGTTAATTATATTTTCTTGTGATTGGGTTTGGATTCCAGGAGTAGGGAGGTAATGTGAGGTTTGCATGATTCAGTCGTGCTGGGATTCTTCACGGGTCGTATTCACAAAGATTCCTACAATGCAAGATACTGCATATACAGTATATGAAATCATGGGGAATCTATTGATCAATTATCTTTTCTTTGTTAGTATGGGGACCATGTTAAAGTTTCTTGTCGTTATTTTTGTTTCCATAAGTACATTAAAAGTCCTCTCATAACAAATTCAGTGTTGAGACTTTCTTTGCAAATAACGTGACGCAAGCAAAGAGAGAGGAGAAGGAGGGAGAGGGAGGGAGGGAGAGGTTGGCCAGTGGTTCTGTGGTGAACACCACCATGAGAGTTTCGGAATCACTCCCTCAACCACTCCCCTACACACACACACACACACACACACACGCATGCACGCACGCACGCACACGCGCGCACACACACACACACACTCACTCACTCACTCACTCACTCACTCTCCCCATTTTGTGGTTCACATGGTGATCCCTTGGTTAGCAGTCACAGATTTTTTTTTTCCTTAAATGATCGACAACACACAAAAAAATAATTAGATAAAAATAAATGTACAATAATTTTTCAAATGTAACTTTCATTATTCTCTTTTTTATGCATACTTTGGCTGGCTACCTTCCTTATAAGGAAGAAAAAAACTTTTGGCATATAGATAAATGATGAACGCAGTTTTGCTGCAGAATGGATATTCGTACGTAGAGAAACGAAAATATCAAATGTTCAGAAACGAACATTGTTTGTATAGCCCAAGACCAAAACGGGATTAAGTAACTGACCACAAGCGTTCCAAGATTATTCGTACTGTTTTTCTTTGGTTTGGTGACACATAACTTCACGCGACGCGCTCACATACTTGGAAAACGCTGAGATAACGGCTGATGACGCCGCCGCAAAGGAAATGGCTAACGTGACTGATCAGAAGTGAAAACTTAAGGGAGTAAGAAGATGAATCTAATGTCCAAGTATACGGAGCTTGTGTCCCAGCGCAGGGGGGTGGAGCTTAGGAGTGACGTCATAACGCTCTGTCCTGTGGCGTAATCGCATAATATCGGGGACCCGTGACGTCATGTCGACGGCGTCTCAAAGGTTTGATAAAGTCATATGGAGGCAGCCAGAACAAGTGCATATCGTTAGTTGCAGTGAACTGATAAATATATATAAAAAAGATAGGTCATTTAAAAAAAATCAGAAAAGAGAGAAAGAGGGAAGACATTGGATAAAGAAGAGAGAGAAAAAATGAACGAGAAAAATGATAGGTCGAAAAGAGAGGTAGGAGAGTGATAAACTCATAAAATTCTTTCTGGCTGACACCAGACGATTTCATCCAGTCGATCGAGAGCCAATTTGTTCCGAATTAATAAAAAAAAAAATGGAGGGAAAGGTAAAAAAAAAATCTAGGACAGAAAGATAGAGCGGGTGAAAATGGAATGTCCGATCCAAGACGCAAGGATAAAAAAAGAATCGTAATAAAATACAATTTGATACAACCCGACCGAGTATCCCTCATTGGTTCTTGGAACGTCTTTGACCAAGTTGAAGGAATTCGATTATGATGATGGCTGCGATTGGATAGCGCTTGGTCAGGCATTCTCGACACCCATCTCCCCACACTCGCTCTCCTCTCCTCTCTGCTGCGTTCCACGTATAGTAAGAGTTCCACCCAATGGGTCAGTTCAACCATGGGGATTCCAAATCACCCAGAATCAGTAGCGGTTTAACCCAAGCGTGCTTCTGAATCTTACTCATAGAACTGTCTCCACAAGAAACAGCCCCACCTTGCTGGGGAAGACAAAGGGGCCGCCTGCAAAAATTTGGGTTCGGACAAGTTCACCGTTCCTGCCGAGGAAGGGCTGTTTGGATGGGAAGGGTGACTACGTGGGGGCTTGCCCGGGTAACCTGTAGAGAGTGGCGCCGGTGTGTAAGTGATCCGTTTCCTCATGATTATCATTATTTTTTATGATGATGATGGCAATGACGATGATGATGACGACGACGAAGGTGATGATGATGACGAAGTTGGTGACCTTAAGTTTGATCTTTCAAGGCCAACTAAAGTCAGCCAAGGTCAATACACTGCCACAGAATTTCGGTATAAGCAGGAATTGGTTAGCTTTACTTCCAAGTTACCTTTCTAGATCTTGGACTTCGTTTTCGAGGTGGTAACGGTAGAATTGGCCACATAGTATGAAAAGTGGGAAGAGGGTATGCAAATTAGATATTATACAAGTTTAAGTTGTTGTTATTAAGTTTTGAGTTGTTGTTATTAGGTTTAAGTTGTTATTATTAATTTTAAGTTATTATTAAGTTTAAGTTGTTATTATTAAGTTTAAGTTGTTATTATTAAGTTTGAGTTGTTATTATTAAGTTTGAGTTGTTGTTATTATGTTTTTGTTATGAATCTTGGGCTCGAAGCAGCGGCGACGGTAACTGATGTTTACTAAAGGCCATGAGTCCTGTGTGCAACGACATGGAAAAGAAATGTCCTGGATTGCGACAAGAAGGCGTCAAACGACTTTGCTCTGAAACCAGCGGGGTCGGGCCGGCGCTGAATAAAGAAGCCATTTCGGTGGTAATTGGGTAATTGGTAGAGTAAACAAAATGGGGGCAGAAATGGGGCAACAGATAAAAATGGCGAGGTCATGTCCACGCTGTCGTACAAATTCCGTTTAAGCTAAACGAGCGGAGATTTTTCGTTTTTGTTATGTTAACCTTTTGGTATGCCGTTTCTAGATTCCATAGAATTGCAGTTTATCGTCGTTTTCTTTTTGTTTCGTTTTTCTCAATAAAATTTAAATGCAGTAAACTTTGTGAATAGTATTGAATACATTTTGGTATGCCGTTTCTAGATTCTATAGAATTGCAGTTTATCGCCGTTTTCTTTATGTTTCGTTTTTCTCAATAAAACTCGAATTCAGTAAACTTTGGGAATTGTATTGAATTGAATGGAGTAGAGTTCCATCTTAAGAGAGTGACGTTTGAAGGAGAAGAGTTGAGTTCTCTTCAGCTGAAAGCCTCAGGGTCAAATTTCTTTCGCGGGATTGGGTTGTGTTAGGCATCCAGGAAAAAAATACAAGATAAAAGTCACGGGAAAAAAGATAATCTAATCTAAGCTTAACCCATTCAACTCCGATGACAAGATGTCTTGTCATTTGGTCAAATAAAACAAAAAATCATAAAACACCAAAATGTTTGATCAAACACCAGAAAAATATGACGTCAATCCTCGCTTCGCTCGCAGCGAAGCGAGGACTGACGTCATATTTTTCTGGTGTTTGATCAAACATTTTGGTGTTTTATGATTTTTTGTTTTATTTGACCAAATGACAAGACATCTTGTCATCGGAGTTGAATGGGTTAACTGAAGTGAAACCTTTCCTAACCAAGATTAAAAAATTTCCCAGTGACTTATCTATTTGTGTATTTGTTTGTTTGGTTAAACATTTGTTTTTTACATAT
>NC_134792.1:39864900-39899900 GCF_046742065.1 Oratosquilla oratoria | reverse complement strand
GCACTTTTTCCACCACCCACAGTCTCCAGTACCAGTACCACCCTCACCTCCAACCTCCAACCTCCACCACTACCACTCTCACTACCAACGTCCTTTGCACCTCACCCAGCATACTGTGGCTGGCCACGCCCGTGACCTCATGTGACCTTGTGGGTGACCTGTCTCCACTGTGTTGACCCTCAGTACCTCTCTACAAACCTTCCCTCCCAATTTTACCTGCTCCTTCAACCTCTTGTGCAGAGGACGGTGGTGGAGGAGGAGAAGAAGGAGGAGGAGGGTAGAAATACAGATAGAAAAAGCAATGAGAGGAAAACGTGGGATGGCCTCTTTTTTCGTTAAGTTTGGTTTGGGATGAAGGTGGTGGTTGGGGAGGTGGGGGAGGATTAAAGGGTGGGACGGGGAAGCTGGTTCCATTATTAGCAAAGGCTTGATGAATGTAATTTTATTTTCACTTATCATCTTTCCCCCATTGTAAAGGGGAAAAAGTCGTTGGTATATGTATGCATGCGCGTGAGTAACCACCAGGAAAAATAAACTAACGAAGCAGAGCGCTCTCGTATAATTGCATCTTCAGTGCTAATACAAAGAAAGAATTATGTATGTATATAATTAAACTGTGTCACATCTACACGTTGCTAATCATCTTTTCTTCGAGTTACTTCAATTTGCAATACAGTATATGTGCAGTATGCAGTGTGCGAGTTTATTGTCAAATATGGAGATGGTTTTCTGGAATCGGAAATATAAACTATTCGGAACGAAAATGCCTCTGATACCCGGAATATTCTAAACTTCGGAACCAATTATTCCGAGGACTGAAGTTTTACGAATTTTAGGAAAGAACTCCCAATAGAGATCCGCGGGTTTCAACATGGTCCTTAGGACAACTGTGTCCGTTTGCTCGACTCAGGGGGATTGGACGCGTCTTCCACGAAGAATAAAATTGTACCTCGTACACCAGAAGGTCACTCAGAATTTTACTTTTTTCATCCACGTTTTCCCTACATAAAGGTCACTCAGTCCACTACAGAATATTTCAATTGCGTCGAAAATACCTACATTTTTTAATGGGTTCTATGGGACACCGCCCTCACCTGGATAGAATTGTCTGGCACGAGCCAGAATAAAGCAAATGTAGCACGCCAACGTATTTATGCTGTTCAGGGTTCTGTGTTATACGAAACGAGTAGAGGTAGACTATTCTACCAACAAAGATCAGGTCTTATGTATTACTTGTTCCGTTACCCCTTTACCCCCGTCCTGCGTCCCCACCCAATCCCCAAGCACACGTCAATTCCCCGTTTCCCCTCTATTCCCATGCCTACTCCTCACCTCCAGCTTGCCTTCCACCACCAAACTCCACCACCCCACCTTCCACCACCCCTACTCCCATGCCCTCCCGCGCCACGCACGCCCGATCACGCCCCCACCCACCCCGCGCTGGAAGAGTAACCTAGTCCCTATTATCTTACAGTCCCGACCTCGGCGCGCGGAGTTCATTTCGCCGCCCCCTCGTGGTTCCTCCCTTGTACGTAGTACTTCATGCCTTGTTCTTCCGACCGTCTCTCGTGGGTGTCACGCGAATTAGATGATTGTGATGATTATGTGCCTTGTTTTCTTGAATTCCTCAAGCTGGCTGCTGGTGTGTGTGTGTGTGTGTGTGTGTGTGTGTGTGTGTGTGTGTGTGTGTGTGTGTGTCTGTGTGTGTGTGTGTGTGTGTGTGTGTGTGTGCGTGCGTGCGTGCGTGCGTGTGTATGTGTAATCATTTTAGTGCTACTGTTAGTGAAGAGGTCACGGGAGAACTCGGTTAGTGCCCCACCCACCCAGATTTCCTTGCAATGTTTCTGCATTACTTGCACCTCCCCCCCCCACCCCCGCCCTCCCTCGATCTTCGCCGCCTCCGCCGCGTCAGCGACAGCAGCAGCAGCAGCGAAAGCCAACCAAGGTCAGGTTGTCGCCTTGGCAAATTGCACCTGGTCTACCCTCCCCCCCTCCCCATTCTTTTCATTAAGATTTGACCTCTCTCTCGCTCGCTCTCTCTATCTATCTATATCTCTCTCGCTCTCCTCGTTTCAATCTTTATATTTTTTTAATTACTTGTGGTCGTTGGAGGGGTTGAGGTGATTGATACTTATGTTAGTTGCAAAGTTACTTATGATATAAGAACAACTTGCATTAGCTACAATCATAATTTGTGTTATTAGGTTTATGTAATTGTTTATCTTAATTGTTTGTTTACTTATTTCTACGTTCAAATAGATATATTTCTACGTTCAAATAAATCTATTTTATTAATACATTATTACTATTATTATTATTATTATTATTATTATTATTATTATTATCATTATCATTATTATTATCATTATTATTTAGTTTTCTGCGTTAATTGAACGTGAGTTTAGTTTATATGGAATTGAATTTTGTTGTTTAGTCGTTAGTTTTCGCGTTAGTTATACATATGTTCAATATTAGTGGTTGACTGCAGAACCACCGCTCTATCCTGTGGCGGGGCGATACATCCTCTGGCTGTGGTTTTCAATAATGGAATCTAAAACCAGTGTAATCAGTTGGACCATACCGACTACATGCCAACAATAAAACGCGACACTGACCCACAGCACCTCTGAAGGGGGTTTAGGGTAAAGAGACGCACTTCTTATGCTGCCGCCAGGTGATTTATTTGATTCGTTTGAGGGGGCGGGGCGCTAGGCCACGCCTCAGCGATGTGATCAAATTTCTCGTCCTTCCTCGATGTCAGTGACATTAGATCCTCGGCGGCCGTTGAGTGCCGTGGACCCCTGCGAGGACTGTCGAGGTGCATCGCAAGAGCAATTAGGACTTTTAGTGCCCTGAAGGGGTGGAGGAGGTTCTACTAAACTAAATAGAATTGCCCGGTGTTAACCATGATAGAATCACGGGAAAAAACAAGCTCGTACTATTTATTTTCTTTAATCTAGGGGTTCCATGACGTTGAATTAAATCGGCTGGAATTAGCCAGAATAGAATAGAATCGTTTCGATGTCCAAATTTTTCTCGCATCTGAGTGAAATCGCTTAGGAAGGGAAAGACAGATTTTACTCGTATGTAGATCTTGTTAACACGACAGATAAGTGTTAAAGGCTGCAGAGTCGTGTTTAAGGTGCCAAATTGGACCTGATAGACAGGGAAGAGTACTCAGTTGTTATTGTTGTCTTTTCATTTTGTGTCTATTGGCCACAGTCATCATAAGACATCCATGCCAGCACCAGATCCATCCTTCGCCCCCCCCCCTTACCGAGTCTCCAAATGCTTCCAAAGTTTATTTCGTAACTCCTACGTTGCCCCGCAAGTCACACTCGACACTTCTCCAATACACCTTACTCAACCCCGTCTGACTTGCCGACGCAGTCCGCTCCCCTCCCCTCCCCACCTCCGTTCCCCTCTCGGGTCGTCCCCCTCCCCCTCCCCTCCCCTCCCCGTCCCCCTCCGCAGGCCCGAGCGCTCGGGACCTCGCCGACCCTCAGTAGTCAGACGGGCGACCCGTGACGGAAAGGAGGGTCGAGGCCGAAGAGTGCAATTGTCGAGGCTGTAGGTCTGCCCTGCCCAGTCGTGGCTGAGAACGTGGAGGGCAAGGAGGCGCTCGAACTCGCACGCGTCTAGTCCTAACATTTTCCCATAACGAAGGAAGTCTTGAAAGCAAAGGGAGATGTGTCAGGCGCGAGGAATGTATGTTGTAACCTGACATGCTGTCCTGTGCATAGTCCCTCTTCCCATGGTGGGAAACTTTGTGGAAGACAATAGAACAGTTAGTGTGTTCTCTTCTATAAGAAGGGAATAGTGCTTGTTATTCGTGATTAAAAAATAAATCAATAGAATAGATACTACCTCTAAACTACTTTGCTACAAGAAGATTCAAATCGAAAGTGAGACTCGTGATACTCAACCCTCGTTTGTGTTGTGCTCGTGACTTGAAAAGGGGGGAAATATATATGAAATGCTACCTATAGACAACTTAGTGTGGAGACCAGATGTGGCGAGCGATCTGTGCGAAGTTTCGAAAATGAAACTCGTCCGTTTCGACGAGAACATCGAGGTCGACGACGGCGACTGGTTCTATTTCATCAACCCAGACCAACAAGACTTTCGGATTGTCAGAGTTATGTGTAAGTGCCCGCGAGCTCTCCCGTAATTAACATACACGTCAGTGTGAAAATTCTTGAGGCATCTGTTCTTAACTGTAGTATTTGTATCAGTTACCCTTTCTTCAAACTGTGTTCAGTGTGGTCAACGAATGGAATAGACTTAGTAACCATATAGTACTGAGCGCTGAACCTATCAGTTGTTTTAAGAAACGATTAGACAACTTTATGGATGGGGATAACAGGTGGTGATGGATACGGAGCTGCCTAGTGTAGGCCTTATGGTCTCTTGCAGTCTCCTTCATTCTTATGTTTTTATGTTATGTTCTTATGTATCAGTTAGATATTCGATTATCGTCCCACCCTTTCCGTACCAAGAAGTGCCACTGAGGCAAGTAGAATCGTCAGACAACGCCCAGAACTGAAGTGTTTAAGCGAGGCAGACTACTGTCGATAGCGAGGGGGAAGAAGTGCCACGGAGATGAAATAAAATCACCTGGCGACACACACATAGACACAGACACACACACACACACACACACACACACACACACTAGAGAAAACACCATACAAGACCGAAGCCTTTATTAGTAGTAGTGATTTTCTCATCAGAACTTTTTCAAACACCTGAATAAAATCAACTGAAGGCGGTTAGAATAGAAAATAATTGCCACCCCGTACGGGAGGGATTATTGGTGATTAGTGTTCTGTGTTCGACCAGCACCTGAGAAACCCGTTGGCTCTGAGCCATTTCACTGAGGTATAATAACTCCCTAACCCCATTCTGTGTTTTGTTGTTTACCCTCAACCCCCACTAAGAGACCACCATAACAACTCTTGCTCGTCACTCCTATTCACGAGCTGCACATTAGCTCTGACTGCCGTCAGACGATTTTATACAACCGATGCGGACCTCACTCCTTCAGCCCCCCTTCACCCATATCACCCCCGTGTAGCGAAAGCGCTAATCCTCGACACGGGTAGATCCACTCCTTCACCCCGAGGAGGAGCTGTGTCGAAACAGCGCAGGTAGAGTGCCAAGGGAGGATGTTTGCTTCTACTTGAAACAGTGCAAGAAAGATTGCACAACCTCCTCCCACCCCTCGCAGGAGGAGCCGGAGGAAGAGGAGGAGGGTGAGGTGGCTGAGATGAAGATGCTGGTGTGTGCTTGTGCTTGGGTTCATGTGGGTGAGATAGGACAGTCTGCAAGCACAGGGAATGGGAGTTGGGTGACTGGGTGTACACAGGATGTGGGTAACATCATGTTTACAAAGGCTTGCTGTGGCAGAGTATGACAAGAGAAGACTTTTGGGCTGTGACGGGGTCAGACGAGGAAAATAAACAAGTGACTAGGTAAACAAACAAGCAAACAAAGTTATTGGCTGAGTTCGCACTTTATTGTTTTAAGTGTTTATGAGACTCGGTCGTAATACTTGGAACTGTGTCGAGCACCATCGATTCTGCTGCTGGGAAGTTCTTCGTACAGTTCTTTCTTCTTATTTCATTTGTGAGTGTAATGAGTGCCAAAGCCGCGTCCACACTTGTTACATTTCCACGTATCGTATCATCTTTGCGTACCACCTAGTGATACGATACGGTGCAACAGGGTATTGTACCCACTTGTTGCGTATCCGTATACAGCAGGCGGATATGCAACAAGTTGGTACAATACCCTGTTGCACCGTATTGTATCACTAGGTGGTACGCAAAGATACGATACGTGGAAATGCAACAAGTGTGGACGCGGCTCAACAGAGTGTGTGTGTATGCTTGCATCTACGTACACATTGTGCGTTGAGCCTGGTCCATGATACCCCACCCCGATATCTTCTTTCATCCAGCATAGTTTTAAACATCTGGTCATTCTTCGGCCTCACCGCCACATCATCCAGGACGATCAAGAGGACCCTGTATCTGTACGGAAAACAATATTACTTGATGTCTTTGATACATGTGGCCTTTTAATTGGTTTTATGACCATATGCTCCAGTTCTCCCACCAATCATTCAGTGTAGCCTCAAGTTTCGATAACTGGGAAACCCGCAGCCCCACAGGAGCCAGCAGTAGCCTAGTCCCCGAGCTTTCTCGTAGATTTATCTGAAGAAACCTTGAATTGATGTGTGCGCTGTATGAGTACGGGACTATCTAAATCACCGGTTGGAAGTAGTAGGAAGGGAACAGCTCTCCTTGTGTCCAAAGGTGGGGGAAGGGGGGAATAAAAACAAAATAAAGAGAAATATTGGGCCTATTCCTAAAACAGTGCCATGCACCCCTCCAAATGGTGGTGAAGAAATTGATAGAGTTGGAAGATGGGCGACAGAGAGATGACTCTCTCCGACGTCCTTCTAGCAGGGCCACTTCATGCAACCCGTCGTTGATCCCTTCTCTTATCATATCATGGGGAAAATATTTCTACCAAATCGCTTCAGATTCCTGACTCGAAATCGATTGGAATGTATATCTAAAACCATGGCAACATGGGGCATACCGTACGCTTCACAAATCAAAAACATATTGGATTACAAACACACTTCCATCATGGCCGCCGTCGTTGTCAGGCTCTTGTATGATGAGACTTGTGTAGCCAATGCCTCGGCCATTGTTCCTCGTTCGGTGCACGTGGGTGAGGCAACGGTCGTCCTCAAGGGGGAGGGATCATGAGGCGCTTTGTCAAGTGGGCCTTCGAGGACCTTGCGGAATACATCGAGCTTGGGCGAGTCTCGTCAAGACCCACTCCCCCACAACTCCCCACCCCCTGGCTGGAGAGGGGAGTAACAAAGATGCCAGGTCGAAACGTCCTCCAAGGCCGAGTCACACATCCTCTCGGAGCCGAAACACTCCACTAAAGAAACTGCGTATTCAGACATTCAACTTCATCTTTCATTCTCTTCAGAACTCAATTTTGTGTAAAATAATTTCCACATCTCTTGTAGACGAGTAAGATTTGTTATCCCATTGTCCGTTGTAACAATTAGCAACAACTCTCAATATGAGTGTGGGAGGATTTGTCCTCCTCCCCGTTTACTTGTCATCCTGTGTGCAGAAGTCTAGAGAAACTTCAAACTGATAAATCCTTGGTGATTCATGAAGCTATCGCCATGTTTATCACACGAGTGGGGGCGGAGGTGTGTACACTATTCGCGTGTAAATGCCAACTTCGCGTTACTTCATATCCTTATACTTAATCGAGTGTTTGATAGGAAAGGACTGTCTGAGTGAGGGGTCTGAGATCCATGCGTGGTGCAGAGGTGTTATCTAGACCACTAGTTCTTGAAGTCTTTCGGCCTCAATACCCTGAGGTCCATCTTCAAGTTAAACTGATACCTTCTCTACCTATATCTGTTTCTCTCTCTTTCTTTCTCTTTCTTACTCTTTTTCTATTTCTCTTTCCCTATTTTCTCTCTCTCGGTACACAAGGAATTTGAGCTGCAACAGCAACACATGTACCCAAAAAACACACCAATGCAAAAACACGCTCTAAACGTACTACTCCCCTGCCGAGGGCCCAGGGAAGATCTCGAGCGTCCATCTAGAACACTTTGGTCCAGCAACTATAAAAGCCTTAACTGATATCTTCAACCACTCTTGACTACACAATCCCAGCTATATGGAAAAAGAGTTCATATAATACTTGTATTAAAACCAAACAAACCACCTAAAACCCTGCATCATATAGATTAGTGTCGCTACTATCCCCTATATTCAATTAGATGAAAATATTTAATTAAATTAGTAGCTAGAAGAATTACAACAGAACTACCAATGAGGACCACTCCACCAGTACGCTTCCAACAAGTGATGGAAGGATTAAAAAGATGTTAGGTTAATTTTTGACATAACCAAGGTGTTTGACAAACTTCCCATACACTTCCTTTAAAAAAAAAAATCACATTTACAACAGTGACAAAAAATTGCCAACAACTTTGCAGTGCAGAATAACCCAAAGCAAAATTTCAGCGACAGAAAGACCATACAATGGAATTCCCTACCCAATCCAAAACTTAAGAACAATGCGCAAACTAGTGCAGACGAACCTGAAAACTATAACCAATCATAATAACAACTACCATGGTGCACTTTAATGGTTTTGTTTTGGTCAACGCCAGACGATTTTGGTCCTCAGAAGAACCAGCCCGACCTTCAGGTGTGCAACAGAAATGCCTGACCTTGACCCAAAACAATTAAATTTGGTATGAATGTATCGTCGCCGTCGTATTTAACTCTCAAAAAATAAAAAATAAAATAAATTATCGACAAACACCACATATGCATAGCAACAAAATTTCAGGTTTGCGTAGTTCTGATTTATTGTGGTACAGGCTGGAGTGTCTCCAATGGTCTGTACGATGTGACTGGAAAATATATATAATAATAGTCATGATAATAGATTGTTTGAGCTCTTGTAGGTATTCCAATATTCCAACGAGTTCGACAAGTCTCTTGCATAAGCGACATAAAACAGGTCTTGCGAAAAATACCATGCATAGTGAAACTCGAGAGCGGGATAGGGAGGTGGAGGAGGAGGGAGGGGGGAGCAAGTGGGCATATCGGTTACAAAATGTCTTTCAACACCAAGAGTGGTCTCCGAGTGATCACAAGTTAACTTATTAACTGACGATTGGTCCTATAAATCGAAATTTAACGGGTCAACATTTGTTTGGCGAAGGATCCCTCTTTTAAGTGTTAAGAATGTTAACAATGTTAAATTGGCGCGAGTGTAGGGTGTCTGGTAACTCTGACACGGTTACAACAAATGTCATTTCAAATGGCCAACGCAACAACTTCCACTGTCGTAATGTTTTGTCACCTTACGTATATTGTATTAAATACGAAACTATTTACTAAGAAACTTTGTGATGTTGTTGGAGAGAGACTGTGGCACCATACCACACATGGTAAACAATAAGTGTATGAAACGACAGCATAGGTGCATATGCTGTGCTTCTTATTCGCCACAAAACAACGAAGACATCACCTTTTCCCTGCGCGATTGGGGTAGGTAAGTCAATGGTGGAAATCGGAGAAAACTGTGGGATTCGAACTAAAGAGATCACCAGTTCCGCACGCTTCCGATGTCGCCATGAGCGATTGTAGGTAAGGGACTGACACGAAAATCCGATTTCGGATCGGGTGAAGAAACTGAGGAAACAAATGATTTCTTCATTTTTTTCTTCTTCCCTGTCCATGAAAACGGATTGATTGATTGATTGATGGACCGCCAGGTATATTGCTAGGTTGAGTTAAGAAGTTTTCATGTATAAATCGTGTTAGACCATTTCCACGGATAAATCGAGCTGGATAAGTCGAGTTAGACCATTGCCACGGATAAGTGAAGTAGGACTATTCCGCGGATAAATCGAGTAGGACCAGTCTCGCAGATAAGTCAAGTAAGACTATTCCCTCGGATAATTCGAGTAGAACCATTCCCGCGGATAATTCGAGTTGGACTATTCCCTCGGATAAGTCAAGTAGGACTATTCCCGTGAAATATTCTAGTATCCAGGGTTTTCTAGATTTCTGAAATTCTTTCTGAATATCGAAGATTTCTTAATTCTAGGAATTTCCAATATAGAACTCTCAGTATCTCAGTTAATTCGGTTGTATTATATGCAGATATTTTTTTCTGGATAATGCTTTGTAAGCTATATTATATGTGTATATATATATATATATATATATATGTATATATATATATATATATATTCAGCTAAACAACATTTGCAAATATATTCATTCGCATCATTACTATTATCGTTGTCGTCGTTGTTATCGTCGTTGTCGCTGTTGCCGTATCATTGTTGTTTTCATTCCCATAATTACCCTTGCCCAATATGGCCAACGGCGGGGCTTAAGCCTTTGAAATTTAGTCCATGACTACAATTGACGTCACCACCACAGTTCTGATGGTGTCTGTGACGTGCATTGACGTCATTGGTACTGTGCGGGTGTAAACTAAGCTATTCATGGCAGCTGAATAACATTCAAGCGTGATTTTTCAAGCAAACCCGAAAGCTCCCAAACAAAACCAGTTCTACTTGTATCCAATTCCACCACAGATTATTTCTTTTAACTTTGGTCGTTTTTATCTTTTAATCTTACATATACAAATAAAAAAGTGTTACTTTGTGTCAGCTAGAAGAGACAGTAGTTTGGCCACTTGACAAGTTGGATGGTATCATTTTGGGGATAAAGACAAATTGACGGTAGCGCCAAACAAATTTAGCATTTTTGACCTTATTTTCAAAATAATTACATATTTCCACAAACTTCTAAAGCCAGGGTATTTTATTCGGCTTAAGTGAGTGAATACAGCGGAGTTCAACTCCTTCAAGTTGTCAACATTTATTTGAAAATTCTTGTGCTGTTTCCTGACCATTTTCTTCACCAGAGGAGCAGCCACGAGACAGAACAACTTCGAAAGCTCGTGTTTAAGATTCGTTCATTTGTGTATTTAATACACTAAGGAGTTTTATTATAGCAAACGCTAGTTTATTTAATTCTGGCTAACGCTAAGTGGTTTTATGCAGTTGAAAAGGGAATTCGAGGTATGACTAGACTTGAACATATTTAGAAGCTCTGCCATGGGATACGAACCCTGACCCGTGCGTCGATAATCACGAGGCCAAGATGCTAGCGACCATGCTACATGGTGATGGTTCAAAAGGACTGTACTAGTCCCCGACCACGCTTCACGTAACATTGGAAGATCTAGTCTCATTTTCATCCAATCCCCGTATTAGGCGAGCCCTCCGACAAGTTGTGTATGTTAAAGACAGATTGAACATTTTTAGAAGCTCTGCCATGGGATACGAACCCTGACCCGTGCGTCGATAATCACGAGGCCAAGACGCTATCGACCATGCTATATGTCCTTTTGAACCATCACCATGTAGCATGGTGATTATCTCTGGATCGTGATGGAAGTCGTCTGTCGTCGATTTAAAATGAAGATTGTCACTTCATGGAAAAATAAGTTATTTGTTTATTCACTTGTTCAGTTAATTTTCTATAATTGTATTTACAATGACCCGAGTGAATTTACGTTTTTTTTTCTATTATGCTCACTCTGAATTATTGGAGATGAATAACTTCCGAGCTTAATAATTTTCTAAATCCTTTTCCATCACTGTTCTATGAACACAAATGGTGGTATCAGTAGAACATGAGTAAACACGAGTCACGTTCCATTGTCCTCTGTGAACTTGGGACATTTTAATTACGTGTCTCAGAAATGGTAGTGGAAGATAATGTTTTGAAATAGTTTAATAAGTTTCGAACTGGGTACACGCGCCCTGACCAAAGGAAATGCTGTCACAATGCACCGTACAGTTAAGCGTGACTCAGAAGCTTTGACCGGATCGACCCTCTGTACGTCATTAGATTATTTTTTTATGTGTGATTATATATGTATACAGGTCGCAGTACCCCGTATATGGGTATGGACGAGTCGGAATACACGCATACCCAAAGACCCACTCACAATATCCCTCCCACCTCAACACCTCAGGGATAAAGGTATCCCGTCACAGCTTGGGTCAGATGTAATGCAGCAATGTAGATCACCTTTTCCGCCAAGACGACCCAAATCAACAAAGAATCACCACATTTTACTGTTCATTAAAAATACTCGTATTCCATTACATTGCAATAATGTTATTAATTAGCGGCAGAGTGAACAGCTAAGGGATAGGTATACTAACCAATAATACGACGTAAATCGAAATTAGCAAAAGAAATATTTTGGACACATAGGCAAAAACCAATATTGCACATCAACAAAGACGTCAAACCTTGAGTTATTTGTATGTTGATAACATAACGACAGGACCAGTTAAAATTGCTCCTATTTGACCACGTTCAGTTTTTGGTCAAGGTCAATATGGCCGAAATGTGAAAATCGTCTTTTGACCTTAAAATTATCAGATTTCCTTCAGAGACCAAATCGTCTTTATTCAAAGATTCTCTCTATTTTGCCCTCCATCCCATTTCAGTGGTCTGAACAATGCAATCATTGTACGTCTTGTGTGTGTGTGTGTGTGTGTGTGTGTGTGCGTGTGTGTGTGTGTGTGTGTGTGTGTGTGTGTGTGCGTGTGTGTGTGCGCGTGTGTGCGTGCGCGTGTGTATGCGTTCCCGCTTTGCAGGGTAAACAGATGTCTGTATTAAGAAATATCAAATGTTCTCCGAGGCATGTGCGCTTTGCATGGTAAACAGATGTCAAAGATCAAAATTTCCCCGAGGCAACAGTCGCTGTCCAAGCAATACAAAATTCCATATGTCTGTAAACCAAGAACAACATTATTATTATATTACAAGTTGATGCGTAAATCTTAGATTAGAATCATAGAATGACCAGCGAATGGTAGGTTATTTACATAATCTGTTTAATAAACATGTTAACCAACGTAAGCCTGTCGCACCATATTGAACACTAAGCAAATCTTGAACATTCATAATAATTTGCTATCTGTAATAATTTACTGCTCCCCTCCTCCCCCCTCCCCTTCCACCCCTGACATAGACACAATCGAGTTAAGAAAAATGACATATTGAAAGACTTCCCGTGACTGGTGTGCCGAACCGATTACTATAGCGGGTTTCCTTCAAGAGAGAAGCAGAACAATGGGTTGATTGATAATATACAAAGTAATACGATAACTTTGATACACATGCCTTCATCCAGTTATACCAGCTGACCATGGCAGATATTAGTGAATCTGTCTTATTAATAATTTGTTCATAATGTAACTACAGATATATCATATTTGTTCACATCCCCCAGTGATATTTTGTTGTCACTTTTCCTTCCAGATTGTTTTCCATCCACATGTAATTGCTAAAAAAAAAAGGAACGAAATAAATAAAAACTAAACATGTTTCATTCTTTACACAGGTGGAGACCTCAAAGTACCATGTGACTCCCTTGGTCCTCAGGAAGGGCCAGATGAAGTCATGTTGAGTCAGTTCAAAAGGTCTGGGTCTGAGAGAATCAAGGACGGGGCCAAAGCTTTCCTTCGCCGAATGGAATCCCTCAAAAACAAAAAGAAGAAGAGGCAGAACAGAGAAGGTGTGGTCATCAGTGGACCCAAGGTAGGCCAGAAAGCTGAGAACATTTTGTTGTAAATATTAAAGAAGATATACACCAAACAAGTCCATTATATTTGTGAGGGTCTTACTGTTTGAGCACAGCTAAAGAATACTGCTGTACAGTATTAGCATTTTGAGGTAGTGATGAGATTTTCATAATGGATGTAAAGCTTTGAGTGATAAATAAGTAGAATAAGTCTGAGGTGAATGTTGGTTTGAGGCAGGTGTATGTTATGTCACCAGAGCTGACCTGTTAATTAGTTTATTGCAGCCTATCATACTACACTGTAGACAACCCCTGCCTTGATGGGGGAGCCTTAGGGGAAGCCCTAGGCCCATTAGTTTGTTCTCTTCTTCACTGAGTAACTTGTTGATTAAAGCAGTAACCATGGCTTGTTTCTTGGGAGCCACTTGTCTCTTTCAAGAAAGAGCAGAGTTATGGATGGCTTTATTGAATGTGGCAATATGACAGGGGGTTAAATTTAATATAAAACAAAATATCTATTTAACTTCATTCTTTCATTCCACCAGATTGTAGATGATGCCCACATGAGAGCAAGGGTGGAGGAACTTGGTTGTGTTGATATATCTCCTGAGGCTTCACCAGAACTCTCCTCTAGGGTGGCATCTACCACAACCACTACTGCAACTGTTACTACCACCACCACAACCACATCAGTCCATTCTTCAGATCTTAGACACAGTGCTTCTGAAGGACGACAAACTACTGCTGAGGTAAGTTTTACAATAAATGTGTAGTGCTTTTACTCATATTTGATAAGTTCTACAAAAGCAACATTATTTGTTGTTTTTGTTCTATCTTGTTGATTAATGACAGGTTTATAATTCATACTCATGTGTTCACAGACAATAGATATTACTACCATTTTCCTCCAATTTATTCTCTTTATCTACTTTTAGCAGGATTCCTCATCTTTAGCTTCGGATCATTCCCAAACCTCAACTCCACTCTTCCGATCCCGTCGAAGGAGAAGATTCTGGCGTAGAGGTGGTGGAGATGATGGAGGAGGTGGAGGAGGAGCTTATAGTGATTCAGAATGTTCACCTCCAACATGGAGACATTATCTTACGGATGCAAATTCTAACAAAATGGCTACTCTAACACAGGTAATGATGATTACAAATATACTTGTTTTCAAATGTAACACATAGTCCTCAATTTTCAGAAATAATTGAGGTTGTGGTGTTCTTGCATGTTGGATGTCAAAGAGAACTCTCCCTGTTGCTTATCTTCTTATTCCATTAATATCCTTATCACCATCTGGAAATGCAGCCCTATGGGGCTGACACCTGATCACTGGATCAGGCCCAAGATCTCTATCAGTTTGATCATTTCACTTTTTCACATAAAGAGAGCTGACAACTGGTTGTTGCTCCTTTCTTCCTCCTTCTCCTACCAACCAGTGAAGGTTAAATAGACCTGCACTAATACAGAGCAAACATCCTGTTTCTTTCTAAATAGATCTGTGGGCCATTGCTTCTTACTGTAGGGCTTTGGATTTCCAGTCATTGGAACTCAAAGAAAACAAATGGGTGTTAGATGGGTGTGGGATTGGTGAAGGGTGGGTGCATGCCGTGGCTGGCTACCTCCCTTATAAAAGGGAAGAAGCTTCTTAGTATATAGATATATTTACTCTGAGGCCTAGTTTTTCCTTACAGCAAACAAAAATATAATGAACTCTAACATTTATCTTCTCTCACTTTAATTGAAGACATCAACGCCACCACGGGAAAAGCACAGTGGGACGAAGTCATCTTCAGTACGAAGTTCACGGCCTGGTCTTCTGAGGCACACAGGATCCTTAACCTATGGGAAAGACTCTCAAAGAGCAAGAGATAATTTCTTGGCTAATATAAAACCAGGTATGAATGAATACTTATAATGTATTGCTATACTTGTAGAATACAAATGCCCATCTTGATTTCTTCTATTTAATTGAATTATCAGCAGGCATTTTGTATCATATTTTCAATAAAGATATAAAAATTAATATGTTACAAAAGATATTGCTAAAATTATTGACAATTCAATAAAATTTTAGGGCATAACAAAGGCCAAGAAAATGTATCTCCTCTACCCAGTCCTGAAGATGAAAGACGTTCAATATATGATAATGTTCCTCTCATCATATGCAACAAAAGTTATCATGATTATCAGCCAGATATAAATGATTCAGGTGAGTTTGTCCAATACATGGCTAGTCTTTACATACAAACATGTGGCAACAAAGCACTACATTCTGTATGTGCCCTAATGTATTAATTGTTCACTGAAATGCAGTATTATAGTGAAAGTTACTAAACTTTCTGAAGTATGACAAAAGTATTTATGAGTAGAGAATGCTTTTTCCTGGCAGTCCGTATTCTGACAGAAATAAAGTTAACTTTTCTTTTCTTTTCTTTTTCCAACCTTTAGAGGCTAGCATGCATGAGGGTTCAGGAAGTAGTGAATGTACAGTAGAAAGCAGAGATTCACCTTTACCATCTGCTCAGGATGATGAAGAGAGTGAGGAACAGGGACCACCTAGAAGGTACTTTTGCAGTTCATTTAACCCTAAGTGCAGATCACATTATAGGTAGTGTTGTGTAAACATATGACAATTTTATTTAGCTGAATCCCAGACCATCAGTCTGGGGTACATTTTTCAACTAAATATGAACTCAACAGTTTGGCTTTTACCACATTACCAAAGAAGGCAATAATGATCTAATGATAAATATATTATATATAATGTATGACAAACTATTTGATGCTAACATCAATGCAAATTATTTTGCAGAGCTACAGTTGATAGATGGCACAGCTTTAACAGAAAATCCTACCAACCTACAATAAGACATTTGGGAACTCAAATGAATACTTTCAGTGCGGGGCAGATGCTGCATTTAAGGAAACGTGCTTTATTAAGGTATGGAGTTTTAGATAATTTGTTAAAGGTCTAAAAAAAATATAACTGCCAAGTTTGAAAGGGAAAGGTTGCAATATAATGAAGCAGTGTCTTGCTCCATTCCTTTTGCACACATACACAGTAACACAAACCACTCCAAGGAACTTAAAATTGGTAATGCATTGACAGAAATGCATTCCAGATTTTTCACTAACACATAGACAGTAATGCACTACCTGTCCAGCAGTAATGCACCCAGCTCTGGTAAATAGTTCATAATACAGCATTGGTTTTCTGGTGATGTATTCTCATAACTTTCATGCTACTTTCAGACTGACTGCCCTCATGGAACGGTACTGCCCCACAAATCGGCCAGGCTGGAACTGGGAACTTCCAAAATTTATGCGTAAAATGAAAACTCCCGATTACCGAGACCGTCAAGTCTTTGGAGTACCCTTGTTGGTCATTACCCAGCGCACTGGTCAACCTTTGCCTCCTACTATTCAGGCAGCTTTGCAGTATCTGCGGAGTACTAGTCTTGAACAGGTTTGTTTTAACATTTGTAGCCATTTTGATGAAAGTTGATTAGACATTGTTAATGTAATCAAATTTTCAACCCCAATTTTGGCTAGCTGTTTCCTTACAGTACAATGGTGGCAGTTTTTCTTGTCTGCTCATTTTGTCATGGTATATACAAAAACCCTATTAAACTTTACCTTTAAAAAGAATAGGGTCTATGTAGGCTTATTGGGAGTTATCAGAGCCTAGTATAGCTGCACAAAAGTATATTGGCTGCAGACATGAACATTGACCACATTGTAAAGTGGCTAACTCCATTATAAAGAGGAAGAACTCTGATACATAGATCACTTCATTTACAATCATAATTCATGAATGTCAATTCTGACTATGTGGGCATGTAGCAGAATTACCTCTATAAGAGACATCCCTCAGAACTCAGGGCTGGAGTAAATCAACCAATCCTGCCAAGAATTGTTTGGAATGGGAGGGGTGATTGCATGAGGGTTTCCTGAAGTGTATACTCTCCATTGATTATGATTATGATACTTCCCTCTTTGATATCCCATAGTCAAGGATCTACAGTGCCTGTAACTACTTATACTATGTCAAAACATTACTAAGTGAATACAAAATTCATGTATTAATCAGCACACTTTTTTTTCCATCTCCCAGGTTGGAATATTCCGTAAGCCTGGAGTGAGATCCAGAATTCAGAGACTGCGGGAGTTACACGAGTCTGGAGATGATTACATCTACTCTAGTTTTGGAACCTGTGATATTGCAGACATGGTGAAGATGTACTTCAGGGAGCTTCCAGAAGTTTTATTGACAAATAAGTTGTCAGAAACCTTTATTGCTATTTTCCAATGTACGTTAATCTATCAGATTTCTTTCATAATTTTGAAATTATGCTAAGATAGATATTTTTTTTTAATTTGACTTCATTGATATAACCTTTCTCTACTACTTTACTGAAACATTAAGCCCAAGGCAAGTTAATAATCACCAATAACACTAAATTGTTTTGCATTTTAAGATTTGCCTGCTGAACATCGTTTGGAGGCTTTGCAATGTGCAGTCCTTCTACTGCCAGATGAAAACAGAGAAGCCCTTCTTGCATTGCTTACATTCCTTTCTGATGTTGCTGCTAGTGCCCATCATAATCAGGTATGTATTTCCCTTGCTGAGAGGAGGAGGATGGATGGGGAGGAAAGAAAGATATTTGACTATATTCTTTTAATAATCCAATCTCAATAACTGAAACTGTCTTGGCAGATGAATGCAAGTAACCTAGCAGTATGTTTGGCACCTTCATTGTTTCACCTCAATGTTGGAGGCTCGGGTTCAAGCCCACTTAGGCGCAGAGCTGCAGGAACACCAGAGCAGAAGGACTTGCATGACAATAAAGCTGCTCACCAGTGCCTCACAGTAATGATTCAACAAGTAAGTTGCAATAGTTCTAAGTATTTTCTGTATAAACTCCAAGAATACAATGTGGTTCAGGTATCATGTTCATATCTTCAAATATGCAGTGCATAATGAAAGAAAGGGGGAAGTATTAGAAGAAAAAGAATGGATGAATTTCAAGAGGGAAATGTGCAAAATTGGTGTGTAGTGTGAGGAAAATGGGTAAGAACAAAAGGAAAAGTTGAGAATGGTGAAATGAAGAGTTGAGTACAATAGTGGCAGAAAAGATGTATGCATACAGGGAGAGTTGCAAAGAATAAGGAAGCATATGAGTAGTATAGAGTAAATAGGATGAATGTGAAATGCAAAGTCAGAGGGGCCCAGAGTAAATATGAGGTGGGATAAAAGTCAAATTTTGAAAGGAAGTGACAAAAAGTGTGGCAAGAGAAGAGAGGGTTAAGGAACCACATAGACAGTTGTTAAGGCAAGAAAAGACATTAAAGGAAGCTGATGTACCCAAAAGCCCACAAAAAATAAATCTCGTTTCACTATATACAGTACTCATATTTATTTCACATTAGGGTAATATATTATATGATATGAAATAATAAAATTCCAATACTGTGCCTCCCCTACTCTATATAGGATAGTGAGGGAATTTGTCTCCAAGCCCCTCTATCCTGAAATAAGCCTCCTAACATACATTTTCACATGTACTAATGCATTTTTTTTTCTTTTTGAACTAGGTAAGCCAGCTTCAGTGTGTACCATATGAGATGCTTGCAAATTGTCGTTTCACCTACTTGGAACAAAGTCAGCCTGTAAGTTTAGAGGATCTAGGAATGTCATCACCAACCAGTGGTTGTGGTTCTTCTGTAGAGGGAGACTGGACATCATATATGAATGCCTGTATTACATCCCTTTTAAAGGAAGCAAGAGAGAAGTAAGATTTTTCTAAAATTTGCATAGTATTTTGTCATGCACTAATTTTTTCATGCAAAGTTTCAATGGTTATTACTTTTACTCATGAAAAATGTATAGAATTTCATATAAAAATTCTTTCATTAGCTAATACAAAATTTCAGAAGGTGCACAGGAAGTTCAGGAATTAATTCTTGTTTGCTTGCAGATCTAGAGGCTGGTTACATGTCAACTGCACAGATCCACTTGTTGAGGTTTGTTACCGTAAAGTTGGGGATGGACATCCTCTACGCCTTTGGAAAGTTACCACAGAAGTTGAAGCCCCTCCCACTGAGCTTCTCAATCGTATTATAAGAGAGAGGTAAGAATCTTTTTATAAACACTGATTGTAATGTGATTCAGCTTAATGTTGCAAACTCCCCCTATCAGGAGGTTAGCATGGTGTCCTTTGCAAAGGACTGTAGCATACAATTTCATGAGTCATGCCCTTGATCCAACATGCAGGCAGCAGTGTTCAAACTCCTGTCAACTTGACCTCCATCTCAAGTAGAAAGAGCTTTTTGGTGTATGTATTACAGAAAATATTGAGACTATTTTCACCATTTGCAAAAATACATTGATAGTAGACTCAATATATTCTGTAATACATACACCAAAAGACTTTTTTTTTTTTCTGGCCTAGACATGCACCCATCCCACACCTATTTTCATGAATGGACATATTTATCACATATGGAAAACAAGCTTTAGAGTTTATTAGTGAATTTTGAAAGGCTCTTAATATTGATTTTCTTTTCAGGCACCTTTGGGACGACAGTCTTTTGAGGTGGAGAGTAGTTACAAGACTGGACAGGCAGGCAGAAGTCTTTCAGTATATGTGTAATTCTATGCCTCCAAGACCTCCAGTTGATTACTGTGTTTTAAGGTTTGTAATTACAACAGCTTTTTCCCCCTTACAAGGGAGGTAGCCAAAGTTAAAGGCATAAATCCACTACCACCCATTTCATCCCCACATATTCCATTCCCATTCACCATCCCTCCCTCTCTCTTTTCTTGGCTCTTCCTGGATAATAGGTCATCCCTGCATCTTGCCCACTGCCCTGGGTCAGAAGCAATGTAGAAAGACACAGAACATCCACCACAAGACGGCTTCATTTTATCAGCAAACCCACCCCCCCCCCATCTCCATTCCCTCATGCAGAAAAAGAGAAGATAGTGAGAAATCTCTTTGGACTGCAAGAAAATATCATTTACACATACTCCCTCACCCCCCATCCCCCACTCACTCCATTCCATGCTTCACAGCATCATCCATACACAACCATTCTTCACTCACCCCTGTCTTCTGTCATCTCCCTTCCTTTCTCAACAAACATTCCCCTCTTTCCCAATGCCCCTTTTACCCCCATCTTGTCCTTGGTCACCCCTTCATGTTCACTCCATCCAACTCTGCCTTCCACACCTCTTTTACTAATCTTATTTCACTTATTCTTTCCATATATGCAAACCATCCCAATAATCTTTCATCAACCATGTCTCCCAACTCGCTTTCCACCCCTGCTCTCCTCCTCACCTCCTCATTTTGCACTCCATCCAGCCTAGTAACTCCTACCACATTTCACAGGTATTTCACCTCAAACACATTTAACCCCTTCAATACAGGCCACATTGCACGTGCGATGTTGCATCATAATACTCGCATTATAAAAAATAAAGTCACTGCTCTATCGCTCATTCTCTTTCACCCGTGAATTTTGATAACCATAGAAAATATGATGAAGCCAGTTTACAGAGTATGGGGGTCACGCAGGCTAAAACTACAATAAATATAATCAAAACGCCGACGTCGGCATCCTCGCGTACCCACTTGCTCCTCATGATGCCTATGTAGGCGTCACCGTATGGAAGGGGTTAAACTCTTCCTCTCTTATGTACCATCTTTCTGCCCCATACACTGCTGTCGGCACAATCACTCCTTCATATAATCTCTTAGTATCCATTCCCCAATGTCTATTTCTCATTACACTTTTTAATCCACCAAGGCATTTACTACCTTCTCTCAATCTACATTCTACCTCTACCTCCACTTCTCCCTCTCCCTCTCCCTCTCCCACTACATTTGCACCCAAGTATCTAAAGCTATCCACTTCCTCCAATCTCTCTCCTTTAATACTCACTTCCAATTTGCTGCCAACCTCTCCCCTTGTACATCTCATCACCTTACTTTTACCCATATTTATCTTCAACTTCCTTTTTTCGCACGCCTTCCCAAATTACATCACATCTGCTCTCCTCTTTGCCTCTCTTCTCTTTTCTTTGTATCTCTCATATGATTCTCTCATCCTATTTTGTAACCAATCTGTGAATGCTTATTTCTTCTCTTCTACAACATTTTTTGCTTCCTTGTCTCATTACTCATTACCCATCTATTTCCTCCTGTCCTCCTTGTTGCACACACCATCTTTGCACACCTTGTGACTCCCTTCTTGAAACATCCCCATTCTTCCTCCACTCCCAGTTCTACTCTATTCTTCAATCCTTCCCACTCTTCTCTCAACTTCTTCTTGTACTTTGTCTCCTTTTCTATCTCGTTTAAGCAGTTAACTATAAGCACCTCCCTACCTTCTGTCCTTTTCCTCTTTCTCCATCCTCCACTCTCAACTTACTTCCACCAAAAAAAAATTGATATTCCCCCACTCTTTCCCCTTAGAACATGTACATCCAAAACTCTTCCTACTCTTCTCCTGGTTACCACTATATAGTCATAATAACCTGTAACATGTATAATTCTCTTATTAAGTATACTGGGATGGTTTGGGCATATTGAAAGAATGAGTGAAGAAAGACTAGAAGAAAGTGTGTGGAAGGCAGAGGCAGATTGAGTGAATTAAGGGGAAGACTGAGTATGATATGGATGGACTTGGGATAAAAGGGTAATATCTGTTGGTAGATGAGGCAAAATTCGGATAGTTTGGTTACATTAGGAGAGTAAATTTTTTCAAAAGCCTCATGAATCAGTTGTGCTGGGAGTAAAAGCAGGTGGGCAGGTAAAGTAAGTAGTCATAAAAGACTGATGTCAAGAAGCTCAACATGTATGGGGATATTATTAAAATGAACCTATACACTGGGATAACTTTTGATTTACAAAATGATTCTGTTTCAGGTGTTGGAGGAGTGACATGAGTAGGGGCATGTGTGTAGTTGTGGAGACATCTGTTGAGCAGGCAGAAGCCCCTGTGCTTGTCGGAGGGGTCCGGGGTATTGTCTTGGCCTCACGGTATCTTATCCAGCCCTGTGGGTCTGGTAAATCCAGAATTACTCATATTTCAAGACTTGACATAAGGTAAGATACTCTTTAATCATGAGTTTTCAATTGTATTTTAATAAATACTAGATTTGCTTATATCATAACTTGGAAGTCTCTTGTATATGGAATGTATACTTACTGGCATACAACTTTTTCCTTCAGGGGCCGCACACCAGACTGGTACAATAAAGCCTATGGACATTTGACTGCACTCCATTTCTCTAGAATACGTCAGAGCTTCCAACACAATGCTGTCGGACCTGAGAGCAAGGTGTAAATTTTAAAGGATTTTTTTTTAACTGAATAACGTAAAACATGATAAACTTGTATGTGTACAGTATTTGGAAATGTGTGTGTGACTTGTGTACCCACCAGTAAACTAGAATATATTTTTCCTAAGAATGTCATTGTCAGACATTAACCAATCAAGGATAGATTGGGGGAGGGGGGGAGACTTTATATCTCTCATAGATGTTTTAAGAATTGTCAGTTATTGTAGAAATTTCCAATGATGCAGACAGACGAGGTTTACTTAATTAATAGCTCATTTTCCTGATATAAAGTAATTCTGGAATCTCAAAATTTCAAGGGGGAATTTTTCTGAAGTTTGCTGTAGAATCAGTATGAATACATTCTGTTTTGTTAGATATTTGTTGTGATGTTAATTGTAAGAAGGAGATAGTCTTTGGTTTTTAGTCAGGTTTTTCATAGATGCAAGGGTTTTGGTGGGACCAACTTTAATCTCATAAAAGTACAAAGGCTGGAGAAATTGTCACTAAGTTTGAAAAACTGTTTATAGAGGAAATATGGACATGTAACTTAGGGACAGCAACATTCCAATAATTATAACAAAATGCTGGGTGGCCTTTATTGTACTTTTTGCAACGAATTTTCAAAAGTAAAAGTTAGGCAATTTAACACATATCTGTCAGTAGTTGAATGTGTCAGAATTGAAAGGCAACATAGCTAATGTCATGAAAGAATATTAATTACTCACAAAGCTTTATTTTTTGTTTAAAATGATCAGGTGTTGTAAATGTAGGGTTTCAATGCAGTACATGAACTGTAATATGTAACTTGAAACAGAATGGAAAACAGATTTCCATTTGATGTACAGTTATATCTAAGTAATTTTGATTTCAATGTTACACGATGGTGATTTAGTGTACTCTATGTAATAACCACAGATTTTCCTCTAAATATATAGCTACTAAATGTGTCACATTAAAGGAGTTGTACAAGGTATTAAGACTATTACTACCACTGAGGATACAAGTGGTGCTGAAAGCAGACCCTTAATCAGAGAACGATGTTGCTAGACAAGCACATCTGGGTTAATGTGTCGCATATATGCTTTGTTGGCCACAAGGCAATCCTGAGACCTTCACATGTTATTTGATGTTCCCAACCCATTTCAATACATAAAAACAAAGCAGTTTAAAACAAACACACACACACACCCAACACACACTTGCTTACCTTTTTTATAAGAAAATTTAAGCCTCAATGTAAATATGTTTGTAAAATAAGATAAATGTGGCCTGGCATATGGGGCAAAGTCGACACAACTAGTCTTTTTAAATTCTTGGGGGGATTTGTACAGTGTGAATGGATGGGGGAAGAATGAATTTCAGTTGTGTGTTACAGATACCTCTTTGTATCAGGATGCCAGAAGTGCATGTCGACATGCTGTACATTTTTGACTGCTTTTGTTATAGGAAAACATGTACCATAGTCGGAATACTGCTTGGCTAAACAGTAAATGTATGTACACCTATAGTAAAGTATAGAGGAAGTATGGACGAGTAACACTTATGATGATGTATGACCAATTATTTTGTACATCCAGGTGCTCTGTATTTTCATTTAAAATATACAATATATAAAATTTAATTTTTTTCTTCTTTAACCCTATAAAATGGTTTGCGAGTGTATAGATATGAAGAATTTGGCTAGAATTTCAATTTTGAACTGTGTCTAGCACATGTCTTTGGATACATATACATACATATACCAAAGGCCTAGCTAAAAAGAAAAAGGCATAGAAACCGCTCCCACCCATTCCATCCCCTACATACTCCACTCCCTTCCACCCTCCTCCCTCCTTCTCATCTTGGCACCTCCTGATTGATGGGTCATCCCTGCATCCTGTCCATTGCCCTGGGTCAGAACCAGTGTTGCAAGACACAGCACATCCACAGCAAGGCCACTTCATTAATTCGGCGACCCCACCTCTCCGTCCTCTCATGCAGAAAAGGAGAAGACGGGAGAAATCCCTTTGGGCTGCTTTAATTGATTTCTCATACTTCCGCACCCCCCAACCCCCACCCACTCCCCCTCATACATCGCAGCATCATGATATACAACCCTTCTCATTTCACCCCTATCTTCTGTCCTCTCCCGTCCTTCCTTAACAGACATTCCTCTCATTCATAATGTCCCTTTTACCCCATCCATCCACCTCATCCTAGGATGCCCCCTCATATTCACTCCTTCCACCTCTGCCTTCCACACCTCTTTTACTAATCTTTCTTCACTCATTCTTTCCATGTGTCCAAACCATCCTAATACTCTTTCATCAACCCTATCTCCCAACTCTCTTTCCACCCATGTTCTCCTCCTCACCTCCTCACTTCTCACTCTATCCAGCCTAGTAACCCCTATCATACTTCTCAGACATTTCATCTCAAACACATTCAAACTCCTTCTCTTTTCCTCTCTTATGTTCCATGTTCTTGCCCTGTACAGTGCTGTTGGCACAATCACTCCTTCATATAACCTCCTCTTAGCATCCATTCCCAGATCTCTATTTCTCATTACACTTTTTAATCCACCAAGACATTTACTTGCTTTTCTCAACTTACGTTCTACCTCCACCCCCACTCCTCCCTTTCCTGCCACATTCACACCCAAGTATCAAACTATCCTCTTCCTCCAGTCTCCCTTAATGCTCACTTCCAGCCTGCTGTCACTCTCTCCCCTTGTACATCTCATAACCTTACTTTTACCCACATTCATCTTCAGCTTCCTTCTTTCACAAACCTTCTCAAACTTTGTCACTAACTTCCTCAATCCCTCCTCTGATCCTGCTACAAGCGCAGTGTCATCAGCAAACAACAACTGGCTTATTTCCCACTTTTCTCTTGTCTTTGGAACTAACTATATAGGACTTCTTTTAACAACTCTCCTGCTGGCACAAGTTGTGGCTAACATTAATATTGTGCCCAAAATCAATTAGTCTTTTTGGCAACTTTGATATGGAAATCCTCTTGCATGCCCATAGGCTGAGAGTCATTAGGACTACAGCAGACTTCATTTGAGGTTTCCTGAGGCCAAAGGTCCTCCCTCCAGAGGCAGATATGCATACATACATACATATACCAAAGGATTTTTCCCCATTACAAGGGAGGTAGCCAAAAAGAAAAAGGCATAAAAACCATTCCCACCCATTCCATCCCTAATACACTCCACTCCCCTCCACCCTACCCTCTTATCTTGGCAACTCCAGGATGACAGGTCATCCCTGCATCTTGTCCACTGCCCTGATATGCAAAACCAGGAAATAGTTTCAACTTTGGCTAAGCCCCATGCCCACATACCCTTGTGCCTAGCTACCTGCAACCTATCTTGGGTGGTGTTTTGGACAACTGCAGATTTCACTTGGAGACTACACAGCCCAAAGGCCAGGCTTCAAGAGGTACATATGCTAAATCTGGCTTTGTCCACAACTTTAGTGAGACCCCATTCACAGTCTTGGGCCCTGCTACATCTTTCCTACTGGGACAAGGTGTGATCAAATTGGCCAAGATTTGGGAATCATTCTAGTGACTTGTTCAGATGTGGCATATCTCACACCCACAAGTTAAGGTGCTATCAGGGTTGCAGCAGATTAGACTTGGGGACAACTCCACACCTATCTATATACTAGAGGCAGATGGATGAATGCATCACAGATATCTGTCCAAGATGTAACAATTCACCCCATACTATTCAGCACATTATGGAAGACTTTATTGTACACAATTATGCACCCCAACAAAACATATATTCTATAAGGGATTTATGAGAATACCCCATTCCGGCCATGGCATTCCTCAGGCAGACAGGGCTGCTCAGCCAGACAGCCTAGAGATCATTGTCATCATCATCATCACCATTATTACCATCATCAACACCATCATTATCCCCATCATCATCATCATCATCATTCCCCCCTTATAAGGAAGGTAGGTAAGTCAAAGATATGAACCCACTTTGATCCACCACTCTTGTTTCCCTCTTATCTTAGCTCCTCATGGATGAAGGCTCCCAGTCTCCTGCCCACTGCCCTGGGTCAGAAGCAATGCAGTAAGACACAGTACATCCACAGTAGGGCAGTTTCATTTACACAGTAAACCTCCTTCTCTGTCTCCTCATGCAGAAAATAGAGAAGACAGGGAGGAATCCATACACAATCATTTTCCACTCACCCCTATCCCTTGCCTTCTACCTTACTTGCTCAAGAGACATTTCCCTCTTAATCAAAGCCCCCTTCACCCCATCCATCTATATTATCCTTGATCATACCCTCAGATTCACTCCATCCACCACTGTATTCCACACTTTTGCTAATCTTTCTTCACTTGTTCTCCTTCAATGAAATAACTTATGCCCATTAGGTTCATCATTAGAATCTGGCTTAAGGGGGTATTTGCACCTATGAATATTTGAATAGTGTACATACATACGTATACCAAAGGCTTTTTCCTCCCTTACAAGGGAGGTAGCCAAAAAACAAGGGCATAAAATCCACTCCCACCCATTCCTTACCCATATACTCCACTCCTATCCACCCCCTCACTCCCTCTTATATTGGCTCCTCCTGGATGATGGGTCATCCCTGCATCTCACCCACTGCCCTGGGTCAGCACAGTACACCCACAGCAAGGCCGCTTCATTAAATCAGCGACCCCCCTCTCCATCCCCTCATGCAGAAATGGGAGAAATCCGTTCAGGCTGCATCAATTTATTTTCCATACATACTTCCTCATCCCCATCCTCCACCCACTCCCTTTCATACATCACAGCATCATCCATACACAGCTATTCTCCATTCACCCCTATCTTCTGTCTTTTCCTGTCCTTCCTCAACAAACATTCCCCTCTTTCCCAATGTCCCTTCAACCCCATCCATACATCTCATCCTTGAAGAAACATGCTGGAACCACTAACAGGCATAATGCCTACTACTGGGAGCTGAAGTGAGAAGTAAGATAACCAATTCCCCTGAGTCACTTAATGGAGGAGCCACTTTGGGGTTACAACTGTTAAAAGTTGGAGGCAAGTTGATGTTCCACAGAGGTAATAAGGTGCCTGTAGTGCCCGGTACATTTACAGAGGGAACTGTTCTCTGTGGTTCATTGGTGGGACATTATCCCACATCAGGATGGTTACTCATTGCATGTAGTTTTATTAAGAGAAGAGCTGCAGGATCACATTGGGAGACTTTTGATGGTGAACAGTTGATGCTGATGATTAAGGAAGTTATCGAGAAAGTAAAACTGGAAGATCCTGTAAGAGGAAGCTGGTGGGTGGGTAATGTTAAACATGGTGTCATATGGTCAGATGGCAGTAGAATTGCAGTTGGAGTGGTTTTGGAGATTAGCCTAATGGTATGGCCGTTCATGATACCACTTGCCTATGGAAAAAAATTATTTCAATCACATTAATGTTGTAGAATTTGGCTAAGTTGGACCCAGAAGTCTCTAGGGATTACGTGAAAAGGGTCGTAGTGTTGTGACCGATGTCAGTCATCGATCATAAGGTAGGTGAACTTAGTGTTGAGTATAACTGGTGGTGCCTGGCTATTGATATAACTCATTACAGACGGGTTCCCTTGTAGTCCACGGTGGACTGCGGCCCAGATCGTATTCAGATATGGAGAAAATTGAAGAGAGAAGATGTACAATGCATCACAGCAGAATTGGACCATACCTTTACGTAAAAAGGCCCAGTTGATGAGCTACTGGTGGACAATAGTACATCTTTTCGATCGCAGTATTTAGGGGATATGTTACATTAATGGTCATGATTAGTTGTTTGTGATCTTCAGATCGTGCAAGTACGTGGTGTATCTAGCACGAGATAGTTCGTAAATACTAACGGCAACATTCGTTTTCTTTGGTAGTGGCGCACGAGAGAGTACGTTTGCAACGTCACTTCGAGTTGTGACTTCGGAGCAATAGGGCAGATTTCCGTTGGTCACTGGAGCTCCAGTCGTTGTGAATCGCTATTATTGTAATTTCATGTCGAGGGAGAACTGGTTGATCCGTAAGATATCCTTGATTACAATAATATATTGAAAAGGTGAGTCAAGCATAACAACATAGCATTAAAAGTTTTGACACATATTTTAGGACTTTGAGTAGTCACATTCAAAAGTCGGGCCTGTAATTCAAACTACTATAATCTCTTACAGTCGTACAAGTTCAAGAAATGCGCCCTACTTCTGAACGTGAATGACCTGCCGCACTCATTTTAACTGACCTATATTTCAGCAACCCGTGCAGTACCACGGTGTGACCAATTTTGTATGCTTATAGCAAAATTAACTTTACAAGTGAATGTATAAAAATATGCAGGGTAAAAATAAAATTAATATCAATGGTGTGGTGTCCAGTCGTCTAAGAGTGTGTTGCCAGTTTCGTTTTTTTTATTATTATTATTGCTATATGACATGTTTTATCATTACTTTGTCCATGCAGTGCATCATCATATTATATTTTGTGCTTTTCTATACAAAGCCATATTAAGTTCATATTTAGCAGTAAAATTATACACAAAATATATGCTTGAAACAGCTATGGAACTTTAGTGAAAATGGTCCTGTTATACACAAACTCGCTTCATACATACAGAAACCTTTACATGAATAACTGCTGCCCCGGAACAAAATTTTCAGTGACGCCCCCGCACCCAATCACCTCTTCCCACCTCCACAAGTCCCTTACTACCTAATTTAGCTATTGGCTTATGAAATAATTAAACATATTTTAAGGTTTATATTTCATTCCCCTATTGCAGAAAGGATTAAGGAAAATATTTCATATTTGGTTGATTCGAAACGTGAACTGTACTAGTATTTCATTTTCACAAAAAGATCTGGAGCTTAAGACTTGCGTAGGAATAATGACTTATTTTGTTATAAAAATGGTCAGATAAGGTTTGGGTTTCTATGGCCATATGAAGTAAGATAAATGCAGTTTTGTTATGTACGCACACACACATACACACACACACACACACACACATATATATATATATTGTGTGTGTGTGTGTGTGTACACATGCGTGAGCGCGCGCGTGTTTGCGTGTGTGTTGTTGCTACGACTACCTCGTCATCCATCTGTTGTTGTTCTGTTTAAATTTGGGAGTTAAGCTCCCACGGGCTTTGGTGTGAGCCCGTTTGGTGGGTGATTTGACTTATGAGTGTGTATGGGCCCAACCACACACACCCATACATTCACAAGATGTGCATACGTATATGAAATACGTATGCACATCTCAGTGAATGCACCCTTCCTAACATTAGCTGTGTTCAGTGATGGTGGTGTATATAGCAAGTGGTGTAATAATATTATAGACAAAGTGGGGGTGATTCAATATATGAGTGTGTGTGGCTTGGCCACACCCACTCATACATTTACCGGATGTGCATACCTATGTTAAATATGTATGCACATCTCGGTGAATTCACCCTTCCTGATATAAACTTGTCATCCATCGAATTGCCAAACATTAATGGGTCCCCCGTACCAACTCGTCGCTTCCTTACTACAGCCATTCAAACGACCGAGATGCTGAACCGTCGCTAGGTTTCCTGTAACAACCTCGTTTTACGCTAGATAAATACTCAAAGCCAATTACAGCTATTCAAACCCCACTGGGCTTTAAAAGCATATAAACATCACACGCGGCAGGCGGACAGTCTCAATTTGTCTACGGTTGGAAAGGTGTCCCTCCTACATTCGCTTATTGTATTTTGTTTATAGAGGTAAGAATTATATTAAGAATAATTTATATCAAAAATATATTTTTACTTAAGGCCTAACACCGTTAGAAGATCCCCTCTTGCCCTAGAGGCCTAGACACTGATTCATAGTGTGGATCGCAGTTTGTGTGTTCACATTGGAATCTTTCCTTGAACCTCCTCCCCTTTCCGAGGGTCACCGGGGGTCTACGAGACCTGGAGCACCAACCAAAAAGATGTCTCTCATTGTGTGTGTGTACGTGCCTGCTGGTGCACACCTGTTTGTGCGTGCACGTGCGTGTGCGTACATACATGCGTACGTCTGTTGTTGTATATGTGGTGCAGGTGCATGTGTGCATCTGTTGATGTGCATGCTCGCGAGTGTTTACTTAATTGTAGTATACAGAAAAGGAGCAATTCTTGCTTGGTTCCGTCTCCTACTCTCCAATTTATCATACCCAACCTCAATTTCATGTCCAGCCACGGCTGAAAGTTCATGAGCAGGTAGTGCGGGTAGCTACAGCCAAAACAGAGCAGAGCGCTCGAACAACTGGTCTTTCCACGCCCCTCTCAGCGTTGGTGCCCTTCAGTGAACGAATTTGGTAATTAGATATGTACATCTGGGATTCCCCAAAAAAGTATCCCAAATTGTTTTGGCCCACTCCTTTTAATATTATAATTACAAAAAATAGCTATATGTATGGAATACACATGATATGTAATGAGTAAAAGTATAATGAATAACCTATATTATGGCATGTAACGGCTTCAATATAGACGATGGTCGCACCCATGTGAATGAGCTCACGAGTTACAAGTAGTTATATATAGTTTGTTAAGTATAGAAATCAAATGTGTTGCATTATGAAGTTATGGTAAACTTTCATTTATGTTAGATATAAAGTATGAGTGACCCAATACATTAATACTGCATGACGTTATAAACATTACAGCCATTATCATTACCAATAAGAACATAAGAATGAAGGAGACTGCAAAAGACCATAAGGCCTACACTAGGCAGCTCTGTACCCATCACCACCTGTCATCCCCATCCATAATGTTGTCTAATTGTTTCTTAAAACAACTGATAGTTTCAGCGCTTACTACATGGTTACCAAGTTTATTCCATTCGTCGACCACCCTATTAGTAAACCAATTCTTGCCTATTTCCTTTTTAAATCTAGATTCGTCCAGTTTATAACCATTACTGCGAGTCCTGCCCTGTTGTTTTAATATGATTACCTTGTTTGCATCACCCTTGTTAAAGCCTTTGATTCACTTGAACACCTCTATTAGATCACCCCGCACTCTGCGTCTTTCCAGAGAGTGCAAGTTAAGGTGCCAAGCCTCTCTTCCTAAGGCAAATTTCTGAGTCCATGTATCATTTTGGTCATTCTTCTCTGTACTGATTCTAATGAATTGATGTCCATTCTGTAGGACGGAGACCAAAACTGTACCGCATAGTCAAGGATGGGTCTAACTATCGCAAGATAGTTTGATAATTACCTTTGCACTTCTATTCGTTACCGTCCTAGCAATGAAACCTAATGCTCTGTTAGCTTTATTCCTGGCGCTAATGCACTGCTTCCTGGTTTTAAGGTCCGGACTCACTAGAACTCCCAAGTCTCCCTCGATCTCGGTTTTCTCCAAAACTGTACCGCATAGTCAAGGATGGGTCTAACTATCGCAAGATAGTTTGATAATTACCTTTGCACTTCTATTCGTTACTGTCATAGCAATGAAACCTAATGCTCTGTTAGCTTTATTCCTGGCGCTAATGCACTGATTCCTGATTTTAAAGTCCGGACTCACTAGAACTCCCAAGTCTCCCTCGATCTCAGTTTTCTCTAAAAGCGTGTTATCTAAGCTGTATCTATTTTCGGGGTTGTGTAGCCCTACGTTTAATACGTTTCACTTAGAGATATTGAAGTTCATTTGCCATTTCACCGACCATGTGAACAATTTGTTAAAATCATCTTGCTGAATCTCTGCGTCGTCTGCTGACCTAATTAGGCGTCTTATATTAGTGTCGTCCGCAAACTTACCTACATCACTATTTATCCCGTCGTCTAAGTCGTTTATGTACATAACAACAAGGGACCTAAAACCGAGCCCTGGGGGACCCTACTAGTAACATTGCCCCACCTAGATTTTACTCCATTTATGGTGACCCACTGTTTTCTGTTACTAATCCAAGCTCTAATCCATTTTAACATTTTTCCTCCTATGCCATGGGCTTTGATTTTATTTAATAGTCTCGAACGCTTTACTAAAGTCAAGGTAAATAATATCGTAATCATCATTGTTATCTGACGCCTTATATACTTTAGTGTAAAAGGATAGAAGATTAGTCACACATGACTTACCCTTGGAGAAACCGTGCTGTGAATCACGAATTAAATTGTGTCTTTCGATGTGTTCTCTGAGTCTCTTTACTATTACTGATTCAAAATTTTTCCCTATAACCTATGTCAAACTGATTGGCCTGTAGTTGCATATAGACGATCTATCTCCCTTCTTAAAAACAGGAACAACGTTTGCTTGCCTCCAAGCAGTAGGCACAAAACCAGTGTCTACTGATTTATCAAATATTTCAGTTAACTGGTCGCACATTTCAAATTTACACTCCTTTAGCATTCTCGGAAAAAATTCGTCTGGACCCGGGGATTTTGTAGCTTTAAGTCTTTCAATCTGCTTGACTACTACTTTACTAATGCTGATATTAGATAGACTACTTTTTTCATCCACTCTGAAAATCGGATCGCAGTCAGGTACTTTAACCCCTCATTAGTAAACACCGATAGAAAATACTTGTTAAACTCCTCACTCATTTTTCCTCCTATTCTATCATGACATTTTCATCGTTTTTAATTGGTCCTATTCTTTCTTTATTTTTTGTTCTATAGAGATGAAAGAAACCCTTTGTGTTGGATCTTGCTTGAATGGCAACCTTAATTTCATAATTACGTTTCGCTGTACGTGTATTCTTTTTAACCAGCAAGGTCTGCCGTTGCAAATAGTATATATTAAAAACTCCAAATCCATATCGGTTATTTTGAATCTCCTTTGTTAACAAACTATTGTAACAAACCAATTGCCGAGGAAAGAAGTATTTGTTCAAACTTCACTTTCGTGGTTGACAAACCCCAAGAAACATATATTTTTTATCTATTATAGTTGTTGTCATCATTATATATATATATATATATATACCTGTATATATATATATATATATATATAATATATATATACACACGCACACACAGGACAGGGGTTTCGTAGATCAGATTTTTGTGGCAAGACAGATATGTGACAAAGCTATAGATGTTTTTTGGGCTTCTATGGATTTGGAAAAGGCTTACGACAGGGTGGACAGGAAGGCACTTTGGGAGGTATTGCACATATATAGAATAGGAGGGAAGCTTTTAGGATCAGTCAAGAGTTTTTACGAGAGTAGTAGAGCGTGTGTCAGGATTAGAAATCTAGAGAGTGGTCTGAGGTAAAGGTGGGACTTCGTCAGGGATGTGTTATGTCACCCTGGCTGTTCAATTTATACATGGATGGGGTGGTGCGAGAGGTGAATGCAAGAGTAGTGGGTCAGGGATTGGACATGGTTAAAGAAAATGGAGAAAAGTGGGAGATAAGCCAGCTCTTGTTTGCCGACGACACTGCGCTTGTAGTAGGATCAGAGGAGGGATTGAGAAAATTAGTGACAAAGTTTGGGAAGGTGTGAGAAAGAAGGAAATTGAAGATAAATGTAGGTAAAAGTAAGGTGATGAGATGTACAAGGGGAGAAAGTGGCAGCAGATTGGAGGTAGGTGTTAAGGGAGAGAGACTGGAGGAAGTGGATAGTTTTAGATACTTGGGTGCGAATGTGGCAGGTAAGGGAGGAGTGGAGGCGGAGGTAGAATGTAGATCGAGAGAACGGAGTAAATGTCTCAGTGGATTAAAAAGTGTAATGAGAAATAGACATTTGGGAATGGATGCTAAGAGGAGATTGTGTGAAGGAGTGATTGTGCCGACAGCACTATATGGGGGCAGAAACATGGAACATAATAGAGGACGAGTTTGAATGTGAGGTGTCTGAGAAATATATTAGGGGTCACTAGGCTGGATAGAGTGAGAAATGAGGGGGTGAGGAGGAGAAAGGGAGTTGGGAGATAGGGTGGATAAAAGAGTATTGGGATGGTTTGGACACTTGGAAAGAATGAGTGAAGAAAGACTAGTAAAAGAGGTGTGGAAGGAGTGAACATTAGGGGTCAACCTAGGATGAGATGGATGGATGGGGTAAAGGGGGCATTGGGTAAGACGGGAATGTCTGTTGAGGAAGGACGAGAGAGGACAGAAGAGAGGGGTGAATGGAGAACGGTTATATATGGATGATGTGATGCATAAGGTGGAATGGGAGGGGGTTAAGTATGTATGAAAAATAATTTGACGCAGCCCGAAGGGATTTCCCCCCGTCTTCTCATTTTCTACATGAGGGGGCGGAGAGGGGGGTAGCCGATTTAATGGAGCGGCCTTGCTGTGGATGTGCTGTGTCTTGTGACTTTGCTTCTGACCCAGGGCAGAGGGCAAGATGCAGGGATGACCCGCCATCCCGGAGGTGCCAAGATACGAGGGAGGGAAGAGGGAAGTGGAGTATGTTGGGGATGGAATGGGTGGGAGGGGTTTTATACCTTTGTTTTTTGGCTACCTCCCTTGTAAGGGGGAAAAAG
>NC_134792.1:39782400-39859900 GCF_046742065.1 Oratosquilla oratoria | reverse complement strand
CCCCTGCGTCTTTCAACAGATCTATCGATATACCATCTTCTCCAGGTACTTTTCCCGTTTCATAGTTTTTAGAGCAAATTCTACTTCCTTTGTAATCTCTTGTACACTACTAACGTCTACAGATGAACTTACTGACTCAACTACGGTCTTCGCCGAGGAAGCTCTTGATAATATTCTTCTACTCTTTTTACCATTCTGTCTCTGCAGTTTATAATTTCTCCATTTCTATCTTTCAGACATATCTTTTGTTGTCTTCCTAAAGCATGTCTGCGCTCGGTCACTTTAATACTTTTACCTTTCCGAATAGTTTCCTCTATTTCATTCATGTTTTTCTTTCTTTTCTCTGATCTCTGTCTTTTGTTGATAAGCTTGTTTAGTTCTACTTTTTCTATTTCATCTTTCCTGCTTTTAATCTGCATGGTCCTTCTTTTAATTATGTCATTTGTAGCTTTAGAGTATTTGTTTTCTTTAAAACTTTTTGTACTTCCTACTTTCTCTGCCGATTCCGTAATGATATTCACTAAATTTAAATTCATATCTTCAACGGTGTCCTCGTTGGATCATGGCGCTTCGAATCTATTTCTAATTTCTATTTGAAATTTCCTTTTATTACCTTTGCAAGGCTGATTTTCTTTTTTTAAAACTAGTTTATTTCTTTCTGCTCTGAAATTAAATTTAGCTGTGCAACCTACCATTCTATGGTCGCTACCTATGTTGACTTTATGACCGTAACATTGATAACGCTCTTGCTCTCATCTCCTAGTATGAAGTCTATTTCGTTCTTTGTTGTTCCATTTGGACTTCTCCGGGTCCATTTGCGACCTACACGCTTTTGGAAGAAAGTGTTCAATATCCTCATGTTGTAGTTCTCTCCAAAATTGACTAACATCTCGCCTCTGTAATTTCTTTCACCTACTCCAAACTTCCCAATGCACGACCCATCTCCTATCTTCTCCCCCACTTTAGCATTAAAGTCGCCTATTACCAACGTGTACTTTTTTCTTGATCCATTACCTGATTAAATCATCGTAGAAGGGTTCAATTTCATCGCCGGAACTCTGTGAAGTTGGTGTATAAACCTGAACTATCTTTAGAGTGTACCTTTTACTCAGCCTAATGACAATCCAAATACCCTGTCCGATAAACTACTGAACTTGACTACGTTACCGGCAACCTCTCGGTTTATCAAGAATCCTACTCCACTAGATCTTTCTTTGTCCTTACCTCTATAGTAGAACAGGTGGTGACCATTTTGTAATTATATCGGCTGTTCTTCCACTCTTCGGGCTTCGCGCAGTCCTACGATGCCCCACATGATGTTGTCTAGTTCTTCCATTAAACTCTCCAGCCTGTGGTCTTCTGATATAGTTCTTACGTTGTAAGTATAGATCTTCATTTTCTTCATGTTGTATAATGTCCAATTGATCTGTTGGGACAGTGCTTACTCGCATTCGGTGGCTCACTGCCCGTAAGCACACGAGGCAATGCTGTTGGACCTTTAGGAGACGATGATCCAACAGGAACGCCCGGTTGTTTTGGTTGTGCTGTTCATGGTTACTATAAAGAGGGGTTGGCAGTAGTCTCACCTCCTTGCCAACTGGTTTCTGGTGAGATATTTCTCTGGTGTCACCTTATTCGTTATATTCGTTGAAGCCCTATTTATCTATATGGTGCCAATGGTCCACGCCGTCATTATGACGGTACCCCATATATCTATGAGGAATTTCCCTGTTCGCCATCAGGGACGTGTCAGTTAGCAGTGGGTCCTGCGACTGTGTAAGCTGCTCTTTGTCTGATCTTTCATACAAAACCTGTTCGATATGGGTAACCCTGCAGAGATTTCCTCTCTATCGACATAGTTTTTGTAATCATTAAGATTCTCAAGCCTATCCACCACGTCAAGGTGTCAACTCTCGGATAGGATATATGTATATATATATATATATATATATATATATATATATATATATATATATATATATATATATATATTAACATATGGTTCTCTCGTCCTATTTTGTAACTAATATATGAATGCTCGCTTCATCTTTTCTACAACCTTCTTTGCTTCCTTTTATTTCCGTCCTTGTTCCACACACCATCTTTGCACACCTTGTGACTCCTCTTTGAACCATCTCCATTCCTCCACTCCTAGTTCTACTCTATCCTTCACTCCCTCCCACTCATCTCTCAGCTTCTTTTTGTACTCTTTCTCCTTTTCTTTTTTCATTTAAGAAGTTCACTTTAAGCACCTCCCTACCTTCTGTTCATCTCCTCTTTCCCCACTCTCAATTTACATACATATACCAAAGGCTCTTTTCCCCCTTATAAGGGAGGTAGCCAAAAAACAAAGACATAAAAACCACTCCCACCCATTCCATCCCTATCACACTCCATTCCCCTCCACCCTCTTCCCTCCTTCTTATCTTGGCACCTCTTGGATGACGGGTCATCCCTGCATCTTGTCCAAAGCCCTGGGTCAGAAGCAGTGTCGCAAGACACAGCACACCCATAGCAAGGCCGCTTCATTAAATCGGCAACCCCCATTCTCCGTCAGCTCGTGCAGAAAAGGAGAAGACGTGGAGTAATCCCTTCGGAATGCGTAAAAATTTTCTCACACATACTCCCTCACCCACCATCCCCCACCCATTCCACCTCATGCATCACAACCATTCTCCATTCACCCCTGTCTTCTGTCCTCTCCCGTCCTTCCCCAAAAGACATTCCCCAAAGCCCCTTTCACCCCATCCATCCATCTCATCCTAGGTCGCCCCCTCATGTTCACTCCTTCCTCATCTTCCACATCTGCCTTCCATACCTCTTTTACTGGTCTTTCTTCACTCATTCTTTCCATGTGTCCAAACCATGCCAATGCTCTTTCATCCACCCCATCTCCCAACTCCCTTTCCACCCCTGTTCTCCTCCTCACCTCATTTCTCACTCTGTCCAGCCTAGTAATCCCTATCATTGTAAGAGGCCGGTAGATAGAGGACATTTAAGTAGATAGAGGGGTAGGTGGAGAGGAATGTAAATTTTATATTCGGTTATGATACAATGGCCGACTGCAAGTTGCCGAATTGCAGAGTTGCATATTCCAGCTTACCGTCGTATATTTGTAAATATAGATTAGGATATCGAGAGGTGCTGATGTGACTGAATGTAAACACAGAGCTCGTTCTGCTTGCGACAAATTGCTTGCGTAAACAAGATTTCTTGAGAGAGTATAACAGTCTTTCTGATTGGAGAAAAGGATGGAGGAGAAAAAATTATTGGTGCATGGAGGTAAAGTCGCGCCCTAAAAGGGTGGCACTTATTTGTAGCGTTCAAAGTTATTGGATGAATTAAATAGTGACGTCGGAGCAGAAGTGGCTTGGTGGATATAAGAGGATCCCTGGCGGGAGTCCCTTGGTGTAACTTGAAGAACCAAGTGTATTACTTAGAAGAAAATAAGACGAGAAAACTATACCTCAATTTTAATTCAACCCATCAAGAAACTTTAACTTTGATAATAGAAGATTTGGTGGAAACATACTTAAGAGAAGGAGAAGGCATGGGGCCTACGGAATGATAACACAAGTGACTAAGTGTAAGTGGCAGCGAAGCTAACAATTATACTTTTTCAGACACCTCATTTCAAATACATTCAAACTCCTCCTCTCTTATGTTCCATGTTTCTGCCCCATACAGTGCTGTCGGTACAATCACTCCTTCATACAATCTCCTCTTAGCATCCATTCCCAAATGTCTATTTCTTATGACACTTTTTAATCCACCAAGCCATTTACTCGCCTCTCTCAATCTACATTCTGGTTGCAAGCATGTTGCAAGGGGCAGCAGTGAAACAGGTTGTACTGTTAGTGGGTTTATTAATCGGTAGGTTACGAGTACAGAGGGGGCACGTCAAGTGCCCAAGAGTTCTACAGAACGACTGCCCGTGGGCGAAGCACACATACATGAATAGGACCTCTAATAGGTCTATGAATGGGGTCCTTGTCTAGGGGTCCTACACTATACCACAAGTTCGTATTAGTCCTACACTGCTATGCCTATGCAACCCCCCCCCCACACACACACCGCGCTCGCGGGGTCACCGGACGGAGGTGTCGCCGATTGCGCCACCAGATTCTCCCACTCGGAAGGCGAATTTCGTATTCCCTGGACCTGCCGCGGCCCATAACCACGCCGACCTTGTCCCACCGGAGGGACGTGCGGTCCTGAATCAGCACGTGCTGGCCGACGCCCAGGGCGGGGAGGGGCCGGGCGTGCTCGTCGTATCTCCGGATCGTTTGGACGGCTTGGGCTGCGGCCTTGCGATCGCTTTCTTCCGAGCGAGCCTGCCATTCGGGCGAGAAGGACTTCGGGTGGGCCGGGGCGCATGTCCGGAGTGGGCGCCCGAACAGGACCTGGGCAGGTGAGCGGCCGGCCAGGTCGGGGTGTTCCGTAGTTCGAGGAGACCGCGGTCGAACTCCTCGCAGTTGATGTTGCCGTTGGGCGCGGTCTTAAGGATGAGGTGCTTAGCTGCCTTGACCGCGGCTTCGGCGTGTCCATTAGACTTGGGGTAGTTCGGGGAGGTGACCAAACGGTGGACGCCCCAGCGTTCCGTGAAGCGATTGAAATCTGCGCTGGTAAATGGGGGGCCACCATCGGTGCGAAGGCAGAGGGGGACGCCAACCTCCCGGAAGTAGCAGCAGAACTTCCGGATGACTCTGGTAGCCGTCGTGTCCTGGCCGCAGGGCACGATGACTGGCCAACCCGAGAGCCTATCCGCTATAACCAGGAACGACTTTCCTGCGGCGTGAAAAAAGTCGGCAGACACGGATTCGAAGGGCCGTGTGGGGCGGTCCTCGCACAGCAGGGGTTCTCGCTGTTGGTTGGGGCGAAGCACCTGGCAAGGCTCGCAGGCTTCCACCGTGCTCTTGATGTCGGAGTCAATGCCGGGCCAGAAGATGGTTTGTCGAGCCCGGCACTTGGTGGCTTCCGCGTCACGGTGGTTGTCGTAGAGTCGAGCCATCGTACGCTTCCGTAGAGCGGCGGGGACCACGATACGCTGGCCGTAGAGCACCAGATCCCCATCGGCAGAGATGGCGTCGAGGAGCTTCCAGTACGGAAGGACGGAGCTGGGTAGGGCGAGGCGGTTGGACGGGAACCCGGAGGACATGCAAGTGACCGTAGGCGGGGTCCGCCTGTGCCGCGGCCCGGAGTTCCTGGAGTGCCCTGTCGGCGTCGGGCGACGGGCCGTCCTCGCGGGCGCCGGCGTTGCTGGCGACAACGCTCCTGACATGCGCGGCGTCCTTGTCACAGTCGGTCTCGTCCTCCGGCGTGGGGCGGGACCGGGGCTCGTGAGAGGGCGTCGGTTATGCAGAGCTGCTTCCCTGCGCACCATTTTGCCGTGAAGACGAAGGGCGAGAGCCTCTCCTTGAGCCTCTGTAGGCGGGGGTTCTCGACGGCGTCGAGGGTGTATGAGTTGAGGATGGGGATGAGCGGACGATGGTCCGTCAGCAACGTGAAGTGGGGCACTCCAAACAGGTACAGTTTGCATTTGGACGCGGCCCACGTGACAGCAAGCATCTCCAATTCAATCGTGGCGTAGCGGGTTTCAGCGTCCGTCAGGAACCGCGAGTCACACTGGACGAGACGCAGGTGTCTCTGGCCGTGGTCCTGGAGGAGAACATACCCGATGCCCTAAAGGCGCAAGGCATCTGTCTGCAGTACCACCGGCAAGGCGGGGTCGAAGGGCGCCAGCACGGGCGGTGACGACAGAGCTCGTTTGACGTCGGCGAAAGCCTTGTCGTGATCCGGGGTCTAGGTGAATGAGCGCTTGGGGCTCAACAGAGGCCGTAGGGGTTGAGCCGCTGCCGTTATGGCCGGAGTGAAGTCCGCCAGTTGGTTTACCAAGCCCATGAATGAGCGTAGGTCGGTCAGGTTTGCGGGCGTGGGAAAGTCCCGTATGGCCCTGGCCTTGTCCTCGTCGGCGGATATGCCGTCGGCAGAGAGGCGGTAGCCACAGAAGCTGACGCTGGGGGCGGTGACTGTGAATTTCTCCTTGTTAAAGGTGATGCCGTGGGCGCGGCATCTGGTAAGCATGTGGTGGATCCTCCAGAAGTGGGAGGGGTCATCGTCGAACAGAAGGATATCATCCACCACCTTGACACAGTTGGCCACGCCTTGCAGAGCCGCGTCTCCCCGGAGGCACTCGGCGTTGCCGGTGGCTGAGAAGCCCATCGGTCCCCGGCAGTGTTTGCACCGCCCATATGGGGTGATGAACGTAGTCAGGTGCTGGTCCTCTTCTGCGAGGTCTATCTGCCATTAACCGTGTAGGGCGTCCGCCGTCGCAAAGAACCTCGCGGAGGGGGTGACGCTGCGGACCGCGGCAAATGGCGTGGGCGAAGGGTGAATGGGGCGCGTTACTTGAGAGTTGAGTTTCGTCAGGTCGACCGTGATGCGTACGCCCCTATTCTTGGCCACGAGGACCATCGGGTGGTACCATTCCGAAGGTTCGTCGCCGGCAGGTGTGATGATACCTTGCTGCACCATTGAGTCAAGTTCTTCCTTCACTTGATCCCGGAACGCGAACGGTATCGGCCTGGGCGTGTGGATGGCGAAGGGCACCGCGTCAGCCTTCAGGTGGATTGGCATGGGGGGACCCACCATCTTCCCAAGGTGTTTGGAGCGGAGGTCATCCTTGGAGACCAGCACGTCGCTGAATTCCCGTAGGAAGTAGTCGCGGGCGGTGGCTGGCGAGTTGTCAGAGGGAAGTGTTAGCGGGATAGGCTTCGGGAAGTCGGGCGGGATTATAGCCAAATCCCGACAGTGGCCGAAGGAGAGGAGCGGGGTTTTAACCCCTACGTGAACCCGTATATCGGCGGTGCAGCTTCTGTCGCCGAGCGTCAGAGTGGCCTGGAAGCGTCCCACGGCTGGGGGCATCTTGGATCCGTCGGCCATGTACGTCGGCGCTGAGGTTGGCGGCTGCAAGCTAGCCTTAGATATCCCCAGTGTGCCCAGGTGCCGCGCACCTATCACTGTGACGTCCGCGCCCGTGTCCAGCAGCATAAGCAAGCTCGAGGACACGTTCCCGAAGCGGATGCGAAAGCTGACAGGTGTCGGGGACCGGCCGGAGCCATCAGACACCTTGCGGCAGGCGCCAGTTTTCCCAGGGGGAGGCGCAGGGGCGCCGGGGCTTGGCGGCCCGTGGTGATTCTCGTCCCAATCCTTGGACGACTTGCAATATTTCTCCCAGTGACCCATTGTTGCCGCAGACGCGGCATCGGGCGTTCCTGGCAGGACACTGGCGGGTGTGGGGGCGGTGTCTCTTAGTCCCGCAATTGTGGCAGGTGTCGCCAGGTCGCGAGGAGGGTGGGGGAGGCGGTTGAGGTGGGGGTGCGCACGCTTGGCGTTGAGCACTTTTATATGCTAAAACAGCGCGCACCTGCGGGTTGCCCTGGCGGTCCGAGACTGTCTCCCTTGCCGACTCGTGCGAACGGCAGTGGGTCACTACCTCCTGCAGTTACGCGGTTGCGGGGAGGGAACTGATGCGCTGTAAGAGTTCCTCGTCCCGGACGCCCATGAGTATGACCGTTTTCATCTGGGCCTCCGCGCAAGCGACGGCGCCTACGGCACATAGGTCTACCTCTCGGGCCTTGTCCTTGACGCGGCCGTAGAAGTCATTGAATGACTCGCCGTGCTCTTGCCTGCATCGGAACACGTCACGGAGGTGGAGGGCCTCGACTCGCGAGTCTCGGAGGTGGGATTGCAGCCGGTCGAGCACTTCGTCGGCCGAGAGTGGGGTATCGTGGGCGATGTCCAGCGAGTTCTGTAGAAGCGCCTGTACGCCGAGAGACATGCACGATCTGAGTTGTATAAGCTATATGTCGTGCGGCATCCTATTGACGCCAGCCATTGCGGCGCAGTCGGCCCGGCCGCGGCGCCACGACAGGAACGACTGGAATTGGGCGTCGGCCTGCAAGAGTGGCGGGGGTGGGACTGTCAGGTTGCCCGGCGGCAGGGGGGCGTGCGGCGCTCCGGCGACAGGAGGGGCCGGGACGGGCAAAGTCTGCGGGGGGCTCGATGGAGGGGGCGGCGTGCGGGCGACGAGGTTAGGAGTTGTTTAAGGGTCTCCGTCATTTCGTCCATTTACGCCTGATGGGCCTCCGCCATTGCGTCCATTTTCGCACGGTCTTCCCTCCGTTCCTCTCGGACCACCACTATGCTCGCTGCTAGGCGTTGCACGGCGTCGTTGCCACCATCCCGCGGAAGCGTCACGTTTGGTGTGAGCGCGGGCGGGGCGTGTAATTCGACGTCGCTGTCTTGCGACGATGGTGAATCGCTCCTTTGTGCCATGGACCGGGCTTGGGGGTGCGGTCTACACGAATCAGCTGGGGCGTGGCGTGACGTAAGCGCGTTCACTATGTGGGTCACGGCCGCGTCGGGAGAGGGAGCACTCTACCAACGCGCTGTATCCAAGGGGTTGGAATGAAAGGCCTCTTTGTTCGGTCCTCTAGGGGTCCGCCGAAGCGCGTCGCACGATAGGGCTCCACTGCTGAACTGCACTGCACGATACTGCACGGTTCGACGTGCACACTATTGCCGGATTCCTGCAACACCACGTTCACGTAAGCACCACCGGATCGTGTATTGTCACGTACTTGCACTCGTTCACTTGTACGCCACCGATTACCGAACCGCACTCTTGTTCCACCACTGCACGGTGCAAGGATGCTTGCAATTGCAAGATCCTACTTACTGCGCCATGGTTGCAAACATGTTGCAAGGGGCAGCAGTGAAATAGGTGGTACGGTTAATGGGTTTATTTATCGGTAGGTTATGAGTACAGAGGGGGCACGTCAAGTACCCAAGAGTTCTACAGAACGACTGCCCGTGGGCGAAGGTGTTAGGTGCTGTAAGCACACATACATGAATGGGACCTCTGATAGGTCTATGAATGGGGTCCTTGTCTGCTCTAGTTCGTGTTAGTCCCACACTATACCACAAGTTCGTATTAGTCCTACACTGCTATGCCTATGCCACTTTCTCCCCTTGTACATCTCATCACCTTACATTTACCCACATTTATCTTCAACTTCCTTCTTTCACACACTTTCCCAAACTCTGTCACTAACTTCCTCAATCCCTCCCCTTGTACATCTCATCACCTTACTTTTACCTACATTTATCTTCAACTTCCTTCTTTCCCACACTTTCCCAAACTCTCACTAATTTCCTCAATCCCTCCTCTGATCCTGCTACAAGCGCAGTGTCGTCCGCACACAAGAGATGGCTTATCTCCTACTTTTCTCCATTTTCATTTAACATCTCCAATCCCTGACCCACCACCCTTGCATTTACCTCTCGCACCACCCCATCCATGTATAAATTGAACAGCCAGGGTGACATAACACATCCCTGACAAAGTCCCACCTTTACCTCGAACCACTCTTGACAGTGCCTAAAAGCTTCTCCTATCTCGTATATCTGCAATACTTCCCACAGTGCCTTCCTGTCTACCCTGTCGTAAGCCTTTTCCAGATCCATAAAAGCCCAAAACACATCCTTACTTTTTCCTATAGCTTTCTCACATATCTGTCTTACCACAAAAACCTGATCTACCCATACTTGTGTGTAGAGCCTATGATTTTATTCCATTGGCATGATCAGAGAAGGGATTGAGGAAGTTAGTGAGAGTTTGGAAAGGTGTACAAAAGAAGGAAGTTGAAGATAAATGTGGGTAAAAGTAAGGTGATGAGATGTACAAGGGGAGAAAGTGGCAGCAGACTGGAAGTGAGTATTACAGGAGACTGGAAGTGGATAGTTTTAGATACTTGGGTGCAAATGTGGTGGGAATGGAAAGAGTGGAGGTAGAATTTAGGTTGAGAAGCAAGTAGACGCCTTGGAGGATTAAAAAGTGTAATGAGAAATAGACATTTAGGAATGTATGATAAGAGGAGATTGTATGAAGGAGTAATTGTGCAAACAGCACTGTATGGGGCAGAAACATGGAACATAAGAAAGGAGGACTTCTTTAAATGCGTTTAAGATGAGGTGCCTGAGAAGTATGATGGGGGTTACTAGACTGGATAGAATGGGAGACGTGGAGGTGGAAAAGGAGTTGGGGGGGATAGGGTTAATGAAAGAGTATTGGGATGGTTTGGACATATGGAAAGAATTAGTGAAGAAATATTAATAAAAGGTGAGGAAGGAGTGAACATGAGGGGGCGACCAAGGTTGAGATGGATGGATGGGGTAGAAGAGGCATTGGGAAAGAGGGGAATGACTGCTGAGGAAGGGAGTGTGGCAACACGCCACTACTGCAGTGTCCCCTTACCATGTGGTAACTAACCACAACAATTGGTGACCCCCTGGAGTGGACCAAAGCGCAGCAGCCGCAGCCGTCTTCCGGAGTGGACTACTAGCGCCGCCAACCCCTGCCCCCTGCCGACGTGGACCACCCCTAGCGCCGCCGCCGCAGTCGTCATGGACCTACCCTCCCGCTGCTGCAATCGACGTGGACCACCCCTGTCGCCCCAGCCGCCTGCCGACCTGGACCATCCCAGCCGCCTGCAGACGTGGACCACCCCTGCCGCCCCAGCCGCCTGCCGACGTGGACCACTCCTGCCGCCCTAGCCGCCGCCGCCGCCTGCCGACGTGGACCACCCCTGCAGCCCCAACCGCCGCCGCCTGCCAACGTGGACCACTCCTGCCGCCCTAGCCACCGCCACCTGCCGACGTGGACCACCCCTGCAGCCCCAACCGCCGCCGCCGCCTGCCGACGTGGACCACCCCTGCCGACGCCCCAACCATCATGGACTACAGCAGGCTGCCTCTTGGAGTGGACCACAGCTCAGCTTCCGCCTAGCGGAGTGGACTAGCAGCACCGCCACCCCCAGCCGCCGACTGCCGCCTCCTGGAGCGGACCACAGCGCAGCTTCCGCCTAGTGGAGTGGACTACCAACGCCGCCAGCCCCAGCCACCCCAAGCCGCAGCCACTGCCGCCGCCGCCTGCTGACGTGGACCGCCCCAGCTGCCGCCGTGACCACCCCTGCCGCAGCCGTCGTGGACCACCCCTGCTGCCGCCGCCGCCGCTTGCGGACGTGGACCACCCCTGCCGCCGCAGCCGTCGTGAACCTGCCCTGCCGTTGCTGTAGTCGACGTGGATCACTCTTGCCCCCCTAGCCGCAGCCTCATCCGTCGCGGACCACCCCTGCCGCAGCCAACGTGGACCACTCCTGACACCTTAGTCGCAGCCCCAGCCGTCGTGGACCTGCCCAGTCGCTGCTGTAGTCGACGTGAACCACCCCTGCCGCCGCCGCCGCCGCAGCCGTCGTGAACCTGCCCTGCCGCTGCTGCAGTCGACGTGGATCACCCTCGCCGCCCTAGCCGCAGCCTCAGCCGCCGACGTGGACCACCCCTGCCGCCACCTGCCGCCGTCGCCCCAGCTGCAGCCGTCGTGAACCTGCCCTGCCGCTGCTGCAGTCGACGTGAACCACCCCCTGCCGCCCCAGCCGACGCCCCATCCTGGACCAGCCTGTTCCTACCTCAGTGGACGTGGTTCCTATGCAAGTACCACCCACGGACACTCCCGCCAACGGCACTCCCATTCCTCGGACCTCCAAGACTGTATCGTTTCACCAGTCACTCGGGGGGGGGAGTAATGTGGCAACACGCCACTACTGCAGTGTCCCCTTACCATAATGTGGTAACTAACCACATCAGGAGAAGACAGAAGATACAGTTGAATGGAAAATGGTTGTGTATGGATAATGCTGTGATGCATGAAAGGGAGTGGGTGGGGGATGGGAGGGTGAGGGAGTATGTGTGAAAAATAATTTGACACAGCTCGAAGGGACTTCTCCCCGTCTCCTCTTTTTCTGCACGAGGGGACAGAGAGGGGGGTCGCCAATTAAATGAAATGCCCTTGATGTGGATGTGAAGTGTCTTGCAACACTGCCTCTGACCCAAGGGAGTGGGCGAGATGAAGGGATGACCTGTCATCCAGGAGGAGCCAAGACAAGAGGGAGGGAGGGGGTGGTGAAGGGGTGAATGGGAGTGGTGATGGAATGGCTGGGAGTGGATTTTATGCCTACTTACCTTGTAAGGGGGAAAAAGCCTTTGGTATATGTAAGAAAATTTTGTATCAAATATTTGGCTGATTTTGACACCCACACTTTCAAAGGTTGCCCATCCCTAGAATAGATCATCAGTATCTCTATATCAATGTTGTATTTCCTCCACCTTTTCACTCAAGGAATTTCCTCCACCTTTTCACTCAAGGACAGCTGAGTGACACACGTAAAGTCCCACAATAATACATCATCAATCCAAAGTTTTTCCCCTAGACTTATGGAAGGGCCAACAACCATTGCCTACTGCTGGTTTCCAATCGGTGAAACTCGAGGCAACAATTATCATTAATTGGAAGACTCGTTTCCCTACAAACTCACATCAATACAAAACAAACTACAATAGATTACTAATTATCAGAAGAATGCATAGTCTGGATAAGAAAAGCTCATTAAATTTGAATTTTTTATTGAAAAATGTTTATTCATGGGAAATCAATAACAAAAGAATGCTGACTAAAGAATAAACTGCTGTACATTAAGGACTGCCTTGACCTTGCATCGCTACTTTTTGGGCACGTGCATTCTCCGTTGAAAAAGGTATATAAATAATAGGAAATGTTAATCTCTAGTTTGACGGCACTTTCTATTTCAGTCACTCATCTCATTTTCTTCAGTAAAATCTCACAAGTGTTTCGGCACTTCCTCTGATCCAAGTCCATGACCTGGCTCTCCACAATTCAGAAATAAGATGAAATCCTTGCCCATTTATTTTCCTGACATGCATAAACCATGGTAAGAAAATACTGAATAACTACAAAAGTTATTCAAAATCTACATGTGAATATATGAGCGCTGATGGTTAGTGGCATAATGAACCAATGAAGGTGCAGAGGTCTGTCCCATATGTCCTGACAGTCCTCTGAGGCTGGATGGCAAAAATTCACCTGCTATAAGGGCAAATGGCACCTGGCTTGGTCTGCTATAATAGAATGCTTGCTTCTGATCCTACAATGAAAAATATCAATCCAAATTTTGACCGGAGACCATTTGAGCAAATAATAAACATCCCATATCTGATGAGGGGCAAGGGGATTGGTATTTTTTTTATATATATTTTTTTTAGACTGGACTCAAAAACTTGTTCACACACAAAGAAGGACAGAGGAAAAAATAAAAATGCTAAAAAAAAAAAGAAAAGAAAGAAAAGTCAACAAAGACTATAATCTACATAACATTACAACTTGAGAGAGGACAAATACTTTATTTTACTTGTGACCGCACTTCCAAGCTTCTCTAGACATACAACGGCACTCCTGTCTACTTTTTCACACACTCCACTCACATCTAAGTCAGGCAGTTCACACGTAATGTTCAGCTGGTGACCAGACTTTTGCATTGCCTCAGAAGCTGCTTGGCAAGCCTTCACAACTTCACTGATACTCTTCTCCCATTTCTGCAGCTGAAGACTAAGCGAGCTCACATAACCACTGAAGAGGGACATCACCTCAGGCTGGCAGGACAATAACAAGATGGTGAATTGTAAATACTTTTTATAGATAAAAAATATTCTATTTAAATGTATCTTCACATTGTATACCTTGTCATGAAATACATCTTTCTCTGCATTAGTATATCTAAGATACAATACATTTTAAAATTGATCGGCCCCCAATAGTGAAAAGCTGTGGAGATGAGAGAACACTCCATGAACAAGAGAACGCTAGGTTAACTGGGAAGAGTAGCCATACTTACCATAGCTACTCCTTCCTTCTTTTTCTTCTTCTTCTTGGATGCAGCAGCCTTAATAGGTTTGAGGACATGGTGACAGCAGCCTAGGAGTACACACACCACCCCAACTGTCTGTACCAGGAAAAAGGGACCATTAACCTATTCAATCCAAGTTGAATATTTGCATGCAAGTGTTAGGCTGCCTGGTGTATGATAATTTGAAGATGCATCACAATATATACATTATGAAAAGACTGGCTGAGTGAATAGAGAAAATGTGTGTGCATGATAATTTGTGAACATTTCACCATGATTATTTATTGCAGCCCTATCTCCTTTATTCATTCATGTAGTAATAATAAGCTTTTACTGGGAAACACTTCCTAGTTTATGACAAGCTTGCATAAATAAACTATATGCTCTACACTGTGTGTGTGTGTGTGTGTGTTCACACAGACCTATCGTATTTTTCCCTGCCAGCTTACCTCTAATCATTCTCTCTCTCTCTCTCTCTCTCTGAGTCAACCCTCTAGTTACTGTAGCAATATGAGGCAGAAATTGGCTTTTTCTGGGTGTAAATGTGACTGACTGACACACACACACATTTGTCTGATGGACGGCGAAGATTGGAGTTCCGAAGAAAAAGTGAGATTTTCATGGATCTCAACATCAGGGTAATACCTTATTGTATTTACAGGGAAGGGGAAAGCTCGTGGTGTAGTGGGAAAGTGAGGAAAAAGGAGAAGGGGAAGGATTACTGAGGGAAATGGAAGGAAATGAGGAAGGGGAGGGCTTAGTCCAGGAGGCCAGGCGTCTTGTAAACAAGCGAAGGACCGATGATTTTGGAGAAGAAGGGATTAACGAAAATGTAAAGATTAGAAATATAGATAGAGCAGCACAATGGAAGGTGAGGATAATAATTTCCAGGGATTTAATGAGGGGGGGGGGTACCAACCTCCCCCAATTAGCAAGACTAGAGGAAAAACTTGAGAAAATGACCGAACATTGGAAGGGTAGGTTCGGTAAAATGGCAGAGATTGCGCAGATAGTTGAAAAATTGGAAGAATTAGAGAGGGTGAACAAAAACCTAACTAAAGAAATAGAAGAATTAAAAAGACAGTTAAAAGAAGTAAAAGATGAGAATGAGGAATTAAAGAAGAACAAAGAGAATAAAGAGTCCATAGCAAAAGAAGCACAGGGTTGGAAAAAAAAATCCAAGAGAACAGTAAAGTTGCATTTACTGACATAATAAAACAGCAAATGAAAGAACAAACTGAAGACTCAGTTATTAAAGTGATGAGACAGAAGGAAAATATAGTAAGAGACTTAGCAGATAAAAAGAAATGTATAATTATATTAGGAATGGAAGAGAAATATAATCTAAATAGAACCACAAGAATCAAAGAGGAAAAAGTAAGCAGTTTACTAGAATTAATTCAGGAAGATAACCTGAAATCATGAAACAAATTGAAGAGATGTATACTCGGAAAATATAGTACAGATAAGACCAGACCAATTTAGATTAAATTCAGGTCACAAATGACAGCAGAGAATATCTTTGCAAAAACAGGGAAACTAGCAATCAGTGAACAATATAAAAAGGTATGGATAAAAAGAGAAATGAATAGAGAGGAGAGGAGGAAAAAATTAAAAGACAAGAAGCCAAGGGAAAAAACGAGAACAGAACAGAGACAGAAAAAGAGAAATTCTATTGGAGAGTAGTAAATATGAAAGTGAGGTGATGGGTCATACCAGAGAAAAACAAAAGACTTGGATCGTAAGAGGCGAGAAGAAAGGGACGGGGATTGGGACTAGGCATCCTTCTCCTTGTAGCCCCACAGGGGACATTCCTTAAAAGAAAAAGCAAAAAGAGGGAATTGTAGAGACAAAATTAAAAGGTCCACTACCACCCAACAGTGTAGGACATGATGCATATAATTACTGGATTAGAAACAGAGAGACAAAACAAGGGGGTGGAGTTATGTTCCTGACTAAGAAAGATATAAACGTGAGGAGTGTCACATATGGAAAGAATACAGTAGAGATGATTATGATCAAAGTGGAAGACAGAGATAAGAAGAGCAGAAAGTTTGTGATAAATTATGTGCCTCCAAAAACAGCCTCGTGGGAAGAGAGTGAACATAAAAGTATGTTAGAAGACACAAGGATAACATTAAATAAGATAATGGAAGATGGAGGAAGAATAGTTATGATGGGCGACTTTAATTGCAAAGAAGTCTGCTGGGAAGAGATGACAGTAAAGGGTGGAGACAACTCATGGGGAAATGTTCTACTCGAGATGATTATTGACCATACAATGGATACAAGAGAACACTAGGTATAGAAATGAAGAACCACCACGACTAGACCTAATAATCACATCTGAACCTAAAATAGTGGAAAAGATTGAATATAAGACACCAATAAGTAAAAGTGACCACATATTGATTGAACTGGAACTAAACGAGGAAAAATACATGAAAAGAAATGAACAATATAGAAAAGGAAGAATGATGTATGAAAAAACAAATTTTGATAAAATAAGAGAATTCTTTCAAAAAGAAAACTGGGAAAGAATATACAAAGAAGAAACAACAGTGGAAGAGAAATGGAATATTTTGACAAAAATTTATAAAAAAAAAAAAAAAAAAAAGGAGTGGAAAAATATGTCCCAAGACAAAAACAAGAAAAAGAATATGTAAAGTGCTGGTACAACAAAAGTTGTAGGGAGTTAAAAGACAAAAGAGATAAAGCCTGGACCAAATGGAAGACAAAAGACCTGAAAAATGGAAAATATATACTTGTTATAGAAATGAATATGTACAAGTGTGCAGAGAGAAAAAGAGAAAATATGAAAAAGATGTCATTGAAAAATGTAAAGATCAACCAAAACTATTTTACAGATTTGTAAACAACAAACTGAAAAACAAACAAGATTTAGAGAAATTAAGACAAGGAGTTGAATACACAGAGGAAATAGAAATGGCAGAAATTATGAACAAGTATTTTAAATCAGTGTTTACAAGGGAGAACATACAACCTGGAGAGATTGAATGGAAAGAGAAAGTCCCCCCTATGAAAGAAATAGAAGTAACAAAGAATGAAATAATGAAACACTTGAGTAATCTTGATGTTAGAAAATCGCATGGACCAGATGAAATAGCAAACTGGATTTTGAAAAAATGCAGGAATGAACTGGCAGACAAAATACATAGCATAATAAACAGTTCCTTGAAAGAAGGAAAAGTTCCAAAAGATTGGAAAAAAGCAATTATAGTACCTATATATAAAGGGGGAAATAAAGAAGACCCTACCAACTATAGACCAGTCCCTCTAACAAGTGCAATAGCAAAAATTTGTGAAAGAATTGTCAAAAGTAGATGGGTAAAGCATTTAGAAAAAAACAATGTGCTAAATCCAAGGCAATTTGGATTCAGACAAGGACGATCATGCGTCACCAATTTAATATGTTTCTATTCAAGGTTAATAGATATAATACAAGAAAGAGATGGATGGGCTGATTGTGCATTTCTAGACCTAAAAAAAGCTTTTGACAAAGAACCACATAAGAAGTTGCTTATGAAATTAGAAACTGGAGGAATACAGGGCAAACTGCTTAAATGGATGGAAGACTTTTTGCAAGAAAGAAAAATGCGAGTGGTGATAAGACACAAACACTCTAATTGGGATGAAGTGATAAGTGGTGTTCCACAAGGAACAGTTCTGGCCCCAATAATGTTTGCTATATATATTAATGATATGGATGAAGAAATTGAAAGTTATGAGAGCTTCTTTGCAGATGATGCAAAACTATTAAAAAAAGTAAACACGGAAGAAGATTGTGAGTCACTACAGAGTGATCTCAATAAAGTATGGGAATGGAGTAGGAAGTGGGAGATGGAGTTCAATACTAAAAAGGGTAGTATAATGGAATTTGGAAAAAGCAAAAAAAGAATAATAGGATCATATAAATTGGGAGAAGGAATAAAAAAGTTGAAAATGAGAAGGACCTGGGAGTCATTATTATGAATAATATGTCACCTGAGAAACATATAAATAAGATTTTTGGAGAAACTTATAACTTAATAAGAACAAAGTGGCATTTACATACCTGGATGAAGAAATGATGAAGAAAATACTAATCACTTTGATAAGACCAAGATTGGAATATGCAGCAACGATGTGGTCACCAAGTACAAAAAAATGTATAACAAAACTTGAAAGAATACAGAGCAATTACAAAATTGGCACCAACACTCTCAAAACTATCATATGAAGAGAGACTAGCAAAACTTGAGCTACAGACACTAGAGCAAAGAGAGAGAGGAGATTTGATAACTATTTACACAATCATGAAAGGCATAGAAATTATTGATAAAGGATCTAATAAAATGGGATGATAGAAATACAAGAGGTCACGGAAAGAAAATCAAGGAAGACAGCTATAAAAGATATATGAAAAAGAACAGCTTTCCTCACAGAGTAATAGACATTTGGAACAAGTTAGATGAGAAAGTGGTGTGTGCAAAAAAAATACATGAATTTAAAAATAGTTTAGATAAAATGAGATATGAAGACGGGACACCACGAGCATAGCTCCCCTTCCCGTAAAACACAACTAGGTAAATACACACACATACATACACACACACACTCACACACACAGAAGAAAAGCCAAACATAATGGGAATTGTGGAGATGAAATTAAGGGGACCACTACCACCGAATACTGTTGGACATGGATCATCATAAAATCACTGGATTAAAAACAGAGATGAGAAACAGGGTGGAGTAATGTTTTTGGCTAAGAAAAACTTAAATATGATGAAGATTACAGATGGTAAAAATAGTGTGAAATGATCATGATAAAAGTTTAAGATAGTGACATGAAAAGTAGAAAGTTTGTAGAGATTTATGTGACCCCAAAAATGGGCTCTTAGAAAGAGAGCCAGTATTCTAAAATGTTAGAAGATACAAGGCATTCATTAAATGAGATGCTGAAGGATGGAGGAAACCTGGTGCTTATGGGAAATTTTAACAGCAAAGAAATCTGTTGGGAAGAGATGAGAGTGAAAGGTGGAGAGGATCTATGGGGAAATGTATTGCTTGACATGACTATAGAACATACAATGACATACATACATACACATACATATACCAAGGCTTTTTCCCCCTTACAAGGGAGGTAGCCAAAAAAGGAAAAGGCATAAAATCATTCCCACCCATTCCATCCCTGAATACACTCCACACCCCTCCACCCTCCCTCTTATCTTAGCACCTCCTGGATGACAGGTCATCCCTGCACCTTGTCCACTGCCCTGGTTCAGAAGCAGTGTCGCAAGACACAGCACATCCACAGCAAGGCCGCTTCATTAAATCGGCGACCACCCCTCTCCGTCCCCCCATGCATAAAAGGAGAAGACGGGGAGAAATCCCTTCGGGCTGCGTCAAATTTTGCTCACACATACTACCTCACCCTCCATCCCCCCCACCCATTCCACCTCATGCATCACACATCATCCATATACAACCATTCTCCATTCATCCCTGTCTTCTGTCCTCTCCCGTCCTTCCTCAACAGACATTCCTCTCTTCCCCAAAGCCCCCTTCACCCCATCCATCCACCTCATCCTAGGACGTCCCCTCATGTTCACTCCCCCCACATCTGCCTTCCATACCTCTTTTACTAGTCTTTCTTCACTCATTCTTTCCATGTGTCCAAACCATCCTAATACTCTTTCATCAACCCTATCTCCCAACTCCCTTTCCACCCCCGTTCTTCTCCTCACCTCCTCATTTCTCACTCTAGCCTAGTAACCCCCATCATACTTCTCAGACACCTCATCTCAAACACATTCAAACTCCTTCTCTCTTCCTCTCTTATGTTCCAAGTTTCTGCCCCATACAGTGCTGTTGGCACAATCACTCCTTCATACAGTCTCCTCTTAGCATCCATTCCCAAATGTCTATTCCTCATTACACTCTTCAATCCACCAAGGCATTTACTCGCTTCTCTCAATCTACATTCTACCTCCACCTTCACTCCACCTTTTTCTACCACATTTGCACCCAAGTAAAAACTATCCACTTCCTCCAGTCGCTCTCCCTTAATGCTCACTTCCAGACTACTACCACTTTCACCCCTTGTACATCTCATCACCTTTTACCCACATTTATCTTTAGCTTTCTTCTTTCACACACTCTCCCAAACTCTGTCACCAACTTCCTCAATCCCTTCTCTGATCCTGCTACAAGTGCAGTGTCGTCTGCAAACAACAACTGACTCACCTCCCACTTTTCTCCATCTTCTTTAACCATCTCCAATCCCTGACCCACCACCCTTGCATTTACCTCTCGCACCATCCTATCCATGTACAAGTTGAACAGCCAGGGCGACATAACGCATCCCTGACGAAGTCCCACCTTTACCTCGAACCACTCACTCTCTCCATTTCTAATCCTGACACATGCTCTACTACTCTTGTAAAAACTCTTGACAGCTCCTAGAAGCTTTCCTCCTATCCTATATATCTGCATAACCTCCCACAGTGCCTTTCTGTCTACCCTATCGTAAGCCTTTTCCAGATCCATAAAAGCCAGAAAAACATCCTTCCCCTTTCCTACAGCTTTCTCACATATTTGTCTTACCACAGGGTCTGATCTAAACAACCTCTACCCGTCCTAAATCCACACTGTTCCTCACCAATTACTCCCTCTCTTCCTCTCCTGATCCTCTCAATCAAGATCCTCCCATAAGCCTTCCCAACTACACTTAACAAGCTAATCCCTCTGAAACTACTACATTCACACTTGTCCCCTTTTCCCTTGTAAAGTGGAACTATACAGGCACTCCTCCAGTCCTCCGGCACTCTACCCTCTCTCCAGCAAACATTAAATAGCCTCACCAGCCAGTCCACCATCACTGTACCTCCTTTTTTTAGACATTCTGCATGGCATCTATACAGACCAGGTGCTTTACCTGCTTTCATCATCTTATTTCTCCTCCATTCTCCTCACTCATCACTCTCATTTTCATAGCATTTCCCACTGCAACTATCTTTCCCTCCTTATCCTCCTTCACATAGCAACTCCTAAAATATTCTGCCCATCTTCCCCTTACTGCCTTCTCTTCCATTATCATCTCTCCATCTGCACCTTTTACCTTTTCTTCTCTACTTGATTCGCCTCCTCTTCCTCTCTTAATTTCTTTCCAAAATATCTTTTTATTACTTTCAAAATTTTCTGTCATACTCTTACCCCACTTCACATCTGCTCTCCTCTTTGCCTCCTTTACCTTTTGCTTTACTTCTCTTTTCTTTTCTTTGTACCTCTCATATGACTCCCTCATCCTATTTTGTAACCAATCTGTGAAAGCTCGCTTCTTCTCTTCTACAACCTTCTTTGTTTCCTCATCCCACCATTCACTACCCTTCCTTCTATTTCCTCCTGTCCTTCTTGTTCCACACACCATCCTTGCACACTTTATGACTCCCTCCTTGAACCATCCCCATTCCTCCTCCACACCTAGCTCTACTCTATCCTTCACTCCCTCCCACTCCTCCTTCAGCTTCTTCTTGTACTCCTTCTCCTTTTCCTTTTCATTTAAAGAGTTCACTCTAAGCACCTCCCTACCTTTTGTCCCTTTCCTCTTTCTCCATCTATCCTCCACTCTCAACTTACCTTCCACCAAAAAATGATCTGATATTCCCCCACCCTCTCCCCTTAGCACATGTACATCCTTAACTCTTCCTATCATAGTCCTATTTAGCACTACATAATCCATCAACGCTCTATCTACCACCCTTCCATCCACCACCCTCTCCCATGTGTACTTATGCTTGGCTTTCTTCCGAAACACTGTATTTGCTATCATCAACTCTCTTTCTAGACATATTTCCACCATCAACTCCAGATATAGAAGTGATGAAGAATCATTGAGACTAGATTTAATATTTACATCAGAACCTGAAATTGTGGATAAAATTGAATACAAGACACCATTTGGGAAGAGTGATCACATATTAATAGAGTTTGAACTAAAGGAGGAAATATAGAGAGAAATGAGAAATACAGAAAAGGAAGACTGATGTATAACAAAATGGACTTTGGGAAACTTAAGATTTTTTTTTCAAAATGTGAGTTGGGAAAATGTCTGAGAAATGTTGTACGGATTATTGGGTAGGGATTGAAAGGGAGTTGTTGTCGTTCCCTAGAATGTCTGTCCGAGCAGTCCCGTCTCCCCAAGGAATGCCACAGCCGAAACTGGGTTTTCCCACAAATCCTTTATAGAGTGTATGTTGTGTTGTTTGCGTACATGATTGTGTATAATGCAGTCTTCCATTATGTGTTGTATGGTATGGGGTGAAATGTTACATCCTGGGCAGCTGTTCACAATGCGGTTATCCAGCCTCTTCTGGTAGCTTAGAAGTGCTGGGTGGTGGCCGCACCGCAGTCTGGCCAGGTGGACTCTGTCCTTTCGTGGGAGAGAGGATTAGGTCCTGGAGCCGCAGCATCTACGTCGTGGGACCACCCCCCAACCCCAAGAGTTGGGGGGCCAAACGGCGGCAACCAGCCCTGGCCACCGGCTCTACGCAGGTGGAAAGGGAGTTGGGAGACAGGGTTGATAAAACAATATCGGGATGGTTTGGACACATGCAAAGAATGAGTGAAGAAAGATTAGTAAGGTTTGGAAGGCAGAGTGAACATGAAGGGGCAACCAAGGATAAGATGGATGGGTGAGTGGAGAATGGTTGTGTATGGATAATGCTGTGATGCATGGGAGGGAGTGGGGCAGAGTGTGTGTGAATGATATTGTGATGCAGCCTGAAGTGATTTTTTTTCCTATCTTCTCTTTTTCTGAATGAGGGGGCGGGGTTTGCCAATTAAATGAAGCGGTCTTACTATGGATGTGCTGCTTCTTACTACATTGCTTCTGACCCATGGCAGTGGGCAAGATGCAAGGATGACTCATCCAGAAGCCAAGAAAAGAGGGAGGGAGGGGTGAATGGGAGTGGGGGATGAAATGGGTGGGAGTGGATTTATGCCTTTAACTTTGACTACTTCTCTTGTGCTGGGGAAAAAGCCCTTGGTATATGTATGCATACACAATATCAACTACATTTCATGCACTAATCCCTACAACTGCATCACTGTAAGAAATATTTTCCTTGGATATATATTCCCTAAATATAAAATAATAGGGGTGAGTTGAGAATTGCTTTGTATAGATTATACTGTGATGCAAGGAAGGGAGAGGTTATGCTGTGGATGTGGTGTATCTTGCTGCATTGCTTCTGACCCAGGGCAGTGGGCAGGATACAGAGATGACCTGTCATCCCTGAGGAGCTAAGATGAGAGGGAGGAAAGTGTGCTGGATGGGAGTGGGTGCTTGCCTTTTGACTTGACTGCCTCCCTTGTAAGGGGGAAATAGCCCTTGGTATATATATATATATAAATATAAAATTAAGTCAAGCCACATCTTCTTACCTGAAGCAAGTGTGAAAGGAATGCAAGTGCTTGGCTGTTGACATCAGGAGTGGCTTCTGTACTACAAGTAATGATAGCGTCAAGGTGGGACGAATGTTGCCCAATGAGCATCTCCATACTTAGACTGCTCTGCTTCACTGACTCCCGCGTCAAATTGTCTAGACCTGCAAGGTCAAACAGGTTTACCATTAAACCCTTTATAAATGCCAAGATATAGATCACAAACATTTCATTTCCCTTATCTTCTGGAAGTAGAAATTGAAGTTTTGCTGGTCAGTCATTACCTTGCACATCCTGAGCTCCAACACAAATATGTTGGACAAGCTGGACATGCTTGATGATAACAGGCACAAAGCCTCCCTTCATGTACAGGTACACACGAGGTGAATCAGGTCCTTGCAAGGGATACTGCAACAGATGCAACACACATTGATAAATAAATAAAAAATAAAGAATAAAAGATTATGTTCAAACAAGGTAAGGTGGACAGTGGTAATTCAGGATTGAGCTTAATTAAAGGGAAAAAAAAGTTCATGCAATTTTTGTTTGGCTCACCTTTGGTGCCTTGCCATCACAATATTTGTTGCACAATTCATTCTCCTTCTCCAGTTTCGCTAACAAGTCCTTCAGTAACCCGTAGTCGCCATTTTCACTAGTCTCCCCATTCATGCAACCACTGAAAATACATTAAACACATAGTTATGGTGACAATTTTAAAGTAATATCATATGGAAGTGATGATTATGTGTGTGACTGAAGAGGGGTGGCAGCTGCATCCCTTTCAAAGCCTTCACAAACTACTTTGTCTTTTATCGTAACCCACATCGCAGCTGCACTTCTTGAAGAAAAAGGAGTTCCTTTAAACTATGTAAATATAGTACATCACTCAATGTAGGTCAAAGTTGTAGTCATTTTTTGGTTAGCCTGTAGTGTCAGGGGGTATGACACTGGAGTTACAGAGAAAACTAATCACCCAAAACTGCACATTCTAAACACACATAAATTGGGAAATACCTGTCTGCGAAAGATCACCATACCATCTCTCATTCCTCTGCCACCCTCGTGTTTTCATAGCCTCAGGATAGCACGACACTCATATTATATTATAATTTATTTTATATTATTTGTTTTTGTTTTGTTATCATTTGTCTGTTTGATTTTCATTTATTATTAGTCATATGTCAATTTATTATTATTTACTATTTACCTGTTTGTTTATTATTTAACTATACCTATGCATTTATTTATGTATTTTATTTGTTATTTACATTATTATAGTTTTTATTTATTATTTTATCATTATGATTTTTTTTTTGCATCCGACCTAGATATGGACCAAAAGGTCTCCTGTCGGCATGCTCCGCCTTTGTAATCCCTCTAAGACTCCTGCCAGAGGTCTTCTGCCCTAGATATGTTGTGGTCAAGTCAATGTGCTGCCAGTACTGGGCAGCCTAGCAAAGTAGACATGTAGGTCAGGGTAGCAAGCAACTACACCTGAGTTTAAGAAAGTAAAACACACTGTAGCCATGTTACATGAACTACGGATATAAGGCCTCGTTGAAGTAATTGAGAAAGTAAGGACACTGTAACATTGGAAGTCATAAAGAAGATGCATATATCATAGTACCCATGTGCAGTCACAAGCAAAAGTTTTGACCCATGCTACAGTTCTCACATCAATACAATTTTTTTTTTTTTTTTTTTTTTTTTTTTTTAATATTATACATTTTCCTATGTAGTATTTAGCTTTAGATTGGGAGGGGGGGTTTTGTGTTGGGATAATACAGCATTTTGATGCAGCCCAAAAGGATTTCTTTCTGTCTTCTCTATTTTCTACATGAGATGAAGGGGATGGGGTCACCAATCAAATAAAGCAGCCTTGCTGTGGATATGGTGTGGCTTGCTACATTGCTTCTGACCCAGGCTAGTGGACAAGATGCAGGGATAACCCTTCATCGTGGATAGGAGTGAAATGGGTGGGAGAGGGTGCATGCCTTTTGACTTGGCTACCTCCCGTATATGGGGGGGGGGAAAACCCCTTAGTGTAGAAAGTTGAAGGTAAATGTGGGTAAAAGTAAGGTAATGAGATGTGCAAGGGAAAAGGATATCAGCTCTTTGGAAGTAAGTCTTAACCCCTTCCATACGGTGCCGCACACGTAGGCGTCATGAGGAGCAAGTGGATTCGCGACGCTGCCATATCGGCGTCTTGATTGTATTTATTGTAGTCGCCCCTGTGTTTTTACATTCTCCCAAATGCGCCCTTAATCCCATTCTCTGTGGTTTTCAAAATTCGCGGGTGAAAGAGAGAACGATCGATATAAGCGGCGACTATATTTTATGATGCGAATATTATTTCGTTACGTCGTACGGCTGGCATTGGCTGCTGCCCGCGAGATTTAAGTCCCGTATTGAAGTGGTTAAGGAGAGTGCCAGGAGGATGTGGATAGCTTTAGGTAATTGGGGTTGCATGTGACAGGAAAGAGAGGAATGGAGATGGAAGTAAATAATGGACTGAGAGAAGCAAGTAAATGCCTTGGGGGATTAAAAAGTGTAACGAGAAAGAGGCATTTAGGAATGGATGCAGAGTAGACTATATGAAGAGGTTATTGTGCCAAAAGCACTGTATGGAGCCGAGACCTAGAATTTAAGACAGGCAGAGAGGAAGTATTTCAGATGTGTTTGAGATGAAATGTCTGAGAGGTATGGTAGGGATTACAAGGTTGGATAGAGTGAGAAAAGAGGAGGTGAGGAGGAGAGCTGGGGTAGAAAAGGAGATGGCAGAATTGGGGCGATTTGGACACATGAAAAGAATGAGTGCAGAAAGATTGGTAAAACAAGGTGCGGAAGGCACAGGTGGGGGGAGTGAACTTGAGGGGATGACCAAGGATGAGATGGATGGATGGGGTGAAAGGGGCATTGATCAAGAGGAAGTCTTTTGAGTAAGGAAGGTAGAAGGCAAGAGTGGAGAATGGCTGTGTATAAACGATACTGTGATGCAAGGAGGGGAGGTGTGTGTGTGTGGGGGGGGGGGCAGGGAGTGGTTATGCATGAATGATATTTTGATGCAACCCAAAGTTCTCCCCATCATCTTTTTCTTCTGCATGAGGGGACAGAAGGAGGGGGTTGCCAATTAAGTGAATTGGCCTTGCTGTATTGTTGGTTGACAGGATATAGGCATGACCCATCATCCATGAGAAGCTAAGATGAAATGGAGGAAAAGATGGTGGATAGAGGTGGAATAGGAAAAATGACCTTGATATACAGATAGACAGACATATGTAGATAGTATTTAGCTTACAGTTAGGTTATTTTCTGGAATATGAAAATATAACATGTACATACATATACCAAGGCTTTTTTCCCCCTTAGAAGGGAGGTAGCCAAAAAGAAAAAGGCATAAAATCATTCCCACCCATTCCACCCTAAATACACTCCACTCCCCTCCACCCTCCCTCTCATCTTAGCACCTCCTGGATGATGGGTCATCCCTGCACCTTGTCCACTGCCCTGGGTCAGAGGCAGTGTCGCATGTCACAGCACATCCACAGCAAGGCCGCTTCATTAAATCGGCGACCCCCCTCTCCGTCCCCCCATGCATAAAGGAGAAGACTGGGAGAAATCCCTTCAGGCTGCATCAAATTTTGCTCACACATACTACCTCACCCCCCATCCCCCCACCCATTCCACCTCATGCATCACACATCATCCATATACAACCATTCTTCATTAACCCCTGTCATCTGTCATCTCCTGTCCTTCAACAGACATTTCCCTCTTCCCCAAAGCCCCCTTCACCCCATCCATCCATCTCATCCTAGGACATCCCTCATGTTCACTCCCTCCACATCTGCCTTCCATACCTCTTTTACTAGTCTTTCTTCACTCATTCTTTCCATGTGTCCAAACCATCCTAATACTCTTTCATCAACCCTATCTCCCAACACCCTTTCCACCCCGGTTCTCCTCCTCACCTCCTCATTTCTCACTCTATCTAGCCTAGTAACACCCATCATACTTCTCAGACACCTCATCTCAAACACATTCAAACTCCTTCTCTCTTCCTCTCTTATGTTCCATGTTTCTGCTCCATACAGTGCTGTTGGCACAATCACTCCTTCATACAGTCTCCTCTTAGCATCCATTCCCAGATGTCTATTCCTCATTACACTTTTTAATCCACCAAGGCATTTACTCGCTTCTCTCAATCTACATTTTACCTCCACCTTTACTGCACCTTTTCCTGCCACATTTGCACCCAAGTATCTAAAACTATCCACTTCCTCCAGTCACTCTCCCTTAATGCTCACTTCCAGTCTGCTGCCACCTTCACCCCTTGTACATCTCATCACCTTACTTTTACCCACATTTATCTTTAGCTTTCTTCTTTCACGCACTCTCCCAAAATCTGTCACCAACTTCCTCAATCCCTCCTCCGACCCTGCCACAAGTGCAGTGCTGTCTGCACACAACAGCTGGCTCACCTCCCACTTTCTCCATTTTCTTTAAACACCTCCAATCCCTGACCCACCACCCTTGCATTTACCTCTCGCACCACCCCATCCATGTACAAGTTAATAGCCAGGGCGACATAACACATCCCTGACGAAGTCCCACCTTTACCTCGAACCACTCACTCTCTCCATTTCTAATCTTGACGCATGCTCTACTATTCTCATAAAAACTCTTGACAGCTCTTAGAAGCTTTCCCCCTATCCCGTATATCTGTAAAACCTCCCATAGTGCCTCCCTGCCTACCCTGTCGTAAGCCTTTTCCAGATCCATAAAAGCCCAAAACACATCCTTCCCCTTTCCTATAGCTTTCTCACATATCTGTCTTACCACAAAAATCTGATCTACACAACCTCTACCCGTCCTAAATCCACACTGTTCCTCTCCTAATCCTCTCAATCAAGATCCTCCCATAAGCCTTCCCAACTACACTTAACAAGCTAATCCCTCTGAAACTACTACATTCACACTTGTCCCCTTTTCCCTTGTAAAGTGGAACTATTCAGGCACTCCTCCAGTATTCTACCCTCTCTCCAGCAAACATTAAAAAGCCTCACCAGCCAGTCCACCATCACTGTACCTCCTTTTTTAAGACATTCTGCATGGCATCCATCCAGACCAGGTGCCTTACCTGCTTTCATCATCTTAACAACTGCCTTCACTTCATCCTTCCTTATTTCTCCTCCATTTTCCTCACTCATCATGGTCATTTTCTTAGCATTTCTCACTGCAGCTATCTTTCCCTCCCTATCCTCCTTCACATTTAGCAACTCCCTAAAATATTCTACCCATCTTCCCTTTACTGCCTTCTCTTCCCTTATCATCTCTCCATCTGCACCTTTTACCTTTTCTTCTCTACTTGATTTGCCTCCTCTTCCTCTCTTAATATCTTTCCAAAAAGAAAAGAAAGAAAAAAGAAAAAAAGAAAATAAATAAATAAATAAATAAATAAATCATGTTGATGATGTGAGAACACATGGGACAAAAAACTTAGGCTCAAGACTCTATCTATTGGGCTTAGAATCTAAAACCAAGTTATACTTTAGAGTCACCTAGAAAACACAGCAAATAACAAGCACTGCCACTATGCACTACAGGCCTGATGATGATGATGTCTTCATCTTTCATTTTGTCTAGCAGGCACAATCAATTACTACTATTCATTAAGTTAAGATTACTGCCAAAATGGCTCTTAAGCATAGTAAATTCATTCCAATTCAAAGATCATGGGGACCTCAAGCCCCAGACCTATGCTTTCTCTGTAAAGACTTCTTACCAGTTACATCATTACCTGTTCTCCTTATTACTTGAAGTCTGATCGGCATTGTTTGTTATTAAAGTCAGCTTGGTTGCCGCCCCAATAGTCCTGAGGATCAGATTACGTAACTTAAGCATAGCCACCTCAGCAGTGAAACTTTCTTCCCTCTCACTCTCCTGCAAGCATCTGCAAATGGGAAAAAATGCTTCAGTACATCATACTTCACCTACATGCATTCAAAATACGAGTTTTTTTTTTTTTTTTTTTTTTTAAGGATTATATCATATGGTGCCCTTGCACAATCTTAACTACCAAAAGCCCATCCCTCTTATCTGGAGAATGGGTGTGTCAAAGCATATTTTCTTTATACACAAATATACCAAAGGTTTTCTCCCCCACACAAGGGAGGTAGCCAAAGTCAAAGGGATAATCCACTCCCACCCATTTCATCACTACATTCTCCACTCCCATTCACCACCCCTCCCTCAACTCTTTTCTTGGCTCCTCTTGGATGACATATCATCCCTGCATCTTGCCCACTGCCCTGGGTCAGAAGCATTGTAGCAAGAAACAGCACATCCACAGCAAGGCTGCTTCATTTAATCAGTGACCCCCCTCTCCATTCCCTCATGCAGAAAATGAGAAGAGGGGAGAAATCCCTTTGGGCTGCATCAAAATATCATTCACACATACTCCCTCACCCCATATCCCCCACCCACTTCCATGCATCACAGAATCATCCATACACAACCATTCTCCACTCACCCCTATCTTCTGTCTTCTCCCTTCCTTCCTCAACAGACATTCCCCTCTATCTCAATGCCCCCTTTTACTCCATCCATCCATCTCATCTTTGGTGCCCCCCTTATGTTCACTCCATCCATCTCTGCCCTCCAAACCTCTTTTTACTAATCTTTCTTCGCTCATTCTTTCCATATGTCCCAACCATCACAATACTCTTTCTTGGCTCCTGGATGATGAGCCATCCCTGCTCCAACTCCAAACCCCCTGCTGCACTGCCTTTGCCCCAAGCAGTGTGACAGGGGATACAGTCATCTTTCATCACCAAGGTGCTGAGTAGGGAGGGGTGGTTGTTTGGGTTTCATTTGTTTATATTGCAAGTATGCGCTTTGACTCAGCTACCCCACTTTATATGGGGGAAAGGGGTCTTGGTATATGTATTTCTCACCCGTGTTTAGGTTCCCAGGAGTTGATGACTTTTAGGTCACGGTTATCCCTGAGTGCTGACCAATCCACTTTGTCCTTGGTCGGATCAATATCCATTTGCTGGATAACTTCCAACAGTTGAACTTGGGAAGACACCTGTTAGTAATAAAAATCTTAAAGTCACCTTGATATCTAAACAAAGTACAAAAAATAAACAAGTAAATAGATGAATAAATAAGTAAATAAATGGTATATTGGTGTAATAATAAAACTATTACACTTGAAAAAGTGCAGTCTAGTAACAAATGCGACTAATTCTGATTGACATGGGGATGCAATAGAAATAAAAGTTATTCTTTAAAGGATGCCAGTAACCAATATTCAAATAATAACTGGTGGCTTGAGTTTCACTTCACTGGATATTTACAGCTCCACAGTGGCCTGCAAAGGTCCTTGAGGCCTAAAATGGATCTCTCTGGAAAGAAATACTGAATTGTTCTTTGGATTTTATTAGTGTGGGACTGTTTCTTTGTCACCAGTTTATGTCAGAGGAAAGCAACTACCAACTGTCAGGTCTCCTTGTGTGAAAAGGTGGAGGAATTACAGTAAAAGCTGACAGAGAGAGATCATAGGCACATTCTGGAGACCAAGAGTCAGTCCCTATTCTTTCACACACCTGTCTTGCAGGACCATCACCTGCAGGTACCCATCATTGGTCTCTCCCAACATCTAAATTCAATAACAAACAATAAAAAAAACCTCTTAAGGATACAATATCACATGGTAAGAAGATGCAAAGTATTTGATTAATATTTCTTTCATTAAATCATGACTATTCTTTTGTTATGATCACTGAGCCTGTAAACAAACATACATCTAGGTAGTACAGTCCATACATGTAAGTTATAAGTACATAGACTGATCATTCTCTACTGGAAAAAAGTAGAGAATCCACTTTCAAAATCCATTTTTCAAAACCATTCTAAATTAAACATTAAATAACCTCACTTGTTCAACGAGTTCATAAGAGTTAATTTGTCATTCCTCCAATATTATTGGTAAATCTATGCAACACTTTTTGAAGTCAACATATTTTCAACTATTTCTATTTCCCAGTATCATCTATTGTAAGACATGTATATAGTTGGGGTGGTAAGAAAGGTAAATGTGAGAGTACTAGGCAAGAGTTTTGAACTAGTGAGAGTGCAGGGATGTTGGTAGTGAGCCAGCTGTTGTTTGCAGATGACATTGTGCTTGTAGCTGAGTCAGTATGTCAGGGGGAAAAGTTACCCCTTTAAAATTTTGGAAATACTTAGAAATTGATTCATCATCCAGCTCTAATATTTTTAATTTACTATTGTAATGATTAGAATTAATTATAAAGAAATCCATAAAAAGAACTGGATTCGTTAACAAATGATGAAAAAAAATGTTACTACGTAAACATTAAGTCCTAATCTCGCTATCGGACGAAGGGTAAAGAAAGGGCTCATTGTTTTGAACTAGTCTATCTACGTGGCATATTGGAGAAGCCACGAAAACTTCAAGACAGCCGACCCAGGCTGCTAAATCATAATCCGAAATAATCCCTTCACGAAGGTAAGAGTTAGTCAGAACCATTAACATTTAAAGAAATTTAATTGGGAAGCGGAAAAATGATCGCTTACCCGGAGGGAGCGTTGCAATCTCTATCAACTGAATCAGTGTTGATCGGAACCTATGGTATTTTGATGTATTGATATGTCTGTCGCGTTTCGCCGCGATAGAATGGTGGCAGCGTGTTCGGATTCCTTAGCTTTATGCTATTGATTCCATCTTACCCACGAGACCTAATTACAGTAAATATGGTCACATAGTGTAGTAGTAGAAAATTCTTTATTTTTTTCTTGAGCTTGATCTTTGTCATGATTTATACTTTGCATGTCTCAAGTATTGTTATTGAACAGATATGTCTTATGTTAGATATTCACCTTTCTAAGATTTTTTTTTAGTGATTAAAGCGCACTAGGAAACATGATGCCTAATGATGTGGATGACTCCTTTACGGAGTTAATTCAATTGGAAAATGAGGTCCAACAAGCGGTAACAGAAACACAAAACCTTACACAGTCCCACCAGGGAGTGTGTTCACAGGTAAGGGATTTAAAACAACAGATTAACAATATGGACAGGGAGATGTCTCATCTACAGGGGACAATGCAACATTTAATACAAATGCATAATAACGCACAACCACCAGGAACACCAACACCACATGCACCTCACAACCCATACAACCCCTCTGCAGGTGGACCCCTCAATGCTGTAACAGGGGCACCGCAACCCAGACCCCAGGACCATCCCTTAGCAGGATGGTGAATCAAATCTGTTCCTAGTTGTAAGATTTACTATTTTTGTACTTTTATACTTGCTTGTAACTTTTGTGTAGTACCATAGAATTAGTCAAAGTAGATATTCCTCTAGGTTTAAGTTGGAGGAAAAGAAGCTTGCAATGGAAATTTTGTAATGTGTCACAGAGACTTGTCATAAATGTGAATGTTTTAGTGGTATTATGGATCTTGTCTTAAGTCTTGCTCTTGTGGTACCTGGTTGGTACATTTCTTAGGATGGAGTGCGCCCCTTTCCAAACCCCTTTGAAACTCAATTTTTAAGAGTTGTTTCTGGCAAGGAAGTCTGGACGGATAGTCATTAGGACGCCTAGATAAGAGCCAAGTTTGTCTTCTTAAATGGAGAAGCTCTTTTGAGGTAGAGTGCCGTGATCTCCTGTGTAAGTGGAGTCAATCCAACCCCAGCATTAGGCCAGGCAAAGCTACTAGGAAAGCAGTTTGAATGCACACCTATAGGGTAGTGTCCCCATTTAAGTGCTCCAATATATCCATGTTTTATGTTGTTACAAGAGTAAATTTTTTTTTGTGTGCTAGACTGAGTTTGTTAGACAAAGATCTATATTCCACTGGAGCAGACACATAGTAAGGGTTAGGCCAGCCCATGACGGAGAGTGACTTGATATTAGAGTGGACATGAATCAATTTTTCCCCAAGGGAAAAGCTATGTCAGGGGGAAAAGTTACCCCTTTAAAATTTTGGAAATACTTAGAAATTGATTCATCATCCAGCTCTAATATTTTTAATTTACTATTGTAATGATTAGAATTAATTATAAAGAAATCCATAAAAAGAACTGGATTCGTTAACAAATGATGAAAAAAAAAATGTTACTACGTAAACATTAAGTCCTAATCTCGCTATCGGACGAAGGGTAAAGAAAGGGCTCATTGTTTTGAACTAGTCTAGCTACGTGGCATATTAGAGAAGCCACGAAAACTTCAAGACAGCCGACCCAGGCTGCTAAATCATAATCCGAAATAATCCCTTCACGAAGGTAAGAGTTAGTCAGAACCATTAATTAACATTTAAAGAAATTTAATTGGGAAGCCCTTGTCCAATAGAAGAGTGAGGGGAATGAGACGATAGAGGGGAATGCAAGTCGAATGCTAGCAATAACTCCCTTGGAGTGTTGCTACGTATTTGAATAACCCTTTACGTTCTCATAACTAGGTTATATATTTTTTTAAATATGTATCAAACCCAATTCTCATTTATAGTCAGTTTTGAGGTCTTAAGGTGTCATGACATAACTACGGTATAGGGGGTTAGCCCTAGCCTACCTAACCTAACCTAAAATAATTTGTAAACTTTAAGTAGGGTAATTTAAAGATTTCTGAAGAGGCGTTTCCTATGTTATATTTCAGGAAGAGGCATATTAACCTCTTGTTACCTCCCTATAGTCTCGTAAGGTTTTATTCTGCCTCACAAATCTTTCAGTTACCCTACGCCATTTCTTATTGATGTAGTAGTGTTTCTGAAGACGGGTTATAAAATTTTACAGGGAACCAGTCCTGGAGTAAAATGTACTATTGAAAGGGAACACAAGTTTGCAACACCCCCCCCCCCCCACCTTCCCTGGTGTGGGAAGTTTATGGAAGTTCTGGAAGAATAAATACAGAGAAAAGATCGAGTTTCCTTTCAACCAAGAATGGAAAAGTGGACTAGGACCCACTTACCCAATCCCCATGTCCTACCAGACGACTAATCTGCGGTCCAGTACCAACCCTCATCCTTCGGTTTGTGTGTCATTGACACAAGGAGCAGCGGAAAAATGATCGCTTACCCGGAGGGAGCGTTGCAATCTCTATCAACTGAATCAGTGTTGATCGGAACCTATGGTATTTTGATGTATTGATATGTCTGTCGCGTTTCGCCGCGATAAGTAGATGGATGATCAAGTTCAGGAGGGCAAGTGAAAGGAGTAATAATAATAATATGATATGATTTAACATCACAAACTCCTCCCACTGAAAGGCTAGGATGGTGCCCCTTACAGAGGACTTTGTAGCATGGAATTTAATTAACCATGCCCTTGGTTCAACTTTGCTGGCAGTAGGATTCGAACCACCATCCCTTCAACCTTCACTGCAAAAAACAATGCTCTAACCCACTCAGCCACAATATATATAAATATATATACAAACACAAACACACCCAGGGCTTCTTCCCCCTTATAAGGGAGGTATCCAGTCAAGGCACACACCCACTCCCACCCATTCCACTCCCATCCACCACCCTTGTTTCCCTCTCATCTTAGCTCCTCACGGATGACAAGTCATACCCGTCTCCTGCCCACTGCCCAGGTCAGAAGCAATGCAGCAAGACACAGTACATCCACAGCAGGGCCACTTCACTTACACAGTGACCCTCCATCCTTGTCCCCTCATGTGGAAAATAGAGAAGACAGGGAGCAATCCCTTTGGGCTGTGTCAAAATATCATCCATATATCCTACCATTTTCCACCCAATCCTATACCCTGCCTTCTCCCTTCCGTACTCAACAAAAATCGCCTCTTGCTCAAATCCCCTTTCACCCCATCCATCTCATCCTCAGTCATCCCCTCAAGTTTACTCCATCCACCTCTGCTTTCCACACCTATTCCATTAATATTTCTTCACTCATTCTTTCCATGTGGCCAAAGAATCCCAATAATCTTTCATCAGTAATAACTACCAGCTCCCTATCCACCCCTGCTCTCCTCACCTAATTTTTCACTCTATCCAACCTTGTAACCCCTACCATAATTCTCAGACACTTCATTGCAAACACATTTAAACTTCTCCTTTCTCCCTCTCTTACAATTCAAACCTCTACTCCATACAGTGTCCTAGGTACAATCACTCATTCATATAATTTTCTCTTTGCATCCATTCCCAGATGCCTATTTCTCGTGACACTTTTCAACACCCCCCCAAGAGACTTATTTGCTTCTCTCAATCTACAGTTTACCTCCACCCCCTCCTCCCTTTTCCATCACATGCAACCCCAAATACAACCTATCCTCTAATAAAAATATTAATACTAATAATGCTAATAATAATAATTACTATTATTTCTCTACATCCCATATGCTTCTTCACTGATATATGGGAAATCTATTACCAAGGGCTTTCGCCCCATTTCACTTCCACCCACCACCCTGGAAGGTATAAGGGAGGTAACTAATAATACATACATATACCAAGGGCTTCTTCCACCCTTTTCATCCCCACTCACTCCACTCCCATTCACCATCCCTCCCTTTTTTCTTGGCTTTTCCTGGATGATAGGTCATCGCTGCATCTCACCCAATGCCCTGGGTTAGAAGCAATGCAGCAAGACACAGCACATCCACAACAAAGCTGCTTCATTGAATCAATGACTCCCTCATGCAGAAAAAAGAAGGGGAGAAATCCCTTTGGGTAGCATCAAAATATCATTCGTTCATACTCCTTCTACCACCCCCATCATATGTTCCTCACTATTACCACCAGTATCTCGTTCATCAATACCCCTAAATGACACCTTATCATTCTCATAAAAATGCAGACAATATCGAGCCCAATGGTAATGCAAATCACATATCACACATTGTGAAACTTGGCCATCACGATCCAGAAGATTGAGTCTTCGATTAGTCCCTTGGTCACTCAAGTCACCTTGTGCTGACATAACTGTTCCTCTTCCTCTTCTTTGAAATCTGTATCTCTGATGATCTATGTGGTTGTCCATAGGTGACATAATGAGACCTTTTTTTTATCACCATAAAAGACAGACTCCGCTTTGATGCTTGAGGGACACTCTGCACCTATGTCCACATCTGACTCCTGGGTTGAGTGCACATTCAATTGCTGACCAAGGACACATTTTAAAGTAGATTTCATATTAGTATATTTGATTTTGGAGATCATTGGCATCACACAATTTGAGTCTCACACTAAGCCAAGTTACTTGAAGCAAGCATAAAAGCCATCACAGAGTCCAGTAGTGTCATTCCTTCCTGTGTAAAGTATCTATGTTCAATCTCACTCACATATTCAATAATATTCTTGTTATTTCTTTTGAAATTATATAAATTATGAAACACTGCAAACTGACATCGACCTTTATCAGGCAAGAACAAAATGTCCAGTTTCTCAATAATGCTCTTTACACCATTTTCACTCTTCAGAACTGTTAATTCGGCCAGTTAAAGATACATATATGGCTAGTGCCTGCTTATCTTTCGTTAAATCAGTTAACTCACACCATATGCTTATATCCTTTCTCCAATTTTCATATTCAGATTCTACACTGCTTCTGACCCAGGGCAATGGACAGGATGCAGATATGACCCATCATCCAGGAGGTGCCAAGATAAGAGGGAGGGAAGAGGGTGGAGGGGAGTGGAGTATGTAGGGGATAGAATGGGTGGGAGTGGTTTCTATGCCTTTGTTTTTTGGCTACCTCCTGTGTAAGGGGGAAAAAGCCTTTGGTATATATATGTATATTCAGATTCATTATCAAATTTAGGAAGGCACTTAAAAGAGACCATAACTACACTCTGCTACCAGTATTAGACTAAACTTGCTCCATTCCCCCACTTCCTTTATACTGGGGACCCAGCACTCCACATAGTAGCTCAACAACACTGCCACATGGTGTCTGTTCACTGAACCACACAAATCCAATATGGCTGCCCTCAGCTAAATGACAACAATGAACATTCCAACATTTATATTTTGTAATGCATGTATTGTGATGCATCATCGTACATCAGGCAACCTGATGTGAGCACAAACATTTTACTTGTATTAAAGAGGTTAAGGGGGTACGCGACACCTGGGGGGGGGGTGAATTTGGTCAAGATATACCATTTTTCAAAATGTTTGTATACCATTTAGAAATAAATCCCAACAAATAATTTTCCAGCCGTGCGCAATTTAAATGTCTTGGGCAGGGTTTAAATGGACGGAGTTAAAGGCGCAACCCACACTAGAGGGAGGCGTGCCACTTAGGAGCTTCAGGTGCATTGAATAACATTGAAATTTTATTGAATTTACGCTCGCGCAATGCTTCAACGGCCAGTATGAGGGTGGAGGGGAAGGGAGGAAGGTGGAGGGATAGCTCTTGCCAACTCTGAGCTCAGCTGGACGTCAGTTACCTTCTAGCTTTGAAAGGGAGAGTACGCATGTCTCATAAGCTCTCCTGGCAATATATTACCTTAGCTAGTACCTATTACTCATTAGTACAGTCATCATGGGTAGCAAAAAGAACATCTACAATGACAAAAAAACAACAGTTAAAAATGGCAAACAGTCAAAGATGACTAGCCAAGACCTCACCACCTCTCACTCCACCACTGCCCTCACTTCCACCTCTCTCAACATCTGTAGCCAGGTCTACACCATCAAGTACTTCATTCATCTCGAATACAGCAAGAAAATTAGATATTAGTTATGAAATTGTACAGAGGGGAGATAAGAATGAACGTGAATTTATGATTGTGAAGAAGAGCAGTTTTTTGCAGTGGATAAATCCGCTTGTTAGATGCCAGTGTGGTGAGAAGATGTATGTTGAAGTGATAGGAGAATGTGGAATGGTGAAGACATTTCAGGCAGAATGCAAGTTGTGCTCTGAAAAGAGCAAATGGTGTACTTCACCAGGCATTAGAAATGAAAGTTATGAAGTACATAACAGAGTTGTGGAGGCCGGCTTACACTGTGGGGATGGTTATGTTGCAGTACAGAAAATGTGCATGGCAATGAACATGAAAATGATAAGACGTTTAGTAAACTTAGCCATCATATTATAGACCAGCATAAAGAAATATGAGGAACTCTTGGAAAAAACAAGGGAACATGTACATGCAGCATTAGAAAAGGAAGACCCAACTTTACCGGAAGTAAAAGAAGTAAAAGTTACTATCAATGGTTTGTGGAGTAAGAGAGGATTCACTTCCAAAGGCACCCACTGCTGGTTAAAATAAACCTCTTTCCAATTATTTAGATACCCCGAAGACCACCAGCAGTGAGGTTTCATATGAAGAAACCGACAAAGGTGCAAAAAAGCAAATTATATGATGGTGTCGTCTGTGCATCGCCACTATTGTGATATACTTATACTTTAGTTTTTCAGTATTTAAAGTACTTATAATTGAAATATGTTGATGATTTTTACTGTACTTACCCATTACATAATAAGAATTAAGCCATGAAAAAATCAGTCAAATTGGTGAAACTATAAGCAAGTTACAGATATATTTATATTTCAAGTCGCCATATCTCCGTTCGATATATATATATATTTTTTACTTTTTTTAATCATAAAAAATCTAAAATACATCAGATTTAGATGAAACTTACAGGGAATATTACATTTAGTAACTGCTAGGGCCAGTCATTTGAATATTTTGAATAGGATGAAAGAGTTAGGAGTAATAATGGGAACAAAACAAAACAAAAATTATTTTTCACAATTTTTGCTGGACATTAAAATTGAAATGCAAAAGTATAAAGGAAATTCTTCGATTACTCAATGACTGGCCCTAGGTGTGCCTACTGACTAATCATAGCCAAAATATAAAACAAATTGGTCCACGTATTATGATGCTGTGCACTTTTAAATGTCGTTACTGGTATACATACATGTGTACATACATCATCCTGTTTCACCTAAAATGTAGGCAACATGGATACCTATTTACCTGAGAAGTTTCAGCTCTTTACTCGAAATAGTTTAGAAAATGACCCCCAGGTGTCGCGTACCCCCTTCAGCATTGGGGATGCCGTATAATAGGAAATACAGCAAGTTTCCATAACTACAAGCGAGATATGGGTCTCCTGCAAGAGAGATCTTAGGAAATGGATTGACTGAATGATTGATTGTAGCAGGGAATGGAGGTGTAAGTGAATTATAGAATACAGCAAGTAAATGTCTACAAAGAATAAAAAAAATGTCATGAGAAATAGGTATCTGGAGTGACTGTATCTACAGCACTGTACAGAACAAAGACTTGGAATCTATAGGAGACAGAAAGGAATAGCCTAAATGTATTTGCACTGAAGAGTATGGTGGTGGTTACAAGGATGTATAGAGTTAGAAATGTGGAGGCGAGGCAAAGAGCAAAAGTGGAAAGAGCTGGCAGATAGGATTGATCAAGAATGCCAACATGATTTGGGCATGTGTAAAGAATGAGTGAAGAAAGACTTGAAAAAATAACATGGAAGGAATTAGAGGGAAGACCAAGAATGAGATGGATAACCAGGGTAAAGGGTACTGGATGCAAGAGGAGTGTCTGTCCAATGAGGAAGAGGGTAAAAAAAATAGAAGAGAACGGGATGTGGTTCTAAATGGATGAGGAAATGATGCTGCCCAAAAGGGATTTCTTTTTCTCTGTTCTGTATATTCCTCAAGTAGATGAGGTGGGGTGGTTGCTATGTAATGAAGTGGTAAAAGTAAATAAAGCTTCACTGTGACAAGGATGACATTTCATCCATAAGGAGATATGGGGGGGTCATTGCATGGATTTTTGAATGGGTGTAGGATGGGTGTTGGGTGAGTGTATGATCCAACTTGGTCACCCCCTTACAAGAGCCTCTTGGTAAATGTATGTATGTACATATCTATTTTAAAATTCACATACAATCTACAACAGACTATCCTTTGTGATAATTTCTTTTTCCACACACAAATAGTGACTAAAACCACTACATTTCTCAAAATAAAACAATAACTTTTACAAAAACTTATTTCAGCTTCATTAATCCATTCAACTCCGATGACAAGATGTCTTGTCATTTGGTCAAATAAAACAAAAAATCATAAAACACCAAAATGTTTGATCAAACACCAGAAAAATATGACGTCAGTCCTCGCTTCGCTGCGAGCGAAGCGAGGACTGACGTCATATTTTTCTGGTGTTTGATCAAACATTTTGGTGTTTTATGATTTTTTGTTTTATTTGACCAAATGACAAGACATCTTGTCATCGGAGTTGAATGGGTTAATGGGGTTATTGAATCACTCTTGGCAGCCATGACGTGAAAACATCCCAGATGTCCCATTTTGGAAAAACTACTTTGGACATTGTCTGGAGGTGTCATGCAGACTCAGACAAGAGAATTTAAGTGCAACAGAGCACCGGCCCCATGGCCAATGGTTCTACTCCCAAGAGCACCTCCCTCATCACATCCCTCATCATATTCGTCATCACTGTACAAAACCCACTTCAGATTTGAGAGACAAGAGTGGTCTTCCACCTGTAAGAAGGTAAAACATAAGTGTGTAGCAATAGTGTCAAGAGCTGTGATAAGTCCTTCCTGTAATGAGAGGCAGAAGCTGAAAACCACAACCATCATGTGGCTACTGAATTTATAGCAAATAAGTAAAGAAGAAAATTTTAACCATTTGATAAAACAATAGTCAGCAGAGTTCTAAGTGTTATAAAACTAATGAAATAATATGACTAGAGTAGATTAGGCAAGAGAAGAGATACAAATGAAATTAAATAGTTCAAATTTAATTGGAAAGTATAGAAAGAACACAGTTACGTGGACAACAATGTAAAATAAATCTCTCACTACTTTCCATAAATTAATAAAATTAGAAGAATTACAGTATTTGCTTTTCTTCCTTTATCAGTAAAAAGAATTAAACTCAACTATTAGTTTTGCTACATGTGACAAGGCACTATGCAGTCCACTTTGTACATGCTAAGCCAACTTTAAGCATAAGAAAAAGACTAAATGGCAACATCATTCAACTAACCTTGTAAAAAGGTTCACGCCTTCAAATCATCATACATACATTACTATAGACTCACATTCACAGTATCTACATCTTTATGTTCTGTTCCATTTCCATCCATGACCTGTTTTGATCTCTCCCCAACAACAAACATCAGTCATCTCCTTCTCTGGAAAGGCTACACTATTTCCATTATCTCGTGACCCACAAGGTGTTCTCTGCCGTGTTGTCACATACTGAATCAAAACATTCAGCATATACCGGAAGCTGTCCACTACTCCAAGTATGTTAACATGTAATATTCTAAATGCATATTGATTTTTTCATTAAATGGTAGGTGATATGAGTAATTGTTACACATGTAAAGAAAAGAAGAGACTTATTAAATGATGTGGCATCTCAGGTCAGGCAGCGTTGCCTCGGCTCCTGACCTAGGAATTTCTGTGGGTTTGGTGGGTTGCTGATTCACAGGTGCACAGGTCACTCATTCATCCTTTGTCAGTCATACCAGTCATACATGCAAATATAAAGAAAATGGTGTCTCCCCTGTTTTCTTTGAAGATGGTTTAGATGTAGCAACACTGCTGGTTTTGCCGGCCACATCCTATGGGTCACCAGATTATGGAAGAAGTATAGGCATGAAACCCTTTGTTGGATGCTGTTTACATAATTTGACACTTTTGCATAAAGGAAGACCAGTATTTCAATCTTTTACAATGCATTGGTAATTTGAGTTACATTCAGAATTTTCATTTATAAGTAATCCTCTTGTCAAGTCACCGATAAATAGTAATAATTGTTGCCTTAATTTTCACCAACCGGAAACCTCCTGCCCCACAGTACCTAGCAGTAGTTCTTGAAGCCTCATATAGTTCTCTTTAAGAAAAGACACAAAACTGTTGTGTGCTGTGTTGTATTAGTGGGGGACTGTTTCTTTGTCCCTGGCTTAATGTAGTAGCTGGAGATAAGCAGTTACCAGTTGTCAGTGCTCCTCATGAAAGAAATACAAAATTGACAGAGAGACCTTGGGCCTGGTCTGGAGACCAAGTGTCAGCCCCTCAGGACTGCACCTCCATAGAGAGATGAAGAAATTTACAGATTTTGAAGATGGTAAGCAGAGATGATTCCTTCTGACACCCATTCCACAAAACTACAACTCTCAGGTGCACATCAGTGGTCCCATCACCCATAAAGACCAAGACAGGTTTGCATGGAAGTGGTATGTAGTGCACACATAATCTAAACACTTGCAAAGACTAACATATACAACATTAAGAATACTTACATGGAGGGTAAGGTCGAGGAGCATTTGTTCCGCTGTTACAGTGGCAAAATGGAGGGAATTACTGAGTCGTTCGCGAAATTCTACAAATTCTGGAATCCTCGTTAAACTTCCGTATTTGTATGAAGAGATTAGTGGATCTGAAGTCTGAAAGATAGATATAAGGTATTATCAAACCTAGCTTTAATATCAAACCCCATGGGGGAAAAATCTGAAATAAATATAATTGACATACATACGTACATACATACATATACCAAAGGCTTTTTCCCCCTTACACGGGGGGTAGCCAAAAAGAAAAAGGCATAGAAATCACTCCCACCCATTTCATTTCCCATATATTCCACTCCCCTCCCTCCCTCCTATCTTGGCACCTCCTGGATGACGGGTCATCCCTGCATCCTGTCCACTGCTCTGGGTCAGAAGCAGTGTTGCAAGACAGCACATCCACGGCAAGGCCGCTTCATAAATTCGGCGACCCCCCCTCTCCGTCCCCTCATGCACGAAAGGAGAAGACAGGGAGAAATCCCTTTGGGCTGCGTCAAATTTTTTCTCATACATACTTCCTCACCCCCCATCCCCCACCCACTCCCCCTCATGCATCACAGCCTCATCTATACACAACCCTTCTCCATTCACCCCTATCTTCTGTCCTCTCCCATCCTTCCTCTACAGACATTCCTCTCTTTTGTAAAGCCCCTTTCACCCCATCCATCCATCTCATCCTAGGACGCCCCCTCATATTCACTCCTTCCACCTCCGCCTTCCTCACTTATTTTACTAATCTTTCTTCACTCATTCTTTCCATGTGTCCAAACCATCCTGATTGACAACTACATAAAAAACTTGCTGGTCTTCAACAAAAGCTGAAAATTGTTTGGAAAGTTATGGCAGATGAAGACAACACTGTCTTAAGGCACTATTACAACCTTGTTGAGTTCACAATACTTTTGTTATTTGTTAATTTTGTTATTACTTTGTACACTATCATTTAATTATCACATAAATTAAACCTAGAATTCCATAAAGAAACAAAGGAGGTACATGGCCAGGCCGAAGTGGACATTGGATGCAAGAGGTGTCTGTCAGGCAAGAGAGAGGGAGTGGAGAAGATAGGGAGTCAATGGAGAGTGGTTGTAAATGGATGAAGGGAGTGGGGAGGTCACTATAAGATAAAGTTGGTGGGCCCTGCTGTGAAGGTGCTGTGTCTTGCTGTATTGCCTCTGACCTGAGCAGCATGATGGGGTCAGGGATGATCCTTCATCCATAAGGAGTTAAGATGAGGAGGATGGGAAGAAATTAGACATCAAAGTTACAGTAAAACATGAGAACTTTCTTGAAATCCCACCAAAGATTCTCCAGTTGTCTATATGCTGCCAGTGCTGTGAGATTGGAAATGATATGTGATTGTATGTGAGGTACCCTGGATGTGACCACATTGGCTAAACCATACTGATACATCCTCAGTGTTATGTGGTGGTTGCCACAGCAAAGTCTACTTCCTTGTACTGTGTTTGTTTAGTTTAGTTTCTGAATTGTGTTTTAGCCCAGCACATGGGCAACATATTATTATTATTGATAAAAACAACCATTCACCTTACTTACATCTTTGTAGTTGGCCATGAAGAATCGTAGCGTCGCAGCGAAAATGTCTCCTGCCACACTATAGTTGGCAGAGTCAAGTGCTTGCAAAGCCAAGACATGACTTAATGTGTCCAGCTGGATGTGCTTCAGATCCAACCGCTCATATACACTATGTGAGGCATTTGAGGCACCTGATGTGAATCAAAGTTTATGATACAGATGCATATTAAGCAGTTTAGACTCACTAAACTTACAATGTAACGTTAACCCTGAATATAAAAATTTTATAGATCACTGGATGGCAATAATTGGTTTCAAAGGAATTACTGTTGAGCAAAGGGTGTTACAAGTCAAATGATATCTTTAACTCTTTCATTACTGTCATGTTCTTTCAGATGAATATTATCTTGTGGTATCAATAGTGAGAAATGAGGAGGTGAGGAGGAGAACAGGGGTAGAAAGGGGGTTGGGAGATAGGGTTGATGAAAGAGTATTAGGATGGTTTGGACACATGGAAAGAATGAGTGTAGAAAGACTAGTAAAAGAGGTATGGAAGGCAGATGTGGAGGGAATGAGCATGAAGGGACGTCCTAGGATGAGGTGGATGGATGGGGTGAAGGGGGCTTTGGGGAAGAGGGGAATGTCTGTTGAGGAAGGACAGGAGAGGACAGAAGACAGAGGTGAATGGAGAATGGTTGTATATGGATGATGTTGTGATGCATGAGGTGGAATGGGTGAGGGGATGGGGGGTGAGGTAGTATGTGTGAGCAAATGTTGACGCAGCCCGAAGGGATTTCTCCCTGTCTTCTTTATGCATGGGGGGACAGAGAGGGGGGGTCGCCGATTTAATGAAGCGGCCTTGCTGTGGATGTGCTGTGTCTTGCGACACTGCTTCTGACCCAGGGCAGTGGACAAGGTGCAGGGATGACCCGTCATCCAGGAGGTGCTCAGATGAGAGGGAGGGTGGAGGGGTGTGGAGTGTATTCAGGGATGGAATGGGTGGGAATGATTTTATGCCTTTTCCTTTTTGTCTACCTCCCTTGAAAGGGAGAAAAAGCCTTGGTATATGTATGTATGTATCAATAGGGGGTGGCAGTTCAAATCCTGCTGACAGCGAAGTTGAACCAAGGACATGATTCATTAAATTCCATGCTACAAAGTCTGTAAAAGGCACTGTCCTAGCCTTCCGATGGGAGGAGTTTGTGACATTAAACCATATCATATCAATGCTACATACACCAAGGCTTTTTCCCCCTTACAAGGGAGGTAGCCAAAAAAGAAAAGGCATAAAATCATCCCACCCATTCCATCCCTGAATACACTCCACACCCCTCCACCCTCCCTCTTATCTTAGCACCTCCTGGATGATGGGTCATCCCTGCACCTTGTCCACTGCCCTGGGTCAGAAGCAGTGTCGCAAGACACAGCATATCCACAGCAAGGCCGCTTCATTAAATCAGCGACCCCCCCCCTCTCTGTCCCCCCCATGCATAAAAGGAGAAGACAGGGAGAAATCCCTTTGGGCTGCGTCAAATTTTGCTCACACATACTACCTCACCCCCCATCCCCCCACCCATTCCACCTCATGTATCACAACATCATCCATATACAACCATTCTCCATTCACCCATTTTCTGTCCTCTCCTGTCCTTCCTCAACAGACATTTCTCTCCTCCCCAAAGCCCCCTTCACCCCATCCATCCACCTCATCCTAGGATGTCCCCTCATGTTCACTCCCTCCACATCTGCCTTCCACTATGGTGACAAGAACCAATGGCAGGTAAAACCAAGTAGTGGTCCTATGAGACAGACATCCAAGAGAAATCTCTGTCACCTATCTTCAAAATTGAAATCCTCATCTTCACCTGGAGGTGCGGCTCAAAGGAGAGGTTATTTGGTTTCCTTATCAGACATAAGGTCTCTCATAGTCACTGACTTCACTTCCTCCACTTTTTCACAAAACAAATTATCCCCTTTTCCTTCTTCTCCTCCTCTTCCTCCTACAACCAAGTGGCATAAACAGTTGCATACTAAAAAGACATTAGGCCACTGTTTCTTTCCAGAGAGATCTATGGGAAGGGTCAGGGACCAATACTAGCTACTATGTGGCTACGAGTTTCCAGGAAGTGGAACTCAAGCCAAAGGTTATTATCACTATTATGGTGATACCTCCATCTGAATTAATATCACATGACAACAGCAAGACTTAATCCTGTAAAAATTAACACTGCTACAAAAGGCTAAGCCAATTGAGTGAACCATATGAATTTATATGTAGATAATTTTTGCCTCTATTTATCTATATTTATGTAACCCAATAGTCTCTTTAAGAAAGTCTAGATTCTTTACAAAACTGTTTTGATTTCCATACATACTCCAAAGGGTTTTTTCCCCTTATAAGGGAGGTAGCCAAAAAACAAAGGCATAAAAACCACTCCCACCCATTCCATCCTTAATACACTCTACTCCCCTCCACCCTCTCCCTCCCTCCCATCTTGGCACTTCCTGAATGATGGGTCATCCCTGCATCTTGTCCACTGCCCTGGGTCAGCAGTGTCACAAGACACAGCACATCCAAAGCTAGGCCGCTTCATTTAATCGGTGACCCCCCCTCTCCATCCCCTCACGCAAAAAAAGGAGAAGACGGGGAGAAATCCCTTCGGGCTGCATCAAATTTTTCTCACACATACTACCTCACCCCCCATTCCCCACCCATTCCACCTCATGCATCACAACATCATCCATATACAACCATTCTCCATTCACCCCTGTCTTCTGTCCTCTCTCGTCCATCCCCAAAAGACATTCCCCTTTTCCCCAAAGCCCCTTTTACCCCATCCATCCATCTCATCCTAGGTCACCCCCTCCTCCTTCCACACCTCTTTTATTAGTCTTTCTTAACTAATTCTTTCCATGTGTCCAAACCATCCTAATACTCTTTCATCCACCCTATCTCCCAACTCCCTTATCACCCCCATTCTCCTCACTTCTTCATTTCTCACTCTATCCAGCCAAGTAACCCCTATCATACTTCTCAGACACCTCATCTCAAACACATTCAGACTCCTTTTCTCTTCCTCTCTTATATCCCATGTTTCTGCCCCGTACAATGCTGTTGGCACAATCACTCCTTCATACAATCTCCTCTTAGCATCCATTCCCAGATGTCTATTCCTCATTACACTTTTTAATCCACCAAGGCATTTACTCACTTCTCTCAATCTACATTTTACCTCCACCTCCACTCCTCCCTTTCCTGCCACATTTGCACCCAAGAATCTAAAACTATCCACTTCTTCCAGTCTCTCTCCCTTAATACTCACTTCCAGTCTGCTGCCACTTTCACCCCTTGTACATCTCATCACCTTACTTTTACCCACATTCATCTTCAACTTCCTTCTTTCACACACTCTCCCAAACTCTGTCACTAACTTCCTCAATCCCTCCTCTGATCCTGCTACAAGTGCAGTGTTGTCCACAAACAACAGCTGGCTTACCTCCCACTTTTCTCCATTTTCTTTAACCATCTCCAATCCCTGACCCACTACCCTTGCATTTACCTCTCGCACCACCCCATCCATGTATAAATTGAACAGCCAGGGCAACATAACACAACCCTGATGAAGTCCCATCTTTACCTTGAACCACTCACTCTCACCATTTCTAATCCTGACACACGCTCTACTACTCTCGTAAAAACTCTTGACAGCTCCTAAGATTTTTCCTTCTATCCCGTATATCTGCAACACCTCCCACAGTGCCTTCCCGTCTACCCTGTCATAAGCCTTTTCCAGATCCATAAAAACCCAAAACACATCCTTCCCTTTTCCTATAGCTTTCTCACATATCTGTCTTACCACAAAAATCTGATCTATGCAACCTCTACCTGTCCTAAACCCACACTGTTCCTCACCAATTACTCCCTCTGTTCCTCTCCTAATCCTCTCAATCAAAATCCTCCCATAAGCCTTCCCTACTAGACTTAACAAGCTAATCACTCTGAAACTACTACATTCACACTTGTCCCCTTTTCCCTTGTAAAGTGGAACTATACAGGCACTCCTCCAGTCCTCCGGCACTCTACCCTCTCTTAAACAAACATTAAATAACCTCACCAGCCAGTCCACCATCAATGTACCTCCTTTTTTTACATTCTGCATGACATCCATCCAGACCAGGTGCCTAACATGCTCTCATCATCTTGACAACTGCCTTCACTTCATCCTTCCTTATTTGTCCTCCATTTTCCTCACTCATCACAGTCATTTTCTTAGCACTTTCCACTGCAACTACCTTTCCCTCCCTATCCTCCTTCACATTTAGCAACTCCCTAAAATAGTCTGCCCATCTTCCTCTCACTGCCTTCTCTTCCATTATCATCTCTCCATCTGCACCTTTTACCTTTTCTTCTCTACTTGATTTGCCTCCTCTTCCTCCTTTAATTTCTTTCCAAAACATCTTTTTATTACTTTCAAAATTTTCTGTCATACTCTTACCCCATTTCACATCTGCTCTCCTCTTTGCCTCCTTTATCTTATGCTTTACTTCTCTTCTTTTCTTTGTACCTCTCATATGATTCCCTCATCCTATTTTGTAACCAATCTGTGAAAGCTCGCTTCTTCTCTTCTACAACCTTCTTTGTTTCCTCATCCCACCACTCACTACCCTTCCTTCTATTTCCTCCTGTCCTTCTTGTTCCACATACCATCTTTGCACATCTTGTGACTCCCTCCTTGAACCATCCCCATTCCTCCTCCACTCCTAGTTCTACTCTATCCTTCACTCCCTCCCACTCCTCTCTCAGCTTCTTCTTGTACTCCTCCTTTTCTTTCTCATTTAAGCAGTTCACTCTAAGCACCTCCCTACCTTTTGTCCTTCTCCTCTTTCTCCATCTATCCTCCACTCTCAACTTACCTTCCATTAAAAAATTATCTGATATTCCCCCACTCTCTCCCTTTAGAACATGTACATCTTTAACTCTTCCTATTATACTCCTATCTACCAAATGAAAATATTTTTCTTACTAGAGAAAAGGTATATATTATATCTGCTGTCACCTCCACTTCCAAAAAGAAGGAAGTGGAGGTGACAGCAGATATGATATATATCTTTTCTCTAGTAAGGAAAATATTACCCCCCCCGTGTAAGGGGAAAAAGCCTTTGGTATATGTATGTATGTACCTCCACTTACAACCATATCACTACTTCTCAGTACTTTCTTTATCTCCTACCGTCCAATCTTCTTCCTGAGCTTCCAAGATAGCAAACAAAAACACCAACATCAGTAACACCAGCCTACCTATTAAGTTATACAGATGAATGAGTACAAGCTTGAGCTGGAAGTTTGCCTTGGACACTTGACTTCCATGTTCAAGCACAGCTGCCATTGTGAGTATCTGCGTAGGGTCTGAACAGCCTCTGTTCAATGCCTGCATGAAGCTGTGACTCGCAAGGATCAGGTAGCCGTCATTGGGTCTTTGGAGGGGGGGATGAGAGAGCACTGATCAGCTATGCACCCATGTGAAGTCAAGTTTTAACAAACACCCATAAAACAAGTTTATATGCAATATGATGCAACTCACAAAGAAAGCAAAATTCAAATCTATAAGAAATAACATAATATTGCATCAGAACTAGCTACTGTTTTCAACCATTATAACCTGCTACCAGTCATTTACGAAGCAAATACTTAAAAAGATATGTTAATGTTAATGAAAACACTACATCAACCTGAAAAATAAGAGACTTATAATATCACTTAAGCCACATAATTGTGTGATATCAGTCACTGATGAAATTTGAGTAACACTTTGTGAAACAACTCTTAATTCAATAATTCCAATAGCATTCATTACTTTACTACAATGTATGTACCAATGGCTTTCCCTTCCTTATACATACAATATCATGGTATATTTGCTAAGTAATCACATAATTATGTGAATGAAATCAAACTACATACATTAACAAATACAAAATCCACAAACAAAAACAACCACCTCTGTAAGGGAAATATTACCTAATGTCAGTGGTAGCCATATCTGCAGAGAGGTGTGCTGTGTGGTGGTATAACGAGACCAATGAATTGGCAAATTCCATATGTTCTTCTGGGGTATACTTCTCCTGTGCCCCCAAATACCTTTGAAGCTGAAGCCATGTCAAGTGACGGTAAATACTAAGAATCTGCAATGAAGTAAAAGAAAGAATTCAGCCTCACAAAGCAATATGCTGGAAATATACATTGTCAAATAATACATACATACATATACCAAAGTACAAGTAATAATAATAGTGTTGCTTTTAAAATAATGTTTTCTTTCACTAATTATAAACCCACAGTCCCAGTCATCACACCCTCCCATAAATATTTTTGGGAAGAAACATTAGACTATCTGTACTGTATTGGTGTGGATCTGTTTCTAAGTCACTGGCTTTAAGCAGCACTGGAGGAGGAGGAGGAGGAGGAGGAGGAGGAGGAGGAGGATGAGGGAGGAGGAGGAGGAGGAGGAGGAGGAGGAGGAGGAGGAGGAGGAGGAGGAGGAGGCGGAGGAGGAGGAGGAGGAGGAGGAGGAGGAGAAGGAGGAGGAGGAGGAGGAGGAGGAGGAGGAGGAGGAGGATGAGGGAGGAGGAGGAGGAGGAGGAGGACAAAGGTAGTAAACATCAGTTGTCAACTGTCCTTATGGGGGATAGTCAAAGTTGACTAAGAGTGTGGGGATAGTCATAGTTGACAAAGAGATCTTAGACCTGGTCCAGAGACAAGTGCCAGCCCCTTGAAGGACTGCACCTCCAGATGAAACTGAGGGTGTTACTGGAATCTGAAGACAGTGATGGAGAGATAATTCTCTCTAATGTGTCCATGCAGGATCACCATAAGCTACCTATTAACCCCAATGGCAAATAAAAATCTGGGTAATAATAATTCAAACAAGCTCCCTTGCCAGAAAATAAAATTATACTCTCACCTCTAATTCACATAATAGACATACAATGCAAACAGAAAAGCTATACTTTAATTTCTATATAACTTGCATAAAGTTTTACATCTAACTTGTGTATAGTTCTCTTTAAATATACAATACCCTACAGCCATAACACTAAAACACTTACATCTTCTGGTACTCCATTCTCTGGTAAGCATATAAGTGCACGTACTCTTTCTAGGAACTGTGGAACTTCTTGTTCAGTAATAAGCTGCAGAAAGTTGACTATGTCTCCAAAACAACACATCTTGTCACCATACTTACACACATATTTGTACAAAATTTCCGAAGGTTTTTCTGAGGGGGGGGGAGAGAAAAGAAATCATCAAAACTAAATATAAGCACAATGAGAATATTACAAGACATAAAACAAGACAATTTATGAAATATATGAAATATACGAAAATATGAAATGATCAATCATTCAATCCATTGCCCCAGTTCTCCCTTCCAGGAGACCTACAGCCCCCCAAGGAACCTGCCATGGCAACTGGTTCAGCCCATGAATCACTCAGTGAAGAGACTTATGTGTTACTGTCTGGAAAGGGTGAGTGTCATGTAGTAAAGTACATCTTCTGTGTTTTCTGTGCATGGTTGTACCTGGGGCAATTGGAGTTGTAGCCAGGTTAATTTCATATTGGCACTGCTTTTATGCAAAGTAATGACCTGAACATGGGTGTGCCAGTACAATTCTTACTTGTCTTGGGAGTGACCTCCCTGTTGGGCTGATCTCTGGGGGAGCCTGGGGAAGTACAGAATTTGGCAGTCTATTGTAGAGGGCTTGCTTTGTGATCTGTATATGGTTTTGCATGGGCATAGTGTGGGGGTACCAGAGGCAGGCCATTGAAGAAGTTAACAGTTCTGCTGGGCTTGTTTTTTTGTTGCATTTAGTGGGCTGTTTGTGTGCAAGGGGTGGGTAGGTTCAAGTGCTCTTGTGTACACCTCTGTACCCATCATTCTCATGTGCTGCTCTATGGGTAGGATTTTAATTTCTGAGTGTAAATGATCCACCTTAGTGTAGCCTTTTATTACTCTTAGTGCTTTACCTTGTGTTGTTTGTAGGATGTATTAGTTTTCTTAAATGTTGAATACTATGCTGTAAATGCATTGTTTAGTGTAGTTGAATAGTTTATATACTTGTAGGATGTCTTTGTTTTCTTAAATGTTGGATATTATGCTGTGGATGCATAGTAAGTGTTGTCGAGTTATTTACATACAGTGATAAATTTTGCTGCCCAAATTTTGTGCCTGCCAATGTTCAGTTTATTTGCCTCTACTGTGAGGTGTTTCATGTGTGGGGTGAAGGTCATGGATGTATCAAATGTGAAAAGTGTTTTTGGGATTTTGTCCAGTGACAGATGTTGACCATATCTGACAACTGGATGCTTCTTAACCTCATGGTAGTCAGGGATAAGCAACATCATTGAGGATATCTGAAGAGACACACATTCTTTTTTACTTTAACCATGAAATTATATCGAAAACATATTTACATTTATGTTCATCACCCTATAATCTTAAAAAAGTAACAATACATACATACTAAAGCCCTTTGCCCTAACCCTTATAAAGGAGTGACTAAGTCAAAGTACACACCCATTGCATATACATTAAACTCCACTGAATGCCCCTCTCAGGAGTGCTATGAAGGTTGTATACAAATGCGATTATACTCAAAGCACTGTATGAAGAAGAGACTTGGAATTTAAGAGTGGCAGAAAAGGAGAGTGAACGTGTTGAGATGAAGTGTGAAAAATATGCCAGGTGTTACAAAAATGTATATTAAGAAGTGTAGAGGTGGGCAGAGAATGAGTTTGGTAAGAGATTGACATCCCTATAAACCAAGTCACTCTGCATTATTTTCATATTGAAGACTAATTTTCCCTCAAAAAATAATAATAATAATAATAATAATAATAAATAAAATAAAAATATATATATATTTACTTAAAACTTCTATTATCTCTGTTATGCGATCCTCCTTCACTACCTCTAGAAAAAATAAATAAAACAAACTATGAAAAAGATCTTGGAGTGATGATTGGAAAGGACATGAAACGGAAAGCAATCAAAGTGGCATTTACCTATATGGACGAAGAAATGATAAGGAAAATACTTACTACACTAATAAGACCAAAACTCGAGTACGCAGCATCACTTTGGACACCCAGTACCAAAAAGAATATTAAGAAACTAGAAAGATTACAAAGAGCGACAACAAAACTAGCACCGACACTCGCCGAACTAACATATGAGCAAAGACTATCCAAATTGAACCTACCAACTCTGGAACAAAGAAGAGAAAGAGGAGATTTGCTAACTATCTACAGAATAATGAAAGGAATGGAAGTTTTAGACAGGAACGACCTATTAATGTGGGACAACGGTAAAACAAGAGGACACGGAAAAAAATTGAAAAAGGATAGTTATAGAAAAAACTTGAAAAGGAACAGTTTCCCACACAGAGCGATAAATATATGGAACAAATTAGACAACAAAACAGTATGTGCTAACACTATACAAGATTTTAAGATAAAACTTGATGCGGAGAGATACAAAGACGGGTCACCACGAGCATAGCTCCCCTCCCGTATATTACAACTAGGTAAATACTACTTCAGTGCAATATCTTTTCCAAGGATAGGAATGATGGTTATTGTTGACAAAATACTCAACATCTTGTGTGAAGTGATGTCCCTGTCCCATGTCACACTGCTTGGGTCTAAAATAATGAAGTAAGGCACAGCTCTTCCACAACATGAACCAACGGATGGAGCTGGTTTACCCCCACTGCTCCAAGTAGCATTCCCACTCTTCTTCATCCATTCAAAATAACTAATAACTAATGAAGCAAATGAGAACATCCCTTCAGAGCACATCATCCCTTCCTCCATTCACTTTTAACTTTTGCCCACTCTCTTCCCTGTTCAACACACATCCCATGTGTATCCAGAGCCGTTTTCATCCTACCCATCTATCTAATTCTCTGCCTTCCTCTTAAGTCCACTTCATCCACTCCTGCATTCCACACTCCTTTAATTTGTCTTTCCTCACCCTTTCCACCCCTGTTCTCTACTTCACCTCCAATTTCTCACTCTATCCATTCTTACAGTACCTATCATCTATCTACAGTATATACCAGGGTCCTCTTCTCCTTTACAAGGGACGTAGCCAGCCACAGCACACACCCACTCCCATCCCTTCCTATAACATTTTTCAAAAACCTCATTTTTCTGAAATGTGATATGATTTGGTTTAATGTCACAAACTCCCCCACCCCCCATTGGAAGGCTAGGACAGTGCCTCTCACAGAGGACTTTGCAGCGTGGAATTTAATGAACCATGCCCTTGGTTCAACTTCGCTGGTGGCAGAATTCGAACCGCCATCCCCTCAACCTTCACCGCAAGTAACGACGCCCTAACCCGCTCAGCTGGTGAGCTTCCCTTGTAATAATAATAAATGTTGCCACAAGTTTCACTAATTGGAAACCTGCAGCCCCACAGTAGCCAGCAACACCTGTCAGCCCTTCCCATGGATCTCTTGAGGAGGAAATCTGACATCTGTCTACGTTATATTAGTGTGGATCAGTCTTTCTGTCACTTGGTGCCAGGAGGAGGAAGAAGAGGAGGCGGAGGAGGAGGAGGAGGGGTGTAGTCACTACTTGTCATCTCACTTAATTAAAAATGTTGAGGGAAAATTGTCAAAGTTAAGAGTAAGGGATCTTAGCAGGCAGAGGTGAAGATGTTGATAGGTTTTGAAGACCGGCTACAGGGAGATAATTTATTTACATCATCCATCTTCCAGGACCGCCACTAACAAGTACCTACTGTTGTTCCCTGGCTGAAATGTGTAAAAATTGTGATACTAAAATCATAAGCAATTCATGGGCTGAGAGAATGACATATCTATTAATGAACAAACCAACGTGCACAGAAAACTAGTTACCACATAATTCTTCTATTCTGTGTGACCTTCCTCTTTCGCTAAGAGCTAAGGCCAGCTGCAAGAGAGCAAAGTGAGGTCCTCTATTTTTGCTATCATTGGTAACTTCCGTTTCTCTAACTTCTTCTAGGAACTTTGCAGTTTCTTCTTCTAAGGAGTTGCTATCTGCGTCCTGGGCAGCCAACTCCATGGCAGCTCCAACAAATTCTATATAGTGATTCCAGTTATCTGGCCTTTAAAGGAAAAGTGAACCATGAGATACTACACTTACAGCTTCTGCCTCTGTACAATGTGATTTTCTTGTATGAAAAAAAATTATCATGAAGATTCTATGTTCACCAAAAAAAAAATTTCTAATAGGAAACGACCATACTCACTCTTCCTTTATAAGGGTTTTGTACACTTGGTGCATATTTTCCCAATCTTTTAATTTACTATAATAGAGCCCTCTTTTCAAAGCTATAAAATTTTGAGGTTGATGTAAAATTTTTGAGGCTAAAGGTCCATTTAACACTTCCTGTGCCTCTGCATATTTTTCCTGAAATAAATAAATTAATCAATTAATGAATAAATAAAATAATAATACATACATACATATACCAAGGCTTTTTCCCCCTTATAAGGGAGGTAGCCAAAAAGAAAAAGGCATAAAATTATTCCCACCCAAGTAAAGTATAATAATAATAATATATATATATATACATATACCAAGGGCTTTTTCCCCTTTACAAGAGAGGTAGCCAAAGTCAAATGCACAAATCTATTCCCACCCATTTCATCCCCACATACTCCACTCCCATTCACCCCCCCTCCCTGCATCTCATCCATTGACCTGGGTCTGAAGCAATGTAGCAAGACACAGCACATCCATAGCAAGGCCACTTCATTTAATCAGCAACCCCCCTCTCCATCCCCTCATGCAGAAAAAGAGAAGATGGGGAGAAATCCCTTCGGGCTGCATCAAAATATCATTCACACATTCTTCCTCAACCCTCCCATTCCCCATCCAGTCCCTTCCATTTAACACAGCATCAATTATACACAACCATTCTCTACTCACACCATCTTCTGTCTTCTCCCTCCCTTACTGAACAGACATTCCCCTCTTTCCCAATGCCCCTTTTACCCCATCCATCCATCTAATCCTTAGATGTCCCCACATGTTCACTCCCTCCACCTCTGCCTTCCACACCTCTTAATAATAATAATAATGAATAAATAATACATATACAAAGGGCTTCTTTCCCCTTACAAGGGAGGTAGCCAAAATCAAAAGGCATAATTCCAGTCCCACCCACTCCACTCCCATTCACCACCACTCCCTCCCCCTTTTCTTGGCTCCTCCTGGATGATGGGTCATCCCTGAATCTTGCCCATTGCACTTGGTCATAAGCAATGCAACAAGACACAGTACATCCAAATAAACAATAACTATATAGATATACCAATGCCCTCTCCCTATAGTGGGAGTAGCAGTATCAGACCACACACCCACATCATGCACAAATAAAACCAATAAAATCTATTCAACCACCACTCCCATTTCAGGCACCTTGGGGATGAAGAACTCAATGCTACAATACTTTGGCCAGTCAAAAGCAATGCAGCAAGGCACAACTTTTCCAAAGCAGGACCTGATTTACCACCACCATTTCATTATATATATATATTTTTTTTAAATATAAAAAATAAAAAATATAAAATATAAAAATATAAAAAATAAAAAAATATAAAAAGTAATAAAAAGATGTTTTGGAAAGAAGAAATAAAGAGAGGAAGAGGAGGCGAATCAAGTAGAGAAGAAAAGGTAAAAGGTACAGATGGAGAGATGATAATGGAAGAGATGGCAGTAAGGGGAAGATGGGCAGAATATTTTAGGGAGTTGCTAAATGTGAAGGAGGATAGGGAAGGAAAGATAGCTGCAGTGGGAAATGCGAAGAAAATGAGAGTGATGAGTGAGGAGAATGGAGGAGAAATAAGGAAGGATGAGGTGAAGGCAGTTGTAAAGATGATGAAAGCAGGTAAGGCACCTGGTCTGGATGGATGCCATGCAGAATGTCTGAAAAAGGGAGGTTCAGTGATGGTGGACTGGTTGGTGAGGTTATCTAATGTTTGCTGGAGAGAGGGTAGAGTACCGGAGGACTGGAGAAGTGCCTGTATAGTTCCTCTTTACAAGGGAAAAGGGGACAAGTGTGAATGTAGTAGTTTCAGAGGGATTAGCCTGTTAAGTGTAGTAGGGAAGGCTTATGGGAGGATCTTAATTGAGAGGATTAGGAGAGGAACAGAAGGAGTAATTGGTGAGGAACAGTGTGGATTTAGGACAGGTAGAGGTTGTGTAGATCAGATCTTTGTGGTAAGACAGATATGTGAGAAAGCTATAGGAAAGGGGAAGGATGTTTTTTGGGCTTTTATGGATCTGGAAAAGGCTTATGATAGGGTAGACAGAAAGGCACTGTGGGAGGTTATGCAGATTTATGGGATAGGAGGAAAGCTTCTGGGAGCTGTCAAGAGTTTTTATGAGAGTAGTAGAGCTTGTGTCAGGATTAGAAATGGAGAGAGTGAGTGGTTTGAAGTAAAGGTGGGACTTCGTCAAGGATGCGTTATGTCGCCCTGGCTGTTCAACTTATACATGGATGGGGTGGTGCGAGAGGTGAATGCTAGGGTAGTGGGTCAGGGATTGGAGATGGTTAAAGAAAATGGAGAAAAGTGGGAGGTGAGCCAGCTGTTGTTTGCGGACGACACTGCGCTTGTGGCAGGGTCAGAGGAGGGATTGAGGAAGCTGGTGGCAGAGTTTGGGAGAGTATGTGATAGAAGAAAGCTAAAGATAAATGTAGGTAAAAGTAAGGTGATGAGATGTACAAGGGGTGAAAGTGGCAGTAGACTGGAAGTGAACATTAAGGGAGAGCGACTGGAGGAAGTGGATAGTTTTAGATACTTGGGTGCAAGTGTAGCAGGAGAAGGTGGAGTGAAGGTGGAGGTAGAATGTAGATTGAGAGAAGCGAGTAAATGCCCTGGTGGATTAAAGAGTGTAATGAGGAATAGACATTTGGGAATGGATGCGAAGAGGAGACTGTATGAAGGAGTGATTGTGCCAACAGCACTGTATGGGGCAGAAACGTGGAACATAAGAGAAGAAGAGAGAAGGAGTTTGAATGTGTTTGAGAAGTATGGTGGGGGTTACTAGGCTGGATAGAGTGAGAAATGAGGAGGTGAGGAGAACAGGGGTGAAAAAGGATTTGGGAGATAGGGTTGATGAAAGAATATTAGGATGGTTTGGACACATGGAAAGAATGAGTGAAGAAAGACTAGTAAAAGAGGTATGGAAGGCAGATGTGGAGGGAGTGAACATGAGGGGACGTCCTAGGATGAGGTGGATGGATGGGGTGAAGGGGGCTTTGGGGAAGAGGGGAATGTCTGTTGAGGAAGGAAGGGAGAGGACGGAAGACAGAGGTGAGTGGAGAATGGTTGTATATGGATGATGTTGTGATTGCATGAGGAGGAATGGGCAGGGGGGTGGGGGTGGGGTAGTATGTGTGAGTAAATTTTGACGCAGCCCGAAGGGATTTCTCTCCGTCCTCTCCTTATATGCAAGGGGGGACGGAGAAGGGTCGCCGATTAATTGAAGCGGCCTTGCTGTGGTTGTGCTGTGTCTTGCGACACTGTTTCTGACCCTGGGCGGTGGGCTGGGTGCAGGGATGACCCGTCATCCAGGAGGTGCTCAGATGAGAGGGAGGGTGGGAGGGGTGTGGAGTGTATGTAGGGATGAAATGGGTGGGAGTGTTTTTATGCCTTTCCCTTTTTGGCTACCTCCCTTGTAAGGGGGAAAAAGCCTTGGTATATGTATGTATGTATTTCATTATATGACACCCTTCCTCATCCACTTTAATTATGAAACAGATAAGAACATCCCTTGATCCACTCACAATCTCCCTCTATTAACTCCTATCTTATGCGCTCTCTCTTCCTTATTTGCCTGACACTTCTACATTTATTCTTTCTAGACTATCTATATACTGAGAACTTTTTCCCCCTTATAAGGGAGGTAGCCAAGTCAAAGGCATGTTTCTACTCCACCCATTCAACTTCCCTCCATCACCCCCTCCTCCCTCTCATCTTAGCTCCTCATGGATGATGGGTCATCCATATATTCCACCCACTGCCCTGGGTCAGAAGTAATGCAGCAAGACACAGTACATCGCAGCAAGGTTGCTTCACTTAATTGGCAATCTCCCCCCCCCCCTTTCCATCCCATCATGCAGAAAAAGAGAAAATGGAGAGAAATTCCTTTAGGCTATGTCAAAACATCATTCACACATAAGCACCCCATACCCGCCCATCCCCTACCCCTTCCTTCCTTGCACTATAGTATCACCTATACACAGCCACTCTCCACTCATCCCTATCTCCTGCCTTCTCCCTTCCTTCCTCAAAAGACATTCTCCTCTTGTCCAATGCCCCCTTCACCCCATCTATCCATCTCATCCTTGGTCATTCCCTCAAATTCACTCCCTCTACTTCTGTCTTCCACACCTTTTACTAATCTTTCTTCACTCATTTTTTCCATGTGTCCAAACCATCCCAATACTCTTTCATCAGCCCTATCTCTCATATCTTTTCCACTCCCTCTCTCCTCCTCATGTCCTCATTTCTCACTCTATCCAATCTAGTAACCCCTACCATACTTCTCAGACACATTCAAACTTTACCTCTCTCCCTAACTTAAATGCCAAGTCTCTGACCCATACAAAGGTGTAAGCAAAATCACCCTTTCATACAATCTCCTCTTTGCATCAGATACCTATTTCTCATAACACTTTTTAATCCCATGAGGTATTTATTTGCTTCTCTCAATCTACAATTTAACTTTACCTCTCCATTCTTTGTAGGAGAGAGGCCAAACGCAGAGTATGGGATCCAATATATTTAACATTTCGCCCAGCAGGGCAGCATACTCTGCATTTGGCCTCTCTCCTACAGTGCTGTTGCAGTCATTGCTACTTTTACTCCCTCCATTCTTCTCTTTCCTGCCACATGCAATCTGAAATACCTAAAGCTATCCACTTCCTCCTGCCTCTCCCCTTTAAGACTTACTTCCAACTCACTACCATCCACTTTCTTTCTACACAGCAGCACAAAATCACTTTCATTAAGTGAGTTATGGTCTGAACCAGTGGCTGCATCCCCAGCATGAGAGAGCTGAGGCAATGAACCAATTGAATGACACACATTCATCCAAGAGCTCCTTTCACCATATCCATCTATCTCAGTCTTCCTCTCAAGCTTATTCCATCCACTTCTTCTCTTCTTTCCATTTTCTTTTCAAGACATTCCTCATTTTCTCCATATAACCAAACCACTTCAGTACTCTCTTCTACCCTATTCAACAACTCCCTTCCCACCCCTGTTCTGCCTCAGATCTACATCTCTCACTCTATCCTTTTTTGTCATATCTACATTTTGTACTTCGCTTTTTTTTTTTTTGCAGAAGACAGATGATAGGGTGAGTGGAGAATGGTTGTGTATGGATGATGCTGTGATGCATGGAAGGGAGTGGGCAGGTTAGGAAGTATGTGTGAATGATACTTTGATGAAGCCCAAAGGGATTTCTCCCGGTCTTCTCTTTTTCTGCATGAGGGGATGGAGAGGGGGGTCACTGATTAAATGAAGCAGCCTCACTGTGGATGTGCTGTGTCTTGCTACATTGCTTCTGACCCAGGGCAGTGGGCAAGATGCAGGGATGATACATCATCCAGGAGAAGCCAAGAAAAGAGGGAGGGAGGGAGGGGTGGTGAATGGGATTGGAGTGTGTGGGGACAAAATGGATTGGAGTGGAATTATGCCTTTTGACTTTTGGTTACCTCCCTTGTAAGGGGTGAAAAAGCCCTTGTTAAGTATGCATATTTTGTACTAATTCTATGAGTCCACCGCTATAGTGTGAAATTGAAAAAAAAAAAAAATAATAATAATAATAATAATAATAATAATAATAATAATAATAATAAAATAATATAAATAGATAAATATATATATATAGTAAAATACAAGAATGTTTTGCTACTTACCTACAAGTAATTACTAACCTGCATTTCCAAAATATGGAGGTAGAGGAGGACTTCTGCTTCTACTTCGATCTTCCCTTCTGCTACAAACTTGGCTACCATCTTCTCAGCCAATGGTAAACTTACTTTCTGAGCCATGGCATCATTCGATTTGTGAGCCTTTAAAGATACCATACACATATAAGAAAAAGTTGCAATCAATCAATTGCTGCAAGTTTCATTAAGTGGAAAACTTGCAGGAGCTAGTGAGTCCTCAGAACCTCACACAGATCTCTCTGGGAAGAAACCTTGGAATGTTGCCTGTGTTTATCTGTTTGGGACTGTTTCTGTCACCAGCTAAAAGTTGTAGGAAGAGGAGGGCAGCTGCCAGTTGTTAGGCCAACATTTGTGAAACAGTGTAAGAAATAGAGCTGAAATTAAGAGACAGATCCAGAGCTCACCCCAGGGACCATGTATCTGACCCTCAGGGCTGCCTCTCATAATGGAGATGAGGGGGTTGATGGGTTCTGAAAATGGGTAGCTTTGCTGTCTGTCTCATGGGACCATCACACATGTGTACCTGTCATTGGTCCCCAATGGGTTGCATCTATCAACACATAGGCATTTCTGCTTATTCAACTGCATAATAGCTTTCAACAATTAACCCCTTCCATACGGTGCCGCACACGTAGGCGTCATGGACTTAGATCTCGGTGGCAGCAACCAATGCCAGCCGTACGACGTGTCGTAATAATACTCGCATCATAAAATATAGTCACCGCTTATATCGATCGTTCTCTCTTCACCCGTGAATTTTGATAACCATAGAAAATGCGATTACAAAAGAATTAGAAAGAATGTCATTATGGAGGGGCGACTACAATAAATATAATCAAGACGCCGATATGGCAGCCTCGCGAATACACTCGCTCCCCATGACGCCTACGTGTGCGGCACCGTATGGAAGGGGTTAAAGTATCCCTATATATTTCTGTTTCTTATTCTGCAGTATAACTGATGCCTTTGAAAGGTGACACTGAAATAATGGGATAAGGACAACCATTCTCTTAAGGGCACAGCCCAGTATGGAACTAACCGTCCAACCAGCATCCAGAGAGGATAAAAAATCCACACCTCCACTCCAAGGTATGGTTCCAATGGGCTGGTATCTATCCTCTAAAAAAGGCCCAATTCACAGCACAGTACCCAATATGTACAGTATGAAAACAAAATATCTTATAAACAACAAAAGATAAAGCACCAGTAATAATAATCAATTACAATAAGACAAACCTTATTCTGGAGTTTTGACTGTATGGTACCATGCAGCCAATACTAAGGACTGTTTTGGGCTGCCCAAACGAACTAGCCATCATTTGTCTAAGTTAGAAGTTAAACTCGAGTTAATTGTTATTATCCAAACATTTTCACTTCTTTTTTTTTTTTATCTACCATTACCTACAAAGTAAGGTTAAGCACTGGAGAGGAACAATCTCCACCCTTTCCATTCCCATCATATACATTCCTTTCACTCCTTCTTGTTAGGACCATGCAAAGATTGCATCTCATCATCAAGACCTACATGACCAACACAATTCTAAGCTGACATTCCACAAAACTCTTCTTACCTGCATGACAATACTAGTGACTGCCCAGAAGTAGTATGGGTTCTTGGGTTTCAACTTGTAAAGTTGCATGGCTGCCTGCTGCTGCTTCTTGTATTCCCCAACACGGACATGTGCCATGAAGAGGTGTGAGAGGAGTTCCTCATTGTTTGGGTCCACCTTCACGGCATTTTCATAAACTCTACAAATTTGTTCCGCTGAAGAGAGTAATTATATTTTAGCATAAATTGTACTGCAATTCTAACCTCATAATCTAACTAGAATTCCCTCTGATCAGCTAAATCATTTCTTTCGCACATTTCTTCGTCAAGATGTAATAGCTGACTAAAAAAAATTGAAAACATGAATGTACATCAATCTGCTACAAGAACAAATTTGTTGAAAGTAACTACATGATTTCATATAATAACTGAAATACAAAGCTTATCCAATACTACACCAGCACCCCTTTTAGGGTTCAATTTTATAAATAAAAAAAATTATCTTGAATACTGAATCTAAAGTTAATTTATGTTACAACTACATGAAATGCCATCTAACTTTCCTTCCAATCAAATCTGGTCAGATATATTACAACAAAAAACAACTGTGGTACCCCCAGAATTTGAATGCCCCAAAACTCAAAAAACTTTGTATTCTAAAGAAAAATTAAAGGAAATTTTGCCCCCAAAGTACAATGTTTCTAAATTCAAACAAATTGTTGATTGTTCTAGATGTCTCTTGCATATGTTTATGTGTTTGTGTTGTTCCTCTACCCACACTTTCTGGGTGCTTAGTTTCATTCTTGAAGTGGTAGTGAAAGCTTCTGTGATTTCCTGTGTTATTTTCAGTTATTTCCTAGGAATTTCAGTTATTGTCTTCAAATTCAAATGTTTTAGAATTCGAACAGCCTTCCAGAACAAATTATGTTCAATTCCAAGGCACCACTGTACACATTCAAACTTTAACCATATATCTGCTTGTGACCAAGTTCAATAACTCACTTATTTTTCCAATTAGTTTCCCAGATCTTGACCACTATTATATCTAAAAGGTTAACATTAAGATCTAAATACATATGGCCTTTCTAATAAATGTATAAAATATAACTAATTTTTCAGTGTTAAAATTAGATTAGTGAAGATCTTATGAAAATGTCTTTCTACCTAGTCTTGTAAACATAGCACAAACACTTACGCTGATGCATTTCTCTGTAACATATAGTGATTGCTTGTAACGTTGCTTCATCTGTTGGAATTTCCCCGACCACCGACGCAAGAATATGTTCACACTCAGCATTACGACCAAGTCTAAGGAGGGCCAAACCCTTGAGGACTTTTGCACAAAGGAAGTTGGGCTGTTTCTTGAGTACTTTGTCAGCCTCCTGTAGAGCCTTTTTATTGTTCCCTGAGTCCAGCCAATCTGTCAACAAATTAGTACATTATTTTAGGACAGGGCTTCTCAAACGTTTTCCCATTATGCACCCCAAGAGTCATCAGACCATCGCCCATACCCCTATTCACCTGACACAGAACCAAGAATGGTAATATATTAAGACTAATCAAGCATACAATCACACTGCAATGGATATCAAATGGTTCAAATTGTAGTGATTTTATCCATCAGTTAACCATAAACATTAAAAACAATGTATAGTGATACTAATCATGCAGGAATGAATCTTTTGCTATTCATCTAAGTAACCCTGTAAACCATCCCATAACCACCAGGGGATTCTCAAACCCCAGGTAGAGAACCCCTGATTTACGAGAATAAAATGTTATTTCAAAGTTTACAGCTTACTAAATCTGAAGAAATGAAGACAGACACATTTCATCATGACATGACCAAATCTTGAACATAGCTTCACAATCCAATTCTACTTTCCAAGAATTTCAAATACCTTTCTCCCTGTGCAAAAATATTCACACCCTACAGCTCCCCTACTCAAAAATAAATATCTAAATAAACAAAGTAAATAAATTAAATTGCCTGGTATTAGCCAAATTAAAACTCGTAGGTGAGGACACTTTGTAATGGGTTAATTGCAAAAGCCTCTTACCCTTTGAGGAGTGGAGGTTTCTCACAACTGAAAGAATAGTGAAAATAAAACCGCTTCTAGGTACTCCTTAGTATGCACACAAAAATTTAGTAATTACATAACATTTAGTAATCACATAAACATAAATAAATTTTTCTAATGTTGTTTAAATACAGGTGCCATTGGGCAATGACTTGTATGCCTGATCATTCAAGATAAACATTTCACCACATAATTTGAATTGATTATTGATGCGTACTAAACAAATAACACTAATCAAGTTACTCAAAATCATTCCTACAATACATATACTAAGGGTCCACCATAGCCCAGTGGTAATGCATGTGGCTGGCAGCCACTAGGGAGTTCAAGCCCATGGGTTTGAATCCTGGTCATTGTGCATAGGTTAAGTTGGCATCCACTGTAAGCATGGTCCCCAACTGCCTAAACCAGAGTCTTTTTGTAAGACACTATCTTAGCCCTGAACATGGGATTTCATGATCTCAAACCAAATAATCCCTTAAACAGAGAAATTAGTAACAACTGCAATGCACCAATACTTATTTACCTACATGTATATGTGATTCAAGATTCAGTTTAACGTTGAAAAACTCACCCTATTTGGAGGCTAGGATGGTAACCCTTACAGAGGATTTTGTAGCATGGAATTTAATGAGCCATGCTCTTGGTCCAATTTACTGGTGGCAGGGGTCAAACTGCTGTCACCTCAACCTCTGCTGTAAGTAGTGACAATCTAACCCACTTAGCCAGCAAGTATATAACCTATATATGATATTTCTTGCTATTTTAAACTATATTTGCTTAAGAGCATTACTGTGTGTAATAATCATTCCAGTATCTAACATAAACTTCCAGATATGACACAATGACCTAGTCTACTCCAGACCTGAACTCTGAAATCACCTTTAGTAGGTCATTACAGTACAACATAGAGCACTTTCTCCAGGGATTCTACCTTGTTTTAAAACCTACTTACTCCCTGACTCTACCTGGGAAGGGGTGTGGCACTGCTCATTGTCCCCAACCACTTTGCATCCCAAGCCCAAGGAATCATGTGCTTATCCACTCATAAAAAACTAGCTAGATAGCTAATACTATGGATGAACCCAAAAATAAAAATATCTTCTGAAACAAGGGCAATCTTAATAATAATTGCTGCCTCGAGTTTCACTCTTTGGTAACCTGCAGCGCCACAGCAGCTGACAACACTCCTCCAGCAATGTCACAGATCTCTCTGGGAAGAAACACTGGACTACTGTCTGTGTATTAATATTATGGGACTACTTCTATGTATGTTGTGAAAGGACGGGAGAGGACAGTAGATAGGGGTGAACGAAGAATGGTTGTGTATGGATGATGCAGTGATGCATGCAGGGGAGTGGGTGGGGGATGGGTAGTGGGGGAGTATGTGTGAGAAATAAATTGACGCAACCTGAAGGGATTTCTCCCCCATCTTCCCCTTTTCTGCATGTGGGGAAAGAGAGGGGGAGTGCCGATATAATGAAGCAGCCTTGCTGTGGATGTGCTACATCTAGTGACACTACTTCTAACCCAGGGCAGTGGCTAAGATGCAAGGATGACCTGTTTTCCAGGTACCAAGATAAGAGGGGAAGAGGGTGGAGGGGAGTGGAGTATGTTGGGGATGGAATGGGTGGGAGTGGTTTTTATGCCTTTGTTTTCTGGCTACTTCCCTTGTAAGGGGGAAAAAGCCTTTGGTATATGTATGTATGTATGTACGTATGTATTTTACTTCTATATCACCTTCGTATAGTATTAGGAGGGATGATATCACTGTTTATCAGCTCTCCTTGTATGAAAAGGTTGGGGAAATACAAAAGATGATAGAGCGAGCGAGCCTAGGCCCAATTTAGAGACCAAGATAGAAATGAAGATGCTGACAGGTTCTGAAGACAGACAGGAGAGAAATAATTATCTCTGACATCCAGCTTACAGGTACCTATTGTCATTCCCCTTGATGTTAGTATTATTTCATCACTAATAACATAACCAGTTTTTCTATCATGTAGGACAATATTATACCAAAGAGGGTAGGCCAATGAAATTGGTACAGGAAAGATCTGAGCAGGGTAGCAGAAAAACGGGCTTGTAGAAGATAAAATCAATCAGCATTCTCTTCTGGATGAAGACTAGTTCCTAAACATTAAAGAATGCTACAAGGTAACAAGGCTCTGGTCTGGAGAGGAGTCACTAAGTAACCCTGTAAAATATGTGACTGCTTACAAGTAACAATGTCAAACATGACAAACAGTTACACTTCACTTATGACATAGCCACTACACATTTGGTTTACTACATAATTTAATCAGCCTTTCATGCACCACTATCCCTTTTGCATAATGATAATAATCTAATTATAACTGAACTTACATACATACTAGTAAATACATCAAATGACTTCTATAAGGCAATTAATTTAAGGCTATTACTGGAATAACAATTCAAAGAACCCATGTCAATCTTACAACACTTTTATATGGAATTTTCTTATTTGAATATGTTCTACATACAAAACTCAAAAAATACACCAGTGACCATGATTTAAAACACAAGTCCAACAGATCTCTCACTGTTGCTACAACATTACTTCACTACAACCATTCCAAGTTCACTGAAGCTGTCTTCATATTTCTTGTAAACCCTCTTAAGTGTATAATAGTGAAACTTCACCTGAATATTGTGTATATCACAACACTATTTTATTCACTCGCGTTGTTTCAAAGTTAAAGTAACTCTATTGCACAGTCTTTTCCCTGTATCTCTTCGTTCATTCACATTTGAAAAATATGTCAATCGTCGGAACGCTATAACAATAGAAATAAACAATAAGTGTTGCTAGAATAAAAATATTTATCAATATATTTTTGTAGGTTATCCTGCACTACAAAGTATGGGAAACGGAATCCCCAGTTTATCATTGTCCTCCAAATGAACTGACAAAGCGCACTAACAACTCTGGTAACATTATATACATATATCGTTTAAACTCTGTAGGCCCATACACTTAAATTTATTTAACAGACGTACCATAAATTGGCCGTAACCTTCTTTCACTAACTGAATCGTCTACATGCGCCTTGCCGGCCATGTTTGTTTGGGTTCCTTGACAATTACTAACTTTTTTAATTTATGTACCTTATGTAATATAAACATAAATTATGTGCTTATATATTATCTTTTGTATATAACCGTACCAAATTATGACAAATATGGCACATATTGCACAAAAACAGGTGTTTGCGCAAAGCTACAGTCAGGTGTTTTTGAAGAGTATTCATTTTTCAGGTTCGATGTCAACAAATACAATTTTTGAATATGAATAACACCTAAACTTTTTCATATAACAAATATGAAAATATATGTAAGAATTATAAAATACCAATACATTTTTATTATACTTACATCCCTCTACTATGCCTAGAATAAGTTTTTCTCATTGGTTATAGTTCTACAGAGCATACATGTTATCTACTATTATCCGATTGATGGAAATTTGCGTATCTAAAGTAAAAATTCTATACAATATAAAACTGCTCGTTACTGTAGACCTGCATCATCTATTGAAACTAAATTTCGTAAGGGCAACTCTAGTTTCTTCCTATTGAATAAGATAATTTAGCATTAGCCAAAATAGATAATTGTATCTGAAGGCACTTCCCAAAGAATTATTTGATACAATTTTCATTCTTTTAAAGATGCGGAAGTCCCATCTGTGTAAGATGTACACATGTCTTAAGGGGACCCCCCGCCCAAAATCTTTTTTTCTGAAGGATCTTGCTGATTTTTTCTGTGTGATATCTAGGTCTGAGGAAACCTTCACAGCATGAGTTTTATTCAGATCTGATGAGTAGTTTTTTATTTTTTAATAAAAAACGTGAAAAATACCGTATTTTTGGGCTTCTTTCAAATCCTATCTCCTCTTACAATTTTTATTCGATGTCTTTCATTTTACAGCAAAAGAATCTTCTACATATATAAAAAAAAATAGAGAGCTTTTTTAATATCTTTGTTTAACGCCGAGGAAAAAAAACATAAAAAAAAAATTATCGAAAAAAGCAAAATTTTTACTTTGACACGCTATTAAAAAAAATTATTTAACATATGCCAAAAAACTCTCTATTTTATTTTTTGTCATTTATCTAGCTATTAATAGAGACCTCATATGCAAAAATCGGTTAAAGTTTTTTTTTTTTTTCCCTTAGTTTGACTAAATTTTACATTGGACCTCCTAAGACCCATTGAAAACAGGTTCCATTGTATTTTCATGATGGTTTTGCATCTTTCAAGTAACTCAGGCACTTTGTACCCTCCTACAATGTAGGATATTATTCACTCAAAGTGAGGGTCTCATAAGCCGCCACCTCACTCTTTGTCGCAAAGTTTGAGTTCTTGGTCTAGAATGACCCAGCAAGGTAGTCTGATTGCTGGGATTCAGCTCTCTTTCTTTTCTTGGGTTTCCTTTCTGGTGTTGGAACAGGCTCTTGCTGCATCAGGGACATCACTGTGAGGTTTGAGACTCTAAACCCAAGGTGTTGCAACAAGGAGGCATCCTTGTAGCCACTTGTTAGCAAACAGTTGTTTGCGTAGAGACAACTTGTCTGATATAGGTGTAGACGACAGAGGATCAGGTGCTGAGGATGTGGATGTAGATGGAAGGGAGAGAGCTGCTGGAGGGAGTACTAGTGGTGGTGGCGGAGGTGGTGATAACAAAGTTGATGCTGGGGTTCTTTCTTTCTCCCCTTGAGTTGCTAATGTAGACGTTCTTATCTTCTGCAAGTGTGCCTTTCGTTTGGATAGCTTAGGCATGGCTAATATCTTCAAATATCTCTTCACTGAAAAATAGATGCGAATTTCACACGGCAAATTAGTGAATGCGGCAAGCTAATGTGTACATGTCCTTTACTTTGTAAGACTCAGACCACTGCCAGTCGTGCAGGCTGAACTTCCTCACACCACATACTCACGTGCATGCTGGACGTAAGAGAAAACTTTATGAGTGTATCAAACGCAAAAAAATAGGGTAAAATATGGTCAAAACGTATGTAAACAATGGTCGTGCGCAGCATGTGGCTGCCGGGGGGAGGGAGGGTAGGCCCTTTAAACCCTTTAAAAATGGCGGTACGATAAAAACACTTTACCAGCATCTAGAGCAAGATCACTAGTGTGTATTTATGCAACACTCCTGAACCGCGAATATTATTTACAAATAGTTATATATATATATATATATATATATATATATATATATATATATATATAATATATATATATATATATATATATATATATATATATATATATATTCTGTTTCCTGTCAAGAAATCAAAATTTGAGATGTATGAAAAAACACTCTTCTGTTACCCTTGGGTCCATATTTGCTTTGGCTGTCAACAGCCAATTCTATTCAACCAAGAGAAGTCCATCCTGTCACCATTTCGATTAGTTCACTGACTTTTACTTCTTTTCCACTTATTCGCGCTACCGTCAGGCGATTTCATTCAACTTAGGGAAATACAATTTACAATTGAAAATATAATATTACAAATGCTATAAGAGGTGTCACGTACCACAAAGTGTGACGTGATTTCTTTCGTCATGTGATGGTTATACGTGGTCGGCCATGCACGTCTCGTCACCCCCCCCCCTTACACACCTGGTCCAAGTTGACCCACACGAGGTCAGGTCCTTGATAATTACCTTGGGTCAAGACGGACGTAGTCGGTCTACATCGCATCCCCATATTGTCAAAGGGGATGCGTATATTTAGTTTTCTTTCTTTGTAAACTTGTGGGTTTTTTCCGAGTTCCAGTGGAATCGGTTTTATTTGAGGTGAACCTGTCTACGTAGACTTTTGTTCATCTCTTTTTCTTTGCCCACCCTTTTTCATCTACTTACGTGATTTTATTTCGGGGCTTTTTATTTTTAGTTCGGTCACCTTTTTCTTGGGAGATTGATTTAGGAGTGTCACCCGGGGCTTGTCCGTTTTCTGGCTCTCTTTATCTGTTGTTTTTCCTATTTCTAATCTATACGTATTATTCTTATGTGTACTAGTGTTTGTAGGGTTGAAATTGACATAAGACATTTTACGTGAATTTGTTTTGAACTTTGTTTCTATCAAGTTTTATTTCACCATTGGGATCAAATCTTGTTCTTAATCTATTGTTCATTATAGTAAACTTTTTGTTTGTAAGAAATTTGTGTTCATTGTTTATTTTTGTAAATAAAACTTAAAATTCACCTCTCTTTGAAAGAACCTGGATACGACCGGGATAGGGGTTTGGGGATTACTAGAAACCAATTCCCATTTAATTATCAAATATCTAAATATTCTCCTATCCCCTTTTGTCGATATATGACAGTAGGCGACCTTTTGCCAGAATTCACGTAAAATTTTCTTTTGTCTAACCCGATTTGTTTTTAGAAAGTAATACAGGATAGTGATTATAAGTAACTCTGACGCAGAGGCGTTCATAGCACTGGAGCCCGTTGTAGAGGAGATAGAAAAACTCTCAGTTGCTGAACTGCGAGTAGTAGCTGCGCTTAACGGTTTTGACCTTTCACAAAAGGCAAATAAGGCAGGGTTAGTTTCAGTAGTCTGCCAACAGTTAGGATTAGAAACAGAATCCTCGAACGAATCCGAAATGTCGAACGAGTCGCAAAGAAGGAGGGAAGAGACAGAGGGAAATGTGATGGTACGCCGGTTAGAACTCGAGCTTGAAATCAGGAGAGTAGAGTTACGCACAGAGGAAATAAAGGCAAGTAGAAGTAGATCTCCCCAACCATCTTTCGTTCTAGATAAGGCAGTTAGGTTAGTTCCCCCTTTTTCAGAGAACCACCTTGACGAGTTTTTCGCTAGCTTTGAAAGGCTAGCTATCCGTCTCGAATGGCCAAGGCATATGTGGACAGTTTTGTTACAACAAAGTTTTAGAGGTAAGGCATTGAAAGCATATATGGCTCTTCCTGATGATGAGGCTTTGAATTATGAGGCAGTGAAGCGCCAAGTGTTAAGTGCTTATTCCCTTGTGCCAGAGACATATAGGCAGAGATTTCGCGGGTGCAAAAAGACGCCCGAGATTAGCCATTTAGAGCTAGCTCGTTCTAAACGAGAAGCCTTTTTGAAGTGGAGAAGAGCCTCGGCCGCGGAGAGTTTTGATGAGTTAGTTGAGCTTATCCTAATAGAGGATTTTTATTTGACCATATCCAAGGAGGTAGCTATACATCTTGCGGAAAAGGACTTTAGGACCTTAGAGGAGGCTGCTAAGATGGCGGACAAGTATGTGTTGGCCCGGAAGGACGCGTATGTGCATCGCCCAGGAAGTGGGTTGGTTAGCCAATCCCAGTCTAAGGGGATGTCGGGGCCCAAGAGACAGGCCGGTCCTCCTTCGCAGGGCAAAGACACTTCTAAACTTGTTCCTGTAGGTAGAAGTAAAAACAATATACAGTGCTCTTACTGTAAAAAGAGTGGTCATGTAGAACAATATTGTTGGCGAAAGATGCAGGCAGGAAAGGCTAAGTCTCTGATGTTATCTTCGAAGGCACCAGAGCCTGAGGTTGTCCCCGAGGAACAGGTAAAGTCCGTCGGGGTGGTAAACAGCGAGAGTATCAGTCAGTCTCCAGACATAGGTTACAAGAATTTTATATCGGTGGGTGAGGTCACAGTAGGCGAGGTATCGAAACCCGTCACGGTTTTACGCGACTCGGGGGCTCTACAAACCCTCATTCGTGCAGGCATAGTAGAAGGAGAGGAGACTGGGGAGCGTGTTGTGCTTTCCTCAATAGGGGGTCTAAATAGCGCCCCCCTGGTAAAGGTGCACGTAAGTACAGATTGTTTTAAGGGAGTGGCTTCAGTAGCTGTTTTGCCTAATCTGCCGACCGAAGGGGTAGATTTGATTTTGGGGAACGATTTAGCTGGAGAGAAAATGGGAAGAGACCCCTCTCCGATTCTCCAGTTGAAGCCGGAGGGTTCTCTAGATTTAACGAAATTAGAAGAGGCCATGCCTCAGCTTTTTAGCTTATGTGCAGTAACACGCTCGATGTCAGCAACTCACCCACCTCCCGGGTCACCGGGCCCCGTTAAGGAGAACACTGTCGCCCAGCCCGATGATGTAGTTGATATTGCCTCCCTGTTCACCCACAATGATAGTGTTCTTGTTAGTTCTTCCGCAGACAAGTCTATTTCAGGAAGACAGGCGTTAATAGCAGCCCAGAGGGAGGACGAGGAGTTGGCACCCCTTTTGGAGGAAGCTGGCGACGGAGAGGAGGAGGCGAGACCGACCTCCACCTTCTACTTACGAGAAGGAGTCCTGTGCCGACGATGGTTGCCGCCCACCTACCCTAAGGAGGACGCAACGTGGGCATCAGTGGAGCAGGTCGTGGTCCCCACAGCCTACCGGAAGGCTCTCTTGGAAGTGGCCCACGACGGACGTTTCGCGGGCCACCTAGGCGTCCGGAAAACCTTCGAGAGGCTCAGCCGGGCCTTCTTTTGGCCAGGCATTAGGAAGGACGTCTCGCAGCACTGCAAGCTGTGCCATGTCTGCCAAATGGCAGGGGCGCCCAACAAAAGAATCCCGCCTGCCCCCTTAGTGAAGATACCACATCTGCCGGAGCCCTTCGCAGAACTCCAAGTGGACGTCGTGGGACCACTCGACAAAACACGGAAGGGAAACCAATATTTACTGACCATGGTCGACACGGCCACCAGGTATGTGGAGGCGGTTCCTATGCGGAGTGTCACGGCGACGACTATAGTCCGCCACATGATGAACTTTTTCTCTCAGTCTGGGGTACCGTGCAAGGTGCAGACGGACGGGGCCTCTTATTTCACGGGGAAAGTGTTCAAAGATTTTTCAGTCTCCACTGGCTTCCAACACAAAGTTGCGAGCCCCTATCACCCTCAGACTCAAGGGGTAGTGGAAAGAAGCCACCAAACTCTAAAAAGTGTTTTGCGCAAATATGCGCTTGTGTTTCAAAATTCATGGGATGACAATTTACACTTTGTAAAATTTGTGCTTAGGGACATGCCATCTGAGAGTACAGGTTTTAGCCCATTTGAATTAATTTTTGCCCACCAGGTTAGGGGGCCCTTGTGTCATATTAAACAGAGGTTGTTGGAGTCAGAGCATAAGGAATTCAGCTTGTTAGAGTATATTGGGGAAATGAGGCAAAATTTGATAAAGTGCTGGAAAATCGCTGCAGAGCACTTGGACGAGTCTCAGTCCCGTGCGAAGCACTGGTTTGACAAGAAAGCCAGGTACCGGGAATTCCAACCAGGCGACTTGGTGCTAGTCCTTCTGCCATTCAAAGGGAACGCCTTTCAGGCCAAGTTCCAAGGCCCTTACCGAGTAATTAAGAGGGTGGGGGAAGTAAACTATGTGTTTGCCACACGGAAGCGTCGCCGCAAGCAGTGGTTATGCCACATTAATATGCTCAAGGACTACGCGCATACCTCTGGGGAGCCTTTAGGCGCCCTCGTCTGCCTCACAAACCCGGTGAATCCAGCCAAGGTCGAGGGAGAGGTCGAGGTCGGCCCCCTACCGGTCTCCTTCGCGGAAGCGTGGGGAGAGAACACAGCTGCTCGAGCCGTGCTCGAGACAGGGTTGGGTCACCTGAACGACGAGCAGAAGGGAGAGCTGCTCGCCGTGATGGATAAGTACACTAATGTGTTTAAAGACCGACCGGGTTTGGCCACCTCAGTAGTCCATGACATTGATGTTTGTAACGCTTCCCCGGTTAAGCAAAGCCCATATAGGGTGCACCCCCATAAAGCTCCCTTGATTCAGAAGGAAATTGACGCCATGTTGCAGATGGGCCTCATTCGACCAGGTGCGAGTGAGTGGTGTTCACCCGTTTTGCTTGTGCCTAAACCGGACGGTGGCCAGAGGCTCTGTATCGATTTTAGGCGAATCAATAAAATTACTAAGAAGGATTCTTTTCCGTTGCCTCGGATAGAGGTTTCCATAGAGCGTATAGGTTCATCGAACTACCTGTCTAAAGTAGACTTGCTAAAGGGATTTTGGCAGATTCCCCTGTCAAGCAAAGCGCAGGAAATTTGCTGTTTTTCAACCTTAGGTCAAACGTATCTTCCTTTAGTGTTACCGTTCGGACTATGCAATTCTCTCTCCACTTTCCAAAGGTTAATGCACTCTGTGTTAGCCGGCATTGACAATGTCGTTGTTTATTTGGACAACATTTTAGTTTTCACAGATACATGGCAGGCCCATATTAACCAGCTGGATTCCTTGTTTAATGCCCTTCACAACAACAACCTCGTAGTTAACTTGTCAAAGTGCATTTTCGCTCAAGCTCAAGTCCCTTACTTAGGGCACATTGTGGGTGGGGGCGTTCTGTCACCCCCGTCAGCCAAAGTGGAGGCAATTTCTATGATGGCAGTTCCTAACACCAAGAGACAGGTTCGGAGGTTCCTAGGGGCGGTAGGTTACTATCGCCGCTACATAAAGAATTTTGCTGATTTAACTCTTCCACTCACCGATTTGCTTAAGAAAAACACTCCTTTCAAATGGTCAGAGCCTTGCGAAAAATCCTTTCAAGGGTTGAAGCAAGTGTTGTGCTCGTATCCTGTTCTTGTTGCTCCAGATTTTGGAAAAAGTTTTAAACTCGCTTGCGATGCAAGTGATGGAGCAATTGGAGGAATCCTGCTGCAGGAGAACGAACAGGAAATAGATCACCCGGTAGCGTACTTCAGCAAAAAGCTCACGCCCGCTCAAAAGAATTATGCCACGGTAGAGAAGGAGTTACTCAGCATTGTTCTTTCATTAAACCATTTTTCCTTTTATTTGTCTCCTTCAGAGGAAGTAAAAATCTACACCGACCACCGGCCACTCACATATCTTGAGTCGTTCAAAACCAAGAACCAGAGGCTTACTCGTTGGAGTTTGTACCTCCAAAATTTCAACCTCAAGGTCATCCACGTAAGGGGTGTGGATAATGTCCTGGCGGATCTGTTGTCGCGACCAGTAAACGTATAAAAATTGCGCAAGTACGCAATTTTTCTCTTGGTGGGAAGGTGTCACGTACCACAAAGTGTGACGTGATTTCTTTCGTCATGTGATGGTTATACGTGGTCGGCCATGCACGTCTCGTCACCCCCCCCCCTTACACACCTGGTCCAAGTTGACCCACACGAGGTCAGGTCCTTGATAATTACCTTGGGTCAAGACGGACGTAGTCGGTCTACATCGCATCCCCATATTGTCAAAGGGGATGCGTATATTTAGTTTTCTTTCTTTGTAAACTTGTGGGTTTTTTCCGAGTTCCAGTGGAATCGGTTTTATTTGAGGTGAACCTGTCTACGTAGACTTATGTTCATCTCTTTTTCTTTGCCCACCCTTTTTCATCTACTTACGTGATTTTATTTCGGGGCTTTTTATTTTTAGTTCGGTCACCTTTTTCTTGGGAGATTGATTTAGGAGTGTCACCCGGGGCTTGTCCGTTTTCTGGCTCTCTTTATCTGTTGTTTTTCCTATTTCTAATCTATACGTATTATTTTTATGTGTACTAGTGTTTGTAGGGTTGAAATTGACATAAGACATTTTACGTGAATTTGTTTTGAACTTTGTTTCTATCAAGTTTTATTTCACCATTAGGATCAAATCTTGTTCTTAATCTATTGTTCATTATAGTAAACTTTTTGTTTGTAAGAAATTTGTGTTCATTGTTTATTTTTGTAAATAAAACTTAAAAATCACCTCTCTTTGAAAGAACCTGGATACGACCGGAATAGGGGTTTGGGGATTACTAGAAACCAATTCCCATTTAATTATCAAATATCTAAATATTCTCCTATCCCCTTTTGTCGATATATGACAGAGGTCACTTTGACTAACTCATGAACTTAGTTAAATCACTTCAAATTGGGTAAAGACAAAATAAAATAAAAAACCTCTCTACCTTTATGTTTGTAAAGTAAAGTTTACAATCAATGCATTCTACCAGCAATAATCTACGGGTGTGAGATTTGGAAACTAACAATGGCAATGGAAACAAAACTAAGGACAGCACAGAGGAGAATGGAGAGACCGATGATGGAAATAACGCTGAGAGACCGAAAGAGAGCAAGTTGGGTGAGAGAGCAGACAAGAGTGAAAGATATTGTGGAAGCAGTAAAAGAGAGAAACTGGAATTGGGCAGGTAAGTTAGTGTGAACGACTGATGAGCGATGGAGCAAGTGTGTTACTGAGTGGACGCTGCGAGATGGGAAGCGTGGAAGAGGGAGACCAGACAGAAGGTGGAGAGACGAAATTGAGAAGTTTGCAGGAGTGACGTGGCAGAGGATGGCGCGGTCGTGTGAATCAAGGAATGCTATGAAGGAGACCTTTGCTCAGCAGTGGACTCAGGATGGCTGATTTGATTTGATCTGATTTGATATATGTATGTATGTATATATATATATATATATATATATATATATATATATATATATATATATATATATATATATATATATATATATATGGACGTTTCGTCCTTAACAGGACTTCTTCAGAGTATGAGTACATAAGCATAAAATCAACATATATATACACGCGTTCATGTCCGCGTTCCTGCTAACCCACGCCACTCGAGTCCGCTTGTTTCCTCATCTCCCGGCGGATGAGTCGTCCGGACATTTGAGACAGTTTGATGAATCCGTCCCTGTGATTAAGGCAAGGCTGAGATGCTATATATGCTGCCT
>NC_134792.1:39772400-39777400 GCF_046742065.1 Oratosquilla oratoria | reverse complement strand
TCTGCTTCGTTAGTTTACTATTTCTATTGGTTACTTACGCATTTGTGAACACACGTTCCCAGTGATTTTATTGCATATATATATATATATATATATATATATATATATATATATATATATAATGCATATATGTATGTATGAAGAATGAAAGGAGGCATCAAAAGAATGCAGAAGAATTAGAGAAAACCTAATGGAAAACCCATCAGACTTAAGACTAGCAGAAAGCTTAAGAGAGAGTAGGATGAGTGCCAAGAGATTAATTAGACAGAAGAAACAGGAGTATCTGGATAGAGAACTAGATGACATAGAAAATAATATCAACGAGGGTAAAGTGAAAGAACACCATAAAAAGCTGAGAGCTGTAAAGAAAGGTTTTCAAGCTAGAAATTGGATGATTAAAGGACCAGGTGGAGATATGCTATATGGAGAAAACGAAGTCATGGAACAGTGGCAGCAGTACTTTTGTGAGTTGCTAAACAGACCGGACCCGGCTCACCCAATCCAGGCTGCACAAGTAATAAATACAGATCCCATTGAAGAACCAACATTAGATGAACTAAAGGAATTAAAAAGTGGAAAAGCTGCAGGGTGTGATGAAATACCAGCAGAACTATTAAAAATGGGGGTAAAGTGCTGGAAAAAGAGATTTATGAATTATTAAAAGAAATATGGAATAAGGAAAAATTACAAAAAAAAATGGCTAAGGGGGATAATTATTTTTGAAAACAATATCCTGAGAAGAATCCTCGGCCCAGTATATGATGAAGAAGAAGGGAAATGGAGACAAGGACTTAACAGAGAAATAAGAGATCAGACCGGACAACCGTACATTCAGGATGAAATACGGGGAAGAAGAGCAAAGTGGACACTGCGTCCGAATGGAAGCAGACAGACTGCCAAGGTGATGGATGGAGGAGTAGAGGGCAGACGACCATTAGGGAGACCCAGGAACAGATTGATGGATGGATTAAGGAAGGACGTGGAGAGGGTGGCACCAAGAGAGGACTGGAAAGAAAAGAATTGGCAGAGGATAGAACCATCAGGGGAGGCGTAGTGAAAGCGGTTAAGGGCCGTCCGGCCTGATAAACAACAGGGTAATCTATGTATGTATGCATGTATGTATATATATGTATACACACACACACACACACACACACACACACACACACACACACACACAAACACACACACACACTCACACACATATATATATATATATATATATATATATGTGTGTGTGTGTGTGTGTGTGTGTACATTTATACAAACACACACACGCACACACACACACACACACACACACACACACACACACACACACACATATATATATATATATATATATATATATATATATATAATGAATGCGAAAGATGTACAGACATGATGAGAAAAAGTACAATCACGTGAATGCTGTGTCTGCGATCGCCCCTTTTTTATTTTTTACTTTACGTTATAAGAAGTGACCGATTGTTATGTAATTATTCTTATTCAGGAACAAAGTGTAGTTTAAAAAATATCAACATATAGATAATTTCAATTATTTTATCATATACATAATTTATTTTTATTTAATTTATTGTTGTTTAAGAATAATGATTCCCTCCTATTTTTGTATTTCCTCTACTTTTTAATAAAATGTTTCCATTGAGGCGCTGTTTACAAATGATGAATTTGTATTGGTACTTGATTGTCATATAATCCAGGTTCATCATATATGTAAGAGCACCAAATCACCAGGTTTTAAAAAACATTAACATGTAGGTTGAATTTAAGATGCTTAGTGTTGACAAACATCACAAGTGTGAATGAAGGTGGAGGCAGCGAGGCACACTATACTCGGTGCATCGAAAACTGGCCGTTAGGGCGGAGCACGGGGATTCCCCCTGTGTTGCCACATATAATTATTTTATAATTTTATTCTATTTTAGATTCTATTTTATAATGTTGCCACATATAATTATATTATAATTTTTTGTCACACACCACCACTGAGGTAAAAATCAAAGCAATGTTTTCTATACAAAGGTTTCGTTTCCTCGAGTCGTGGATATGGCATATGAGCGGGAGAGAGCGACGTTGCCACTCCATCCCTTCTCTGGCCACGCCCCCACACTGCATTCAGAAAGCATTGCATCCACACGCACGTTCTCGCCATGGATAAATACATTATATATATATATATATATATATATATATATATATATATATATATAGAGAGAGAGAGAGAGAGAGAGAGAGAGAGAGAGAGAGAGAGCGGGCGGGTGGGTGGGCGAGCCGTGCCGGCCGTGTTATCTGTAGAGATGTGGGAACACCGGGAAATTCCCTAACCCCGCCTTAGCGGCCACTTCTCGTTGCGTCTACTATAGGAACTTCGTTTTCGTTTGAATTCAAACGACTTCGGAGCCATCAGTTACCGGCTAATGTCCAGGCCAGGCTTCTCAACTATGAGTGTTAGACAAAGTACAGGAATAATATGGATATTCATTCACACTAAGATGGTTATATAAAGTTTATTTTTGTGTTAATAAATTGCCGGTTATTTTTATTACTTTTTATATGTTTTGATAATTTATTACTTGTTTACAAAATAAATAGAAGATAGAAAAAATATGGTCAACTTTTATTACATTTAATATATATATTGTTTCCAGTATATATTAATGTTACTACGAAATATTACCGATTCGTGGCACATTGCAAAAAATGCCGATCCTCATCAAATAGTTTGAGAATCACTGCTCTAGACTTCTGTCAGAACGTCTCAAAAATGTCTCGCATTCGTATTTTAGGTTTAACTTCTCTTAGTTCGTCATTTAGCTTCTCACTATATGACGCATGACCAATATGACATTTGGAAATTTGAAAAACAAAATATCGCAACCGATGTCGTTTCTTCTCAAACGAAGTGGCAAAAGTAAGTAGCATGCTCGCGAGAAATCCCTAGTGTGCCGCCACAGAGTTGACGTAAGCATGTTGGGTATTTCTATGTATGCAGCCCATACCTCTTCATTGTGTAGGAATAACATGGACACAAGTAAACAATACATTTACTGGTATGAAAACATGGCTACCATAATTTGGAAAATGGTTTAATGATAGGAAACAAATAGCTCAGATTTTCCTAGATGGAACTTGCATGTAGCTGAGTATTAAATTCATATGTCGTTAAACTGGACAAATAAGAGTGGTGACAACTAAGGTCCCAGTCACACCAAGCTCACGACCTGTTTCCGACCACCGACGACCAAGCTGATTAGTGCTGTTCCTCTTTATAAAAAAGAATTCAAGACTATGCGATTGGAATGAATCTCCCCCGTCATGAAGATGAATATGAAATAGCCACCTGGCGCTAACCACGAGAGAAACAAAAGTGCCACCGTCCAAGGTGGTTGGAAACAGGTTGTAAGTTTGTGACTGGGGCTTAAGCTGTCGGTCCAATTCTTGCGCTGTGCGCGCCATCTGTTGGATACGACGCATGCTCAGGTGAGGAGCGCTAAGTTAATAAGCACCAACCTACATTAAGATCTATGGGAATCCCGGAAATCTATATAGATAGACATATTTTAATATTAATGCATTCTGATGTTTCAATGAAACATAATTTTTTTTAGATCTTGTATAATTTACTTATGGGGAGGGGGGCCCAAAACAGTGGTTGGAGTAGGGTCCAATGTAAGCTTAATCCGGCCCTGATTGCGTCTAAACAAAAGGAAGACAAGACAGTAAATCAAGATCAATTCCATCAGAAGGAAAAAATATGTAAGTGATTGTATGAACCTCCTAGTCTATGGTAGAAGACAAAATTTAATGACAATGTACTACTAAGTCATTGATAATCATTATTAAAGCATAATGCATTCTATGTAAATACTAGTTTCATGCATTTAGATGGACAGAGACAATAGGAAAGAAAATCAGAATAAACTAACAAAACTATATTAAATGATACCGGCTATGCAGCACCCACAAAAAAGTTACCCCCATTACCATGAAACTGTATTTTTTCCTGTTAAGGATGAAAATTGCAATGGAAAACTTAGGCAAAGTAAAGAAGACAGAGGACATGCTACGTCCACCCAACTAATGGGGAATTGATCGAGCTGGAAACCACAGACATCACGTTGTATAGACACGGAAAAAGAAACATGGACTGGAGGTGAAGCTTTTATTCCTGACGTTTCGTCTATCGACTTACTCAGAGTCGATAGACGAAACGTCAGGAATAAAAGCTTCACCTCCAGTCCATGTTTCCTTTACCGTGTCTATACAACTTGTTCACTTGGATTTTCTACAGACATCACATAAAAAGTTCCCATGGATCAACAACACAAACTCGTACTGGATCGCATACGAGGGCAATGTTCAAGGTCTGTAAAGGAACTCCAGAATACCTCCGAGACACACCTAAAACTTAGGTAGGAGATAGCAGTAACAAACTACACTTCCCACGGAGCAGGCCGGGGAACTAAGTCTTGGAAAAGTAACATCGTAGTTAGACATTATCAAGCTCTAGCTCCGAAAAAAAAAGTGTTTTCATACTCTGAGGGTCAACATCTGCTGTGTAACCCCGACGAGAACTTAAAGGACCCAAATGTGTACTGTCGGAGGTTAGACTGTCACTCCAAAGGACTATCTGGGTGTTTAGGAGTCCACCGAGTGAAGTATTTAGGAGTCCTGAACAATTATGCCACATTAAAAAAAATCTGATAATATTGAACTCAGGGGACAGAGTCACAGAAAAAAGTGCTAACCATGCGCTGATAGGCATAAACATAGAAACTTGATCAAGTACCACTAGACAACTGAATATATCGAAGAATAGAAATCAAGACTTTCAATGAATCTGACAGAAAAATGCTGTCTTTATTATATTTACAAAAATTATAGTGAAATATCCTGTACTGTCTCTCTATCTGTATAGACAAAATAACAAAATATGAATTTCCAGCGTTTGAACAATATGGGATAGGTGATATGTAAATGCTTGCAATTATGTA
>NC_134792.1:39759900-39769900 GCF_046742065.1 Oratosquilla oratoria | reverse complement strand
CGAGAGAGGGAATAAGAGTTTGGCTTCAACGAGAACACAGGGAAAAGAGCCCCCCCGGCACTGAAGGGGCTAATCACCAGAAACCCCATAGCTAACGAGGTCTCACGGAGATGAATGAAATAGCCCGGCGGCAAATAAGACTAAATTGAAGAATGCCACCCAATACAATTAATGGGATTTTACCTGAGCTGAATAATAATGCCTGACGAATATAGACGCCAGAAAGTTAAACACTACCTCCGGATCGATGTCAAAATCAAAACATTACTGTAGGGACCGCAGTCACCTCAAAGGCCAAACGAGTCATGTCCCTACACCTTCTCCGACCAATCACAACATCTTTTGAAAGACGCGTATTGTGAAAGAAAGCTGTGACGGTTGCAAGGAGTGTTGTGACTGGCCAAGAAATCTAGGGGGCGTGGCCAGTTTTGCCTGAGTTCATGGTGGTGACTACACGATACATAAATCCAAATAAGATAATATTTAGAGTCTAAACAACAGTGCTGCATGTTATATCTCACCACAACTCTTCTCAGACTTGAAAGATACTTTATCCTAAACAGCCATTTCTGTCACATACGAGCACGTTCATGTATATTATTGTTATTGTTTTAGTGTTTTTTTTATATTGCTATTGTTGTTGTCATATCATTTACCGCCATGATTACAAATTATCTCCAGTTATGTTGCCTCTTCAATTATATTTTAGCGACGCGGGCACAGTTGTAATGACACTGCCTTTCTAACTAATATAAATGGAGGACAGTGAATTATATGACAATACCGTACCCTCTCAGCTAATAACATAATATTCATGATTTTCCTTAAAGTTGCCCATTAAACACTCGACAGAAAATCTTATTTCTACTTTTTCTAAAGTCATAGCTCACTAAATTATGTTTTCTATGAATATGAATCATGGAAACCAAAAATTGTTACTTCAGAATTACCTTCAAATTTTTGTTTTTATTCGGGCCCCACAAGCAAAATATATATGGTTAAGGCAACCTTGGTTAAGAAACAAGTAAGGGTACAAAGAAAAATGGAAATTTTAAATTCCCAGTGACTGCAATTTTTCTATTGCTTCACTAGCGTCAAAGCCATGATCGCGATACAATCTGTGTTTGCCATGGAATTTATCTATGATTACTTTACTACCCATCATCCATGAGGAGCTAAGATGAGAGGGATGAAAGGGTAGTGGAATAGATGGGAGTGGGTATGTCTGTGACTTGGCTACCTCTCTTATAAGGGGGAAAACCCTTGGAATAGATATATTTTACTACCCACCATCATTGAAGTGTACGTTCCCCAACCACTGAAGGGCATTCGGGCATGTAGTTCGCATCCTGGAGAGGATACAAGGTCTGACCAAATCTTTAAAGAGACACTGCTCTGGGCAATATTCATTTCAACGATGTTGTAAATGGCGTCACCCTGATCGGGGGCACCGTGCCCAGTTCATTACCAATTCCTTTACAATGTGTCTTGGAACCAACGTTTCCAAGCCAGCATTTCCCAACATTTTCCGACCATAGCACCCCCTGTTGTCATGTCTAAGCAGTCCAGCATCCTATCTTGTTATCAGAAGGATAAAAGAAAGTGAAGTGTACTGCTTGATGATTTATTTTCTTGATTCCTTAGAACTGAAACAAATTGACAATATTGTTTGTAGAAGAAATAAGAACACCCTAGAAAAAAAATAGCATGGAAAAGGTCAAATATGCACAACTGGGTAATCAATGATACATATATCAAAGTGATTTTTGTGTGCATCACTTCCCAGCACCCCCCTATAATTGATTTCAGCACCCCAGGTTGGGAAACGCTGCGCACACATGTTTTACAACTAACGCACATAAAGAAAAAATGTCCGCACACAAGATTTTCAAAATATATTAAAATCTATTCATTAAAGAACTTCCACCCAAACATCAACTTATAAATTCTCTAAAGATATGGTAACTTGCCAACCGTCAAAATGATAACTTTGGTGAAGGTATGTAATACAAACTTACAAATTGTGCGTATTTGCTTAAATGATCAAATGGTGACTCGGATGGGTGCGCATATACTTTTCAGAAAAGGCAAAGTTTGCACACAAGCAAATTTCTGCGCACGGTCACAGCATAAAATTAGAGGAAACATTGCTTACAGTGATTGCAATTTAATTGAAACCTAATTAATTTGGCTTTCGTTTCGGTTTAATTGTAATCTATCTTCACTTTCACGTAATTATAATTCAATGTTTCCATGACTGTGTCCCTCCTCATCTCCAGCAGAAATCCTGGCGCATTTGTCAGCCTTCAGAACAATAACCTCGTTAGAAAAATAAATGGTGATGATCATAGGTGCGACAAATATACTAAGGTACCACAGAGAGGGAATTGTAAATATTTCTTACATCTCGTGTTTAGAAGATCTTACATTCACACACTAAAATCCCAATATACTGTACACAAATTCTATTTTGACGATATTTCGCCAGCGTCATTTCGGTATTCATCAATTTTCACAGAATAATTAGTTTATTTTTCAATAATTGCCATAAGATAAAAATGAAAAAATAATTGTTGTCCGAAGATTAATAATTTCTTTTATTTGTTGGGACAACGAGTCCAGATTACTAAAGATCGATAAACAATCCGAGTACCAAAAAAAAAAGGCCGTTTTCTTTTCCAGATATTCCCACTAGCAGGGGTGCAGTGCCATTTTAACAGGCGTGAGAGCTCTGAATTTTTTAATTGAAGGAAAACGAAACAATATTGTAAAATCATTAACTTATTTTTAGTGTAATGCCAATATTTTCCTGGCGCCACAAGCCAGTACCCATCATAGTCTCACCCTCGCTCCGTGGAGCTCCGGCAGCATTGCACGCCTGACCACTAGTCACAAAGGCCTCTTTCATAGCATTCCATGACTCACATAACTACGCAAGCCTCTACCACGCTGACCACTATATTAATAGATTGCAAGTCTTTCCAGTTTATCTCCCATTTTAACTTTTCAAAATAGCTTTTTTTGCCAGGCATTGGAAATAAATCACAAAAAAGAGATAACCCTTTTATTGATATCTGCATTTGAAAGATGGAGTCCCAATAAATCCAGAATTAAGCATTTGGTTATTCTATTTACCTCTGGGTCGACCCCTTTCGTAACTGATACTACTTTTCCTTCGAACGTGTCTGCAACCAAATCATTGTTATTTTAAATTCATTCAATTTTTTCTTGTGGCAATCCGCCAGTGACGGTTATTTTAGCCCATTTTGAACATGAGGACAAGGATCGAGAGCTACTTGTAAGAAATGCACACACACTTCCCACGAACAAGTCACGCCAACATGCACAAATATTTATACATTCATTTTCTTCGACTAAAATTCACCTCCTTTCTAACTCTCATATTACATCTTCTCATTTCAGTTTAACCTCTCATTTTTTTCGTGTGTCTACCTTTCTCTACAATCATGTCTGCGACCATTATTTCCGCCTCAGGTTGATGTAGATGCAAGCTTCCATGTCCAAGTCTCCTGGGCCACGATATAAGTTCTAATAAATATACCTTAAGAGTGTTCAGTGGCAATAGCCCCCATTTATGAACAAATATAATTTCATTTTCCTACAGACTTTTCTTCCCCTCCCCAAACAACCAATCCCGCGTGAGTGGGTGGTCAGTCCTAGGTAATCTATAACCATAACTCCTCCGCTGGTCATTGGGAGAAGGATTAGGCGTGCGAGTCGTCAGTAGCAATTTACTGTTTACTCAGTTATATTTTATTTAACACACTCGGTAGATCAATTAGGAAAAGAATGAGGAGTTACAGTTCAGAGAATCCACTGAAAAAAAAAATTACTTGTTTGCTTAACAAATGATTCATTGAACTGAACATTTGGCATCTCTATTCAAATCATTTGTTTATTTTTGTTGGCCCCAGTCGATTTTATTCAGCTATTGTGAAATAGGTTTCTTCCAAGCCAAGAGTCCCTTGTCATCAATCCAATAATCGGCGCGAATGATCTTACATTTTTGTAGTTTCTCAAGACATCTTGAATTATTCCTAACTTTCTTATCTTCATTTGTTTCCAAACGCGGTTCTCGTCTTCGTTATCAGTTAAAAGTATACTGTTATCTTTCACCAGTAAGTGCTGTCTTTCTTATCAGCGTATATATCTCTGCTATGATAGTAGGAATCAACTGGACTTTTAGTGCTTTGTCATCGACATTGTCGTTGTCGTTGTTTTTTTATCTTTGGTGTTATGTAAATACTGTCATTAACGTTGGTATTGCTTTGACGTTGTTTGTTTTTTTCTAACTTTCGTTATACTTTTTACCGTTAGTTTATCTATGATTTTTAGTCAATTATTTCTATTATAATCTGTATTATACTCTTGTCATGAGCTACCGAGATGAAGATATGGCGGTCACAATGATTAATTATCAAAGATTGTGGCATTCATTTCTTTTTTATCTTTATTTGTTATCTTTATATACTTATTTTCTATGTGCATGTTCAATCTTAATTTGATATTATTTATTGTTCATTTCTATCCATCTATTTACTTATATTTATCTTATATATTTTATTTATTTGTTTCTTGATTACACTGAGTAATCCTATTTTTGTTTCTTTAGATGTCTAGGATTTCTAAGGTTGTTTTCTATCCCAATTTTAGAAATATCATTGACAATTGCATAAGATCGATATTTCAAAAGATAATTGAGGTTTTATTTATAAAACAAACTATACTAAACTACGATTGTACACTATATTTAGCATATTCATATTGTCTATAAGTAGTAGCTGATATTTTGTCATTGTATTCCGTTTTTAAACTAATAAGGAAATGTAAAAATAAAAACATGTGATACAGTTATAAGAGCCAGCTAGAAATGCATTGATGAGCGTGAATTCTTGAAATGTTAAATCCTTGATCTTCACGTACCAGTGACCATAAATAGTCCCCCATCATACCAGTGTCCCATCTTCCTTGGTATCTTTTCTCCATTGCAGCAATGTCCTATTGGAACCTCTCATCATGCTCTTCATTCACTCCTCCCAAGTTTAAAAAAAAAAAATAATAATAATAATAATGATAATAATAATAATAAATAAATAAAGTGTGAATGCAAAAAGTGTACCTTTAATGACATTCTACATCCTAAGTTCTTATAACTTTCCGAAAATTTTGCTACGAGCTGCTTGTAGTTAGGGTCTTTATTATTACCAAGGAATCCATTAAGTATACCTTGAAATGCACAGCACTCCTCTCTTTCTACATCACTCATTGCATTCTCAAGTCGCACTGACTTCAACATTTTCCTTACTTGCGGACCAGTAAATATACTGCTCTTAACTTTGACCTCTGATAGTTTTGGAAAGAATAGATAAATCTCTTGAAATGCTTTTTCACCATGATCTAATGCTTTCACAAACTGTTTGACCAAACCATGCTTGATATGAAGTGGGGGTAGCAACATTTTGGCAGGCTCTACAAGAGGCTGTCTAATAACATTGAGTTTTCCTGGCTGCAAGTCATCTCGAGGGGGCCACTCCACTTTCTGGTAGTGTTCATTATCAGCCCGACTGTCCCACAGGCAAAGAAAACAAATACTTGGTGTACCCACCCTGTAATCCAAGTAAGAAGGCGAGCATTTTAAAATCATCACAAACATTTCATTTAAACACATCATAGTTTACCTTCTCGAGAAGCCTTTTTACACTGTCATATTCTTCATCTGTACCGAGTATGCTACAGGCAGGGATGGATATTGATTCCCATTAATGCAGTAAAGCAGCTTTGAGGCTTTTGGCCGAACTAACTATGAGCAGTTGCAATTGGTCAGGGTTATAATCAATTCAGATAGCTGTGAATAAGCCATTAATATCTTTGCAGAAGCAGAGATCCTCACTGATATCAAAACATACTTCGAATTACTCACGGCGCTTCCTGTATACTGTTGACCTACAGTCTTCCCCCAACAGATTCCAGTCACTCAGTCTAGATGCTAAAAGCTCAGCTCTTGACTTAGTGAGGCCCAAGTCCCTGATGATTTCATCCAGTTCACGTAGATTTGGAAAGTGTGGGCAGGTACTCAGTCTTACCTCAATTTTTTCATCCATTTCTTCATTGTCACAACCTTCCCAATCTCCTGATGAGACTTCCATTATATCCTCTACTTGAAAAAAGAAATGCATTTATCAACTGGAACACAAATATGAATTGTATGTGTAATCGTATTGCAAGAAAACATAGATGTTTGGAAGATTTCAATATTGATTCTGTTACAGAGAATAGAGTTCACAATTTGATAAGATTACTTACATTTTCTGGTGGCCGTGGAACCTGTAAGGTATCATCATGTGGCACAGGTGTAAGAGAGGATAAAATACTGGGATATGGAAGGGATTTTTTCCTCACTTTTCTGTACTTTGATATATCAATCATGCAAGAGCAGCAATTATCGTGCTGATTTTTTGTCTCTCGCCAAACTCTCGGCTCAGCAAATGGCATTGCTTTTCTTGCACCTCTTAGCCAAAATTTGATCGACAACTTCTACATATGATAAGAGCGGCCCACGGTTTTTCTTGGTCATCCATACTCATTCCAAAGTACAATCTATAAGCAATCCAGTACTTCGCACATTTCACAATTTTATGTGATACATGTTTAGGTCCAACATAGAAACCACACACATAACACAATGAATCTGGTGAATTTCTGTATCCTCTTGTAGCCAGATCTATGCGCGTTACCGCCGGGCAGGTAGTGCGTTACTGAAAAATCAATATATATATATATACACATGCGCATTGTTTATATATATATATATATATATATATATATATATATATATATATATATATATATATATATTTATATATATATATACATATATATATAATACGTATACATATACATATATATATATATATATATATATATATATATATATATATGTATGTATGTATGTATCTATATAATACACATTGACGAACATGTACCCCAGATTTTTCGGTAACGCACTACCTGTCCGGTGGTAACGCACTACCTGTCCGGCAGTAACGCGCCCAGCTCTGCTTATAGCCATGGCCAAGAACGTCAACATTTATAGTATAAATCTGAAAAAAGGAAAACTGTAAACAAGTGTGTATTTTCAAACCCCACACATTTCTTCATATTGATATAATTTTCTGTGTGACTAAAACGGTCGACGGTAGAAGAAAGGCAAGTAGATATTTGAAACCAGCGCAAAATTTTTAATCAGAAACACTCAAAAAATTAAGAGGAATACAACTTTTGTGAAAAATTGTTACCCAGTGTAATTTATTTACTTATTTATAATATGTATAATTTATCTATCTTTTATTTGTTCATTTGTATGTTTGTCTGTTTATTTATTTGTTGCAGATATGTCCTGAAACTAGCATGAAGAAATGAAATGATGTCAGGGGAAGCAATGGAACGCGTAGTTTTGCCAACTGCGATGCATCCGAGTGGTCGGGGGTGGGGGTGGGGGGTGGTGGGTGGCTATGGCTGGGCGATGAATGGAAGAGAGAGAAAAATCGTATGGAGAGATAATAGAAACGAGATAATTTACGATGGTATTCTTAAAAAATATTTCATTATATGAATCTTATATAAATCCTTGGAAGGGAAAGATTTATATAGGAAAGATTTTTTAAAGAATACCACCGTAAGATTCTTACGGTGGGATTCTAAAAAAAATTCCTTGTATAAGTGTGTGGGGGGGGGATATCTATGGAGAAGTATATGTAATCATAATTATAATGAAATTTGGAAGAGTACATATACACATTCAGCCATGTATTCACCTTAACTCTGATTTTGTGACGTTAGTGTTTAGTGAGTTCGTTTGAGTGTAAACGACTTAGGTTACAATAATTTGCTTTTCAATTTCCCAAAAGTAAATTGCCTTCGTGTCATATATCAAGAAATTGAATGATAAACTAAGAGAAGTCAAAACAATACAAATATTGGACACATTTTTTTTTTTTAATATTCTTAGGTAAGTTTGGTATACTTTAAGGGAAGTCCTAGCTATTCAAGCCACAGCTGACGAGAATTGGCCCAATAAGAAGCAGACTACAGACATGTTTGTAAAAGCTTTCCGTGTTTGATAAGCTATGCGTTTAAACAGGTGTTGGCTCTTGAAGGGATATTAATTTCTGTATTAAGATATGTGTTATGTCTGCAGGTGTTACTTAATTGAAAGCTTTTTTACAGGTGTTGAATATACCCTTTCCATTTTAAACTGGCGGGAGTGTATTATAGGGATTATATCTGTTGAAATGACATGAAGAAAAATGGAAAACTGAGAATTACAAATTATGAATATGGCAACATTAGTGAATATGTATATTCGCAGATAAAGTACCATAATCTTTTTTACATAAAACATAGGCACTAGAAAAAAATGTTGAAATCATGCATTTTATGTACAATCGCAGTTGTTTTAGACAAGGCTAAAAGAATTCCACCGGGCCTTGATTATATTAGTTTTGACCGTTGTCCAGTGACGTTGTCCAGTGACGTCACAGAATCCAGTTGCAGCATTTGCTAAAGGACCGTCGCGTACGCAAGAAAAAAGCGGTCGCTTGTCAAAGCTACCGTACTGCGCAGAAGTCTGACAACTTTTTATCGACAAGACGACATTGGCATAAGAAAAAATCCTGTAACCTTTCGTCCGTTCGCCAAAAAGTAGACTAGATCAATTGCCCAATAATAGAAAAAATAAAAGTGCGTCGATATCGATTTTGTTATTAGTTTTCATTAATGTTTAGAGAAATTTTATATATTTTTTCTTGGGCATGATGCTTTCCCAGGGGACCCTCAATAAAGCCGTATCCAACGGAGGCACCTACTCCCTCTCCCACTTGGTCATCTCAGATGCTCCCTACCCTGATACTACTCTTCCTACTACTACTACTACTATTACTACTATTACTACTACTACTACTACTACTACTACTACTACTACTACTACTACTACTACTACTACTACTACTACTACTACTACTACTACTACTACTTCTTTTTTTTTTTACGACCTCCATCCTAGTGGAACTGTGTGGTGGAAGCAGCACCACTACTACTACTACTACTACTACTACTACTACTACTACTACTACTACTACTACTACTACTACTACTACTACTACTACTTCTACTACTACTACTACTACTACTTCTACTACTACTACTACTACTACTACTATTATTACTACTACTACCACTACTTCTACTTCTACTACTACTACTACTACTGCTACTTCTTTTTTTTCTTTTCTTTTTTAATAAATACGACCTCCATCCTATTGGAACTGTGTGGTGGAAGCAGCAGGGTCTGTCTTCCACAGACACAGTTCATTGGCCCCTCTCCCGCCAATGACTGTGATCGACGACCCTTTTATTTGTCTATTTATTTATTTATTTATTTTTAATAATGCCTAGTACAAAAGTTCATTTATCCTACTGTCAACCACCGTCTGCTCAAAATCCAGGTTTTGTATATGTGTTGATTTGGGCGGTGGGGACCTGGTACCTCTCAGGCACAAGAGGGCTGATCTTAGGAGTGAGAATGATAGTCTACATCTCATCCATGAAACAATGCTGCTTTTTGGTTGTTGTTTCTTTTCAGCCAGCCGAGCGTAGAATGCCTTTGCTCTAGGACCCATCCCACCTGAAGTCGTAAAGGTTATAGGAGTGAATGAGCCCTGGTCTACATTCTGTATGCGCTCCTCGTACATCCTGATCTTCTCATGCTCGTTCCGAGAGTGGGATGCCTCAATAGTTAGGTTGCTGTAACAGGGGGCCATCGGATCAAATATTCGCATGTCAAAGAAAGCCAATTGTCCCCGTGTCCAGAAACCTCTTGCGCTGACATCCACTCTTGCTTCATCTGATGTGTTGGACGTGCGGTATCTGAAGTTCTCCCCTCCTAGTGGGAGTAATGTTGGTTCGATAGTCACATCCTTGC
>NC_134792.1:39737400-39744900 GCF_046742065.1 Oratosquilla oratoria | reverse complement strand
AATAAATAAATAAATAAATAAACAAATAGAAATAGATCAAAATAAATAAATAAACAAGACAAACTGACAAATAATAAATGGAACAAAGTAACCATTTAGAAGATACTATAGCACATAGTTTAGTTGTGTATATCAACTGGATATTAAAACTTCTAAATTCACTACATGAAATCCATTCCACTCAATGATCACGCGATGAACACAATTGTTTCTACCTTTTTTTAGATAAAATATACAATTTGACGGCTTATAATCTGGGCTGGTTTGTATTTAACATGAAATTCAATTGATTTAGAAAATTTTGAAAGCATATCAAGTATTGCCTGATATTCCACATTTCATAGGATAAAATAGATTCAAATGTTAAGATTGTTTCCGTATGTTTTGTTTCTTATACACAATTTTACACTAGTAGTTCGCCAGTGTAGCCTAACCTGCCAGTTACCTTAGATCTGGGGATTCAGGAACAGCACACACACACACACACACACACACACATATATATATATATATATATATATATATATATATATATATATATATATATATATATATAATTAGTTGATAATACTTGGACTTTAGAGCTCAAAAACTCATGTTAACAGTTCAAGAATGTTATTTGATTTCTCTGAGACAGAAATTCAATGCCTTGGTAATTTGAGGTCATTACTAGTCATTACATCATAACATTTTTCCCTCTCCATTTTTTTTGTTTTTTTTTGCAAATAACGTATAGACATATTTATTGTTATAAGAACATAAGAATGGGAGAAACTGCAAAAGACCATAAAGCCTACACCAGGCAGTTCCATGTTCATTACAACCTATCATCACCATCCATAAAGTTATCTAAACTTAAAAAAATAATAATAATTTCTGTGCTCACTACATGGCTATTAAATGTATTTCACTCGTTAACTACTATATTGGTTCTCGCCTATTTCCTTCTTAAATATAAACTTGCCCAATTAAATCCATTACTACGAGGTCTGTCCTGCTGTTCTGAATATGATGACCTTGTTATATTTACTCATATGTACAAATTTACACTTAATTGGGTTAAATTTCACAAGCCAATTTTCAGAACATTGATCTAGTTTGTTTCAATATTTTAATGTAATTTATTGTCTCAACATTTATTGCTTCCTCCGATATTTGATCCTAAATTTCTGCTGTTATTTGTATGAAACGTGTGTGTGTGTGTGTATGTATTCATCATGGTCTTTGGATCACGTGTTGGACTCGCGATCGACAGCTATTTCCCTCCCGGAAGAGAGCTCAGAGCTCGTACGACCGATCTATGGGTAATGTTGTGACCTTACACGCACACACACAACAAACTCCCCGCTCACGAGAGTTGGAGTAACGACTCGAAGCGCAGCGATACTGAAATTATTTTAACCCTGGGCATGATTCGAACCCGGACCGCCGCAGTGACGGTCGAGGACTCACCAACCGCGCCACCAACTCGTGTGTGTGTGTGTATTCACTTGGTCTTTGGATCACGTGTTGGACTCGTGATCGACAGCTATTTCCCTCCTGGAAGAGAGCTCAGAGCTCGTAGGTCCGATCTATGGGTAATGCTATGACCTTGCACACACACACACACCCAACTCCCCGCCCACGAGAGTCAGAGTAACGACCCGAGGCACAGCGATACCGAAATAATTTCGGCCCTGGGCAGGATTCGAACTGGCTACTGGGAGCACTTCTGCTTCCCAGTTCAGCGCTCTACCAACTATGCCACCGAGTCGTGTGTGTGTGTGTGTGTGTGTGTGTGTGTGTGTGTGTATTCACCTCGGATCTGCTGCAGCCTCTTTTCGAGACAGCCAGACACCACCCTACGGCAGTGAGCTCAGAGCTCATTATTAGCAGATCTCTGGGTAGGTCTGAGACCACTCACACTCCACACACCGGGAATGCAAGGTGACAACTCCTTGACTAACGTCCCGTACCTACTCGCTGCTAGGTGAACAGGGGCTACACGTGAAAGGAGACAAACCCAACTTGTCTCCGCCCGACCGGGGAATCGAATCCCGGTTCTCCGGCTTGTGAGGCCAGTGCCTTACCAATCCGCCACCGGGCCGTGTGTGTGTGTGTGTGTGTGTGTGTGTGTGTGTGTGTGTGTGTGTGTGTGTGTGTGTGTGTGTGTGTGTGTGCGTGTGTATGTGTATGTTCAAACCCGCACGTGCATGGCGTAGCTGAATTGCAAAAGTAAAAACCCTCGTGTGTTTCCCTGGAGGGCTAAGTTTTCCCCGAAATAGCTCCAGGGGTCCGTGCATGACGACCGCAAATCCCAGCCGACGTTTTACCCGGCCACCTGTGCAGTTCACGCATGCGCGAAGAGTCCAAGCATAAAACTGTGTATCTAGGCCTCATAGATATGAATCCAGAATCAAACATATTGATTTAGATGTTCTATATTAAGTTTCAATGGAGGCATAGTGTTAAACAAATGACAATCAGGCAGAAGAAAGTGTCCAATCTGGCTATGTTCCAGCAACCTTGGGGAATGCAGGGGCACAATAAGAAGTAGTAGAATGGCTATTGCATCAGTTGATGCAATACTGCTTCTATCAATGCAATAATAGGGGTTTCAAGATAGATATAGATGAATATGTAGATCCATTTCAGAAATGTTAACATTTATCCATGTCCTTTGTGTAATTAATAATGATGATGATGATGATGATGACATGTGGAATCCAAGGCGATGTACTGTAGGTATTCATTGCGTTCGATTAAAAAAAAAATCAGTTTTTCTGACCCGATAAAAACAGAAGAAGAATGTTAAGAAATCGGCAAATTGATGATGCTTTACCAACACAACCAAAGCAAGTGTTTTCATCCTGGGGCTATGAACGCCATTCTTGGTATTGGACAGTCGTTGTGGTTACTCTTGCTGAAGTCCAAGTTCTCTTACGGTGACATGCCCTTCAGACACTGAGTTCGACATTGTGTTAGGACCCAATTCTGTCGTTTTAACATACTACACAATGTTCTTTGAAGCCAATTAGTAGTGATGTGGTATAAAACCAGGACAACGGTCCTGCATCCGATCACCAACGAACAAATTAATTACTTCGTTCGGCTTGCTTGTCCAGGGGTAGTAACGAACGATGATATTTGGGATTACTTTCATAATTTTGCAATACGATGCGCTTTGCGTCTGTGACACAGTGCACGGGCCAAACGTCGGCGATATCGTCTGCTATCTAACCGTTCCATGTATTCCCCATTAAATCCTGCCTCGTTTTACCCTTTCTTTCATTTAAGTTATTTTTTCCATGTTCGTGGCACCCTCTTAGTCGCGGTGTTAATATTCTGAACAACAACAGTAACAATTAATAACAATAATGCTAATTCTGGACAGAGTTCGGCGGCCAGACCGGCAGTCTCAGACAAGGCAGCAACAGGTTTTCATTTTCCTGTTTACACGGAACTCCAGACTGTCTGTGAATTCGTGGAATTGTCATTCAACAAGCTTAACTTATGTCAATTCTCGCTAGCTCACCAGGGGAAGTTACTTCCACCGTACTACAGCGGTTGATATCTTCTGGAAAACGTTGGGTGGTGTGTATTTTTAGATCGTATGTTTACAACGTGACTGATTCTCTTAGGTTACAGCGTTTCCCAACCTGGGGTGCTGAAATCAATTATAGGGGGATGCTGGGAAGTGATGCATACAAAAATCACATTGATATATGTATCATTGATTACCCAGTTGTGCATATTTGACTTTTTCCATGCTATTTTATTTTTAAATGGTGTTCTTATTTCTTCTACTAACATATTGTCAATTTGTTTAAGTTCTAGGGAATAAAAAAATAAATCATCAAGCAGTACACTTCACTCTCTTTTATCCTTCTAATAACAAGATAGGGGTGCTGGACTGCTTAGACAAGACCAAAGTGGGCGATATCGTCGGAAAAGGTTGGGAAACGCTGGGTTTGGACCTATCGTAACTGACATAATATAAGCCAGTTTCATCTCTGCAGCCACTGTAGTACCTATAAGTGAGGCCAGTTGTTTCAGTACTAAGTTTTTGCACTGTGATGGTCAATATCGCATTGCATGTTGCATCCGTGGTCCTCCTACCACAGCAGGTCTGAGATCGAGTCCAGCGGACCGAATCCACAGGGCAAAAGGGACGACTAGATCAGAGCTAAGCGTCTCTGCGTAAACACCTCATGTTTCTACTCTGGAATGGGATAGGCACTAGGGAGAAATTTAATCACTATTCTGTCTTGTATAAACATAGAGGGTATTTTAAGATGGCCATTACAAAAATACTGTCGAATATGGGTTCATATAGAGTAAATGAAGTGAACAGCGTGAATGGGAGTCTTTTTCCAGAAAGGAGGGAGATTACCTCGCTCGGTCGGGAACATAGTGTACAGCAGGCGGTTTCTGATCGTTATCCGGCGACTGTTGTAACCAAAGAAAAGTTGAGAATGGCTACGTGGAATGTCCGAACGTTACACCAAACGGGGAAATATTATGGGGTAAGGAGAGAAATGAACAGAATGAAGATAGATGTTATGGGGCTTAGTGAGGTTAGGTGGCCAGGAGTGGGAGAGGTGAAAAATGAGCATGGAGTATTTGTATATTCTGGAGGAGAAGGAGCAGAAAAGGGGGTAGGAATAATGATGAACAAAAAGGTTGCTAGTACTATGAAGGAATTCTGGGCAGTGTTAGACAGAGTGCTCTTGGTAAAACTCAGGGGAAAACCTTTTGACATATGTTTAATACAGGTGTATGCTCCCACGGCAGAAGCAGAGGAAAGGATAGTAGATGATTTCTATGACAAGTTAGATCAAGCAATGGAACAATGTGGAAATCAAGAGGTTAAGATAGTGATGGGTGATGTAAATGCAAAAGTGGGTTCAGGTGGAGAAGAAGAGGTTATGGGGCCATTTGGGTTAGGAGAGAGAAATGACAGGGGAGAAAGATGGATAAGTTGGTGCATAGAACATCAACAAATAGTAATGAATACGTGGTTTAGGCAACATCCGCGAAGGCTATGGACATGGAAGGCACCAGGAGATACAGCAAGAAATCAAATAGACTATTTTACTATCAACAGAAGATTTAGAAATGCAGTGATAAAGGTAAAAACATACCCAGGAGCAGATTGTAATAGTGATCATGTGCCAGTTGTTGCAGATATTAGAATAGAATTGAAGAAATTAAGAAAGGAGATGGGGAAACCGAGAAGAGAAATAAGTGTGTTGAGAAAGGACGAAGACTTGAAACAGAGGTATTTGGTTACAGTAGAAAATAAATATGAAGTGCTGCGAGAAGAAGGGGATGTAAATGATCCGGGGTTTCAGTGGCAAAGGTTATGTGAAGCAATAGAAGAGGGAAATAAAAAGGTACTTCCTGAAAATAGAAGGAGGAAAACAAATAGATAACAGAGGAAATATTCGAACTAATGGATAAGAGAAGAGAAGCTAAAAATAGGGATAGAAATTAATATAGAGAACTTAATAGACAAATCAAAAAGAAGTGTATAGATGCCAAGGAGAGTTGGCTTGATGAACAATGTAGGGAAATTGAGGACCTTGAAAAAAGAGATTCTAAAATGATGTATGATAAGATTAGAGAAATTATTAAGAGAAAGGGGAGTAATGGGGGGGGGCAATCAAAGATAGAGAAGGAAAAGTTTTAATGGACGAGGAGGATATTAAACATAGATGGGAGGTGTATGTAAGGGACCTATTTGAGGACGACAGACAAGAAGGAGAAGAGGAAAATTATAGATATCTAGATGGGGAAGAAATAATGGAAGAGGAAGTGAACTTTGTAATGAAGAAAATGAAAAAAGGGAAAGCCATGGGTGAGGATGGTGTGTGATTTACGAAAAGGGTACAATAACGGAACATATGAGTAACTGGATTTTTATACCACTACCAAAGATAAACGGAACAATGGAATGTAATAAACATCGCACAGTCAGTATCATGAGTCAAATAACCAAAATTATATTAAGGATAGTTTTAGATAGAATAAGAAATAAAGTGAGAGAACAAGTTTCATGGGAGCAATTTAGTTTCATAGAAGGGAAAGGAACAGCAAATGCAATTTTTATAATAAGAACGATTATGGAGAGGATGATAGAAAAACAACAAAATGTATATCTTTGCTTTGTTGACTACGAGAAGGCGTTTGATAGGGTAAGACATGAGGGTTTGATAAATATTTTGGAAAGAGTGGATATAAATAGCGAAGACATGAGTATCATCAGAAATTTGTATTGAAAGCAAAGAGCAGCAGTGAGGGTACGGGGAGGAAGAACAGAATTTCAAGCTATAAAGAGGGGAGTGCGTCAAGGCTGTGTTATGTCTCCAGATTTATTTAATTTATATGGGGAGATGATCCTTAGGGAATTAGAGGGAATGGAAGGGATTAAAATTGGAGGATTTAATATAAATCATATCAGATATGCTGATGACACGGTATTGGTGGCTGACTCAGAAGATAAACTGCAACATCTATTGAATGTAACCGTAAGAGCTAGTGAGGAGAAAGGTTTAAATGTAAATATGGAGAAAACTAAAATACTAGTGGCCAGTAAAACAGATCCACCAAGAGTGCAAGTACAAATAGCAGGGAGAAGAATAGAACAAGTAACCAAATTTTCGTACCTGGGAAGCGTATTGACAGAAGATTGTAGATGTGAAAAAGAAATAAAATCAAGGATAGCGATAGCTAAAAGCACGTTTCAGAAAATGAAAAAGGGGTTTTAACAAACAAGAAAATGTCCACAGATATAAAGAGAAGAACAGTTAAAACATTTATATGGTCAACACTATTATATGGTTCAGAAGCGTGGACAATCAGCAAAAAATTGCAGGAAAACTTAGAAGCAGCAGAAATGTGGTTATGGAGACGAGTATTAAGAATACCATGGACAGCGAAGAAAACAAATGAAGAAGTATTGAGAGAAATGGAGACAGATAGGGAATTGATGACAACAAGAAGGAAAAGACAGTTGCGATTCTTAGGACATATAATGAGGAGGGAAAGGTTGGAAGAGGTGGTGATGACGGGAATGGTGGAGGGAATGAGAGCAAGAGGAAAGCAGAGGGAGAAGTATATGGACGGGCTGACGAGGGCGACGGGAAAACAACTCAAACCAGCACAGATGTTACAAGTAACTAGGGACCGTGAACGGTGGCGCTCCATGGTTGCCGAAGTCCAAGAGGATATGGCACGACGGTAAGGTAAGGTATAGATGAAATCCAACAAATCTTGATCCTTCGTGTATGGGCACATGAGAAGGTGGTAATTATAACAGCGGAAGTATGGCACCGCCAGCGTCTTTCATGATCTAAGATGCCAAAGACTTCCCCAAAATTGCAAAGACGGATCCATTTTTAATAAGGATATTTAAATCACAAAAAATAAACAAACAAGTAAATGATTAAATAAATAGATGAACAATTAAGTATATAAATGAATAAATGAATAGACAGATAAATAAATCAATAAATGAAA